>NC_133233.1:11942734-12295234 GCF_040436345.1 Pagrus major
TCAGAGTCACTGGCTGGGTTAACATACACAGGGAATTTAGTTCAGATTAGGTTTTATCCATGAAAACATAAAAACTGAGATTGGACAACCAGGATGAGATACCTGGCTGACAGGTCACAGTGGCATAGAAACACCCCACTCCTCTTTGGTTTCACAATGTAGAACATGTACTGAAATGCCTACAAAAGGCAGTAGCTAGTATGAGAGATTACTAGTTCTTGGCAACCACATTTTGGTCAGTAACTTCCTCTGTGTATGAAAACACAGTCAGTGACTCTCGTCTTTCTCTTTTATGAAGAGAAATCTGTGAATAAAATGTCAGATATGGAATTGGAGGAGAAGCTAGTAATCTACAATGCAATACTTACCTTTTGGTCACTACTTCACACTAATGCTGCAGCACTGAGTGACTGATGCTGGGTTGGCGGTAGGGAGGAGGAGATTTGACTCTCAACATGAAGGTTAGATTTCAGGCTTGTCATTTAGAGAAGCTCATGTCACTACCTCCGTTCACTCACAGGACCTGGCACGGAACTAAAGCACAATCAACATGGCTCGGTAGTGCCTGTGACACATTCAACAGTACAGTGTCCAGGCTGCTAATGTTTACAAGCTAAAGCCCAAAGAGTAGATAAAGTTTTAAATTTGTATTCATTAAAAGGTTTTAGGTGAATTTTAGCACCAGCTCTGTCTCTCATCAAATGGCCTTTATTTTAGGTTGAGTCTATATCAGAAATCCTTTAACTACGCAAAATATGGTAGCAGTTTTCAGTGGGCCTGAGGATTACTATGCATAATTCATCTTGCCACTTTGTTGAAATGTTTGTGATTAAACTGTATGATTTCAGGTGATGTTTACACACAATATGTGAAATGTTGGACCAATAAATGCGACTGAGATTATTAGGTATTTTTAGAAGTTGTATGCCAAGGTTTTTATTACAGTGCAATGAATAAATATCTTCAAATGCAGAAACTGTCTCGTGTCCATTTTTGAAAAGTCTGGGATACAAATTCTAAAAATAAAAATGAAATTGTAGTTGTGCTGCTGTCCACTGTCCTGTGCTGAGTCAGAGGACGGTTCAGGTCTGCGCTTGGAGAAGTCGATCTCTCCATAGTGGATGTTTTCTTCTGCTATGCTGGATGGTACTTGAAGAGCCAGCTCGTCATCTCTTTGAATCTGAAAAATAAATCAAACAAGAAATGTTCTGCTTCAGCACTAAAGTTACTTGGGATCTGTAGACAAGATCCATGCAGTGCTTCCATCTTCTTTGGTGCAGCAATGAAGAGGTTACGACAATCAGCCAAAACACATGTAAACCAGACTCATAATTTACACTGTGGAAGAGAAAGTTAATGATAAACAAAGCAGCAGAATGTTGTGTGCTGGTCTTTTTCGTCTGTCCTGTGAACAATGTCAGTGTAAAACATTTCACTCAAGTCTGAACTCTAAGTGATTTTAATGTCTCCAAATAAAAGTGAGTGAACAAACAGCTCACCTGAAACAAAGACACTCAGCAACATGTTGGCTGTCACCATATTCACACACAGGACTGACATGACACTCATCACCTGGGTTTGAAAAGAAAGTTACTGTTCAATATTTCAATTAAAGCATCATTCATGTTCTTTTGGAGCAACTTCAACTTCACACATTCAAACCAGGAACTTGCCATGAACAACCAGATGTCACTGCATTATATATAATGTGTGCAGAGTTGCGCAAAAACCAGTTTGAATATGAGTTCAGAGTGAGTGAGTTCATGATATTACAGCTCAAATAAAATGTTGCAGAAGCAGCTTCTCATTTCTTTGAGGTTCATTCATGCAACAAACACAGTATATCATGTCTTTTCATAAAAAAGCACCAACATAAAGACCTCTCTGAGTTCAAACATACAAACATAAAAAGCAGAAACATTTGACCTCACCAAACGAGCCTGCAACAGACCCAGCAACAGGTCCCTGCTCAGACAGGCGACAAAAATGGTGCAGAAATAAGAGAAGTCTTCATTCTTCTTCACACCATCTGAGTGAGGAAGTCATCAGCTTATCAGAATGTAAATGACTTATTCTGAAATATAATTTTGATCATAGGACTCACTCAGCCTGTATGTGTTATCTTCTTTTGTGGTTCATGTTACATTAACAACAATAGTGATGTGTACACATGTAGTCATGATTTGGGTGACCAGTAGATATAAAATGTAGACATAAAGGCTGTTTTTAATTTTGTGCAACCATTTTGTTATAACAAAGGAGAATGATGTGAGACCATCAGTACAGACAGACTGTTTTATTAGACAAATATGTGAGAAACTCCCCCAGATTAAGATCATGTTGATCACAAGTCAAAGGCCAGATGATTATTTTTAACAGCAGTATGGTTCAGCGCTGGGCTCCCCTTCTCCTCCTGCATATGTTTGCTTGTTCATGGGCAAGTTTGAGGAAGATTTCATTCACAATAACAACAAGAACAGTCAATATATCGAGCATTTTTCCAGATTCATTGATGATATGTTTATGATGTGGTCAGGCAATGAAGAGGAGCTTTCAAGGTTCTTCTCATATTTAAATTCATGTCCCATCTTTCTCAACAGATAAGAGTGTTGATTCCAAACACTTTCTAGATGTCAAAATGATCATGAACGCAGAAGAAAATGACCACATGTATCTTTGGGAAATACCCTGACAG
Source organism: Pagrus major (assembly GCF_040436345.1). Taxonomy (NCBI): domain Eukaryota; kingdom Metazoa; phylum Chordata; class Actinopteri; order Spariformes; family Sparidae; genus Pagrus; species Pagrus major. Next base: position 11,945,430 of record NC_133233.1, read on the forward strand.
AAACTATTTCTACTGAGTTTTATGACTCAGCAATGACTGACTTTTAGGGTTAATGTGTTTCACTCTGGGTGGAGTCAGTGATTTAACTGACCTGGCACCCTTAAAAAGGTAGTACACACACATTTGTACACACTGATGAAGGCAAGATGGCTGAAAACATTTTGCGTCCCTCCAGACAGATGATTAAATGAGCTCATTAATATTCCTGAGTGTGACCTTGTCTTGTTTTAAACTGGGCCTTTATGCAGAGATGCTTCTCAATAAGAATACATAGTCAATACATGGACAATGAACACAGTTGTGGAGCACATGATGAAGACATTTTGCTTCAGAGAGCTGTGTGGAGGACTTGAAGACAGAAGCAGCAAACCAACTTCCCTGTTTACTTCTCAGGTTTTACTCAGAGCTCTGTTATAACTTTATCACTTTACATCCCACCACTCCCCTTTAGCATTCTCACTTTGGGTTATTAGCCACACACAGACACAGGCCTCTTTCATCTAAGTTATATATATAAAGTACTGCTACCTCACACCTAATGCCTCAACTTACTCAACCCCAAAGACGAGACCACAGAGTTCTGGTAACTCGTTTTGAGCTTTTCTCACTGCTGCTCTGCAATGCTTTGAATGCTTCATCACCATGAGACTATAATACAATAGTGACATTTAAACAAATGTACAGTTTACAGAGCCAAAGAAAAAACACTGATCGAGGCAACAGACAGAGCTGGTGAGGCTCCTTCTGTTGGATCAGGCGACCAATCCTGTTGTGGTTTTGTCAAAATACAACCAAACAAATAAATGCACATCAGAAGTAAGATTTGAAAAAAGAGGCAGATTTGTTCACTTTTGCAGCACACAGCTGTAAAAAGTGTTCTGCGTTTGTGTCAAATCATAAAGAAGATTAACAGAAACATTAAGTGTCTAAGTGGTTTATTTTGCACATGACATCTTCAGTTTACCATCCACCACTTCTCTTTTACACACTTTAATTCATCAACAACAAAATGCTTTGAATTCTTCAGTCGTCTATATACAAACACAAATGATAGGATAAGTGATAAAAGCGCTTCATCTTAAATATCTTAGACTCTCTTTTTTGTCACTTTTGAATATATATTTTTGCACACAAAGAATCACCAGTGAGGGGAAGAAGAATAATGTTTATATGAGAAGGTGCCTAAAAGCAACCCAACTGTACACAGAGCTGGATTTGTTTCTATGTTCTCCTCCATAAAGAAACATTAGAGAACATCTGCCCTCCAGGCAGAAAGACGTATTTCACATTAGGAGGAATTTACATTGAAATGCTGATCAATCCTCACGTTCTATGAAAACCACATCTGTAGTACGTTTTGTAACTGCAGTTTCCTTTAGTTTGTTGCTTGATATCAACAGTCATAAAACATTATAGATGTGACTTGTAATTAATTGTAAGTTCAAGTGTCTTATAGATGCTCTTGACTAGTTTTTAACAGTGATGGAATGAAACCAAGTACATTAACCTAAGTACTTTACTTGACTACTATTTTGAGGTACTACTTTACTTGAGTATTTCCACTTCCTGCTACCTTATAGTTCCTCTCCACTTGTACTTTCTACTCCACTACATTGATTTTATACCTTTAGTTACTGGTAACTTTACAGAGTGCATGCCGCAGCAGAGCACGTAGCGCAGTTTAAATTTATTTATTTTATCAGAATAAAAAAAACTGGATATGATAATCATTAAAATGCTGAATTTCAGATGAAGTAACCCATATTATACAGTATATTCAGTACTTACATGTAAATATATGCAATTAACTTTTACTTTTGATCTTGAAATACATTTATTGTGTAAATTAAATTAAATAACTTCTAACGTTGAGGTGTCTGTAGCCAGCTGATGCCAGTGCCACTTACTTTAGATTCAGGCTATCACGCATTAATTTAGAACGGTGAACGTACAGTTTATATCAGGATTTAATTGATGAACTACTCAACGATATGCTACACTATCTGAGCCGCAGGGTGTGGAGGTTTTGAGCTTCCCTTTATCTTACTTTAGTCAGTGAAGATGACATTTTCTTGTCTAGGCTCCAGTGTCTTTTCTGCATTAACTGACTGTAAAAAATGAATCTATATTATGAATCCAAGCCAAATATGATCTCAAAACAATACTCATTTTTTCTTCACTTGAGCGTAGAGATCCTCTGGCCCGTCAGCAGTCTGTCTTGAGCTGTTTGCTGGCTTGGACACATTGACCTGTGCATACACTGTGTCCTGCTGCTGTCCACTGTCCTGTGCTGAGTCAGAGGACGGTTCAGGTCTGCGCTTGGCGAAGTCGATCTCTCCATAGTGGATGTTTTCTTCTGGTATGCTGGATGGTACTTGAAGAGCCAGCTCGTCGTAGATTTGACTCTGAAAATTGAATCAAACAAGAAATATTGTGAGCTGGATCCTTTCATACTAAAGTTTACTAAATGGCCTTTTGGACAAATTTGAATCTGGTTTTTGACCACAGCACAGCACTGGTAATGGTGTTAAATGACATAAATCTAAATACTGATTATGGTTAACAATTCGCTCTGATGCTGCTGGATTACTGTGACCTTTAATATTATTGAAAGTAAAGTGATTATGATTATCTGGAGCAATCCTCACTAGTTTATCGAAGCTGTTTTGCAGTGATCATTAATCTGGGTGAAGGAGTCCCCTGGGGTTTGACTCTTGGGCCACTACTATTCAACTGCAGCAGATAGACTCACTGTGTCAGTGTGTAGAGCAAGTAAATAAACTGATATAACTTATTTCATTCATTCATTTTCATTAGTTATATTTCACAGTTAGGAGGAAAGACTTGAAATTATTATTCGGTTGATTCAAGAACTAGTCTACAATAAAAAGACAAAAGACGAGCAAAACATGGTTTGAACCAACTATTCATCACCACAGCTTTGCTTTTAGCTACTGTGCTGTTAACAGATTAAACCAATTTTGCAACAAAAATAAATTGTCTACTGTGTCTGTTTTACAGTTTTGGAGGGTGATTGCTTAACATTATCCAACCACTGTGTTGCTAACAGATTGTGTTGTCCCATTTGTTGTGTTTCTTAATATTGAACCCACTCAGTAACCTGTCAAAGATTGTCTACGTTCACACAAAAGACACAATCACTTTGAACAGATGCAAATACTCACAAGAAACCGTTCACTACTGTACAAAGAAGTTAAGTATTTACTCACCTGAGTCTGTTGTGGACTTTGATGTTTCAACTTAAAACACCTGGAAGCAATAGAGAGCTGTCAGAATAACAAGGACTAAGGACTGAAGCAGACAGTTTTGGATGTGTATCAGTGGAATTAAAAGAAAAAAGTTTTGTTGAAATTAAGTCACAGAACAACTTCTTTGTTTGTTCCCTTTTCTTAGAGTTTCAGAGCAGGTCACTTTAAACAGTGCAAAAATGTAAACGTGAGGAATCTGTTTGTGTAGAAATGAACAAAACAGACACATCACATCTTCATCCATACCCTCACCATGAACGTAGGTTTGATACTCACCAAACACAGACTGCAAGGCAGATGAGTATGATGACAATAATCCCTCCAAGAGCTGGACCCCATACTACAGAGTTCTCTGTTCATCAAAAAAGAAAAGTTCAGTAAAACTCAGTGACTGAAAGAAAACCGAGGTTGAATGTAGATAGACATGTAACAAGTCTGTTGTGGTACTTTACAGGGTACTAAAACAAAGGAAAGCAGGTTAGATTAAATGAGCAGATTCAGTCCAGTTGTTCATTTACCTGCAACATTCAAATGGATCTGTGACGACGTCTGGTTACCGAGATCATTTGTGGCCACACAGTAATAATCTCCACCATCTGTCACATCAAAGCTGTAAAAGTGTCCTTCAGATACATTCATTGGTCCATCTTTACTGTTCCTGAACCAGGTGAAGCTGCTGACGGGAGGCTTGGCTCTGCTGGAGCAGGTCAGGTTCACCCAGCTACCTGCTGATGCACTGATGGACACTGAGGTGTTTTTAGGAGCATCTGAGGAAAATGTGACAGAGATGTGAGATATGAGAGTAACATGAGAGCCTGAATAAGATCCTTTATTTTTATCATGTGCTGACAGGATCCAATAACAAACTCTGGTTGTCTTACATGAAACACTGAGAGTCTTTGTCTCCTCTGCTGTCTTGACATCTTGTCCTTCATTCACAGGATATGTGGCAGAACAGCTGATGTTGTATCCATCATGTTGGTCTGACAGAGTGATGGTCTCCTGGATTTGAGTTGTAAAGGTCCCATCTGTGTTTTCCTCTATTTGGTTGTGAGAGTCTTGTTGGAGATTCCAGGTGAGTTTAGGAGGGGAGTGTGGACAGGGAGTGAAAGCTGAGCAGGTTATAGTGACAGACTCCTTCTCCTTCAGATTATCTGAGATCTCAATTCTGGGGCGACGAGGAGAATCTGTGGGTTCAAATCAAATAAAGATTTAAATAATCAAAGAAATCATGTTAAATTCATTAATTTGTGTTTTTAAATGCCAAAGCTGAAACAGAATCTTACAATCACACAATTTCCTCCATAATGTGACTATTTAATGTCAAACAGTAATGACACAACAGAATTAAAATGTATTATTGACTCTTGTTTATTCTAAACAATAACATTATTTATAATAACACAGAAACAAAACTCTCTTACCTTCAACTGTTATTTGAAGAGGATCACAAACCGCTGTTGCCTTGAATGGGTCGTTCTCAATCCTGAAGTAGTATGTGTTTGTGTAACTTGTGATTAAACTGGAAAATAAAGTGGTGCAGTTTTTCTCTCTCAGGTTTCCAGTTATCTTCATTGGATAGATGTTATCTTTGTTCTTACTGTGGAAAATCACATTGTTTTCACCTTTGTAATGACTTTTAAACCACACTCCAAAGATTTTGCTTTTGCGGTTGAACTCTCCTTCTGGATCAGGTCTAAAGTTACATGGGATTTGCAAACAAGATCCACTCAGTGCTTCCATCTTCTTTGGTGCAGTAATGAAGAGGGCTGAATCTTCAGGACAAGCAGCAGAAACACCTGTAAACCAGAATCATGATGAACAAAATGTTTCAAACAATATTCATTCAGAGAAAGACAAAATATACTTCAGCAATTATATTTTACATTATGGCTGTTTTCATTGTACAGTCTGTTAATGGTCATTTTATCGTTTTACCAGAAGCAGATAACAATCTCCACTTAATGCCATACAAGCCTGACCCCCGGTGGTGACCAAACCCAGTGACACAAACACTCCAATGATTCAAGTAATGTCTCCAAATAAAAGTGAGAGAACAAACAGCTCACCTGAGAGAAAGAAGAGGCTCAGCAACATGTTGGCTGTCACCATATTCACACACAGGACTGACATGACACTCATCACCTGGATTTGAAAGAAAAAGGTACTTTTCAATATTTTAATCAAAACATCTTTTTAAACAAATCATTCATGTTGTTTCAACCTCAAAGTCAAACATTCAGATCAGGAACTTGCCACCAAGTGTTGTGTGTGTAGTGATGAATAATATCTGCAGAGTTGCTCTGAAAACAGTTTGAATATGAATTAAAAGTGAGCACGTTTTTGATATTATAAAGTTTAAATATAAAAAGCAGTAACATTTGACCTTACCAAACGATCCTGCAGCTAAAACAGAGAAGAATTTGTGAATGTCAGCAGAACAGCAACAGACCCAGTAACAGACGTCCCCGCTCAGACTTTGTGATAGACAAGCAAACAAACTTCTTGTTTAACGCAACTGAAATACTGCAGAAATAAGAGAAGGCTTCACCCTTCCTGTTCACACACTGTGAGTGAGAAAGTCTTCAGCTCATCAGAATGCAGATGAGACGAGACTCACTGCAGCATCTTGCATTTCTTTCGTAGCACATATTATATTAACATTTTAACTTCTTGATCACATGTAGGTTTGATTCAAGTGAACAGTAGAATATAGAGTGTGTTCTATTACGAGTAGTTTGGTTCTTCAGGAGAGATGAGAGGTTTTAAATTGGGTTCATCAGTGAACTAATGCAATTCATCCTTAATGAGAATATCTGTCACAGTCAATATATCAAGCATTTCTCTAGATTCACTGTTGATGACGATGATTTCTAGATCTGAATCTAAATACTGATTATGGTTAACAATTAGCTTTGATGCTGCTGGATTACACTGTGACCTTTTAATATTATTGAAAGTAAAGTGATTATGATTATCTGGAGCCAAAAGGACCGGCTCGCCAGTGAAAGAGGGCACATTGGTGAGCCCGACTTCCTCCAGTTCCAGCCCTCTTGTTCGTATCAATCTACCTGCATCCCTCCAGTGGTCATGTGAGTCTATTCCCACTCATGTTTTTGTGGATTCCAGTGCTGACGACAGCTTCATTGACTCCGCCATGGTAGAACAAACACGCATCCCCATTGAAACCCTCAACACCCCAAAGACAGTAAATGCCCTTGATGGACACCGTTTGGCCACGGTAACTCATCGCACAATACCCATCACGTTAACCAGCTCTGGAAATCATCGATAGTGTCGATGGAGGAATATATCAACAACTCCCTGGCCACTGGCTTAATCAGGTCCTCCTTTTCTCCCCTCGGGGCTGGCTTCTTCTTTGTGGGTAAGAAGGATGGGACCCTTCGCCCCTGTATTGATTGCCGAGGCCTCAATGACATTACAGTGAAGAATAAATATCCACTTCCCCTGATAGATCCCTCCTTCAAGCCACGTTGTCATGCGAAGATTTTCACAAAACTCGACCTTCGGAACGCCTACCACCTGGTCTGCATTCAGGAGGGCAACGAGTGGAAGACGGCGTTTAACAACCCCCTTGGACATTTTGAGTATCAGGTGATGCCTTTCGGCCTTACTAATGCCCCAGTGGTTTTTCAAGCTCTTATTTACGACATTCTCCGCGACATGCTTAACCATTTTGTTTTCATCTACTTGGGTGACATATTGATCTTCTTCAGGACACGAACACATCGAGCAGGTGAGGTTGGTGTTCCTTGAACAAACTGTCAACACATAAAACACTAATAAAAGGAGACAAGAACCACAGCACCATAACAACTTCAATACTGTTGATTATCACAAAAGATGAGAGGTTTTAAATTGGACCTTCACACAGAGCTGCTTCTCATACAGCTGAAATCTCACCAGTTGGGACTGTTAGGTTAAATACTGGAGTGATCAGGTATTTTAAGGGAAACTGAGTCACAGGGGGTAAAGATTTGGATGATCTGTTAGCAAAGAGAAACTGAAGAAAAGTGTTCCAGTCAAAGAATAAATAGTCAATACTTGGACGATGAACACAGTTGTGGAGCACATGATGAAGACATTTTGCTGCAGAGAGCTGTGTGGAGGACTTGTTGACAGAAGCAGCAAACCAATTTCCCTGTTTACTTTTAGCTCTCAGGTTTTTCTCAGAACTCTCATCATGACTTTGTCGGGTTACATCCCACCACTTCTCTTTAGCATTGTTACTTTGGTTTATCAGCCACACACAGAAACAGGTCTCCTTCATCTGCATATATGTGTATATATAAAGCAAGAAAAATTGATTGAAGAAAGAAAAAAAATGCTTCTACTGTAATAATAATAATAATAATAATAATAATAATAATAATGATAATAATAATAATAATGATGATGAGATTTCAATTTTCAGAAACAGGGAACTAACAAATCATACTATTTATTTGTCTTTAGTAATGATATGACCTTTATGTTGGTTGTTATATTGAGATATGCAGCCTTTTTTGAAGATATCAGATGATTTTGACACAAACTATGAATCCTAAAATTACCAACACAAACACAAAAATCTGCATCACTCTTCATGTTTGTGGTGGTGGTGACTAGTGATGAATTTAGATCAGAGGAGTTGTGAACAGGAGCAGTTCAAAGTGTCGCCATGACCAGCTGGTGGTGTATGAACCACTCATGACTTAAAGTACAAAAAGCTCACTGCTAATCAGAGCTCAGACAGAGACTCAGAGCCAGAAGTTCATATTTTATTAAAGTCATTCCTGCAGCACAGAGAAACATAAAAATTAAAAACAGCACTGATTGATCTGCATTAACAATCATCCAATTATTTCAAATCAAATCTTCAAACCCTCACTAACACATGATACTTTCTAATTTATTTTTATTATATCAGTCTTTGATACTTTAGGAATTAGTGACAAGCGCCCTCATACAGATCAAATCATGATGAGATTATATTTACATAATTACACACAAGGTAACTAAAGCAAACATGTAACTATCAACTACAGCTGTAATATAAACTTATTGGGGTAAAAAAGGCTGTTTGTGTAATTCTTTGTGAGCGGTGTGAAAACCTCATGGAAAAATTAAGGAAAAGTCAACTTTAAAGACCTTTGAGGATCCTTAAAAAGTGTAAATGTTAGTCATAGAAGGTAAACTTCACAACAGGGGACATGACCTCTGTTACCTCTGTGGCAGCTATAGTAACTTTGTAGATAGATTGTATTATAATAGTATTACTATGATTCATTGCTACATTAAAACAAGCTGTTAAAATAAACAGAACTCCTTCACACTTTCTGCCTCTTAATTATCTAAAAGGTTTCAAATAATCATGTTGTTGCACATAAGAAAACACCATTCAGCAGAAGAGAAAGAATTAACATAAACATGCCATAAATCAGCTCAATCTCACACAAACTAATGATGAAACAGAGAAATATTCCATTTATGGTGAACATGACGTCTTCCTCTTCTCCTTCATGATGCTTGAATCTCAATCACTCTGTTGACATAGTCTGCTTCATCTGTGTCCTGAGAGAGAGACAGAGAGGGAGACAGAGAGACAGAGAGAGACAGAGAGACAGAGACAGAGAGAGAGAGAGAGAGGGGCAGAGAGAGAGAGAGAGATGAAACAGATGTCAGGAGAACAAACACCAGTTTACCATAAATAATCATATCATTGAACATAGCATGAGTTATACCTACCTTGGTTTAACCATTACAGCATCAGGGCGTTTCAACATGGCAGTGAATGCACTAAAAGAAAAAGCTCGAAGAGCCCTACATGCAATTAAGAGAAATTTTTATAATTTCCAAATTCCAGTCAAAATCTGGCTTAAAATATTTGATAGTGTCATCCAGCCCAATGCGCTGTACGGTAGTGAAGTATGGGGTCCACTCAGTCATCAGAGCTATACCCGTTGGGACAAACAGCCAACAGAGTCTTTATGCAGAATTCTGCAGACACATTTTACACGTACACAGAAACACACCAATAAATGCATGTAGAGCAGAATTAGGCAGATACCCACTGATAATTAACATTCAGAAGAGAACGCTCAACTTTTTTAACCACCTGAAATCCAGACCCCGAGACACCCTCCACTCCAAAGCCCTCCAAATTCAAGAGCTGAGCCCAGAAAAGAGTCCCCTATGTCAGCTGGTACAGAGGCTAACTGCCCCCTCTCAGACACAGTCTGACCAGCCTCACAACAACACTGCTCTCCAAACACCAATCAGAGTAAAGCAAATTATAACACAATGTAAAGAAACCTATCTGGAACATTGGAAAGAAGAAACTAAAAGCCAAAGTAGATTGTAATGTTATCTAGCCCTAAAAAGAGATTATGAATTAGCAGAATATCTCTCTACTGTCAGAGATAGAAAGCAGACACAGATCCTCACCAAGTACAGGCTCAGTGACCACAAACTGACAATCCAAACAGGAAGACACAAAAAATCATGGCAACCAAAAGAAAACAGAACATGTGGTCACTGCTCGACAGGTGAGGTTGAGACAGAGATGCACTTTCTCCTACAATGTAAAACATTCAACGAAATGAGGAACATTTATTTTAACAAGTTCAGCTCTGTAATCTCAGATTTTAAAGAGCTGAACGACATCTCAGAATTAAAAATACTCCTGGGAGAAGGAGATAGGGCATACCTTGCTGCCCAATATGTGTCAACATGCCACAACCTGAGGGACAGTGAATGACCGACACACACACACACACACACACACACACACACACACACACACACACACACACTGTATATACTGTATATATAATAAATGTAAATCAATCTTGGTGTTGTGTTTGTGTTGTTATTTGTTGTGTTCTGTTCGAGTGTTTGGACAGATGCTTTGGCAAAATTGTTGTTAAACTTTCATGCCAATGAAGCCCCTTTGAATTTGAATTTGAATTTGAATTTGAATTTGAATTTGAGAGAGACAGAGAGAGAGAAGTGTTGGTGCTCTGCAGTGAGTTTAATGCAGCTGAAAGAGAAATGCCAGCAGCACCTTGAGCTTGTCTTGGTAAATCAAAGTCTAATATAAAGTGAGATTAGCTCTCCTTAATGAAATGAAGACAGTTTACTGTTGACAGAATAATGTACCTGTCCTCATCTAGTAGCTTACCTTCACTGGTTTGTTGCAGCATCTTGATCTGAACCACCTGAAAGAAAAGGAGATGGAATAAATAAACATGAATACAAGTGAAACATTTTAAAGAGAACAATAAGTCTGTAGCTGGAAATGATCACATCATAGAAAAGTTGGTCTCACCACTCAAAGATGACGATTGTACTGCAGAGCATTATGACTCCCAGGATCTTCACTGTAACGTAGACAGAAAGCCCAAACTCTGTAACAAGACAGCACGGTCACCTTCTCCTTAATGGAAAATGTTACGGCTCTAAAACATCCTGAACTTTAATTCCTTCTGTTAACCTCAAATGTAAACTTGTACATCATAAAACATGACCTCCAGCACTTCATTAACCAAAATAAAATGTAATGTAATTAAACAAATTAACAAACAAACAAAGAAGCAATGCAGAAGCAGGAAAGAAGAAAAAAGCATGAATTAAAATGAGCAGATTCAGTCCAGTTATACATTCACCTGAACTATTTAAAGGAATCCGTGACGACGTTTGACTCCCGAGATCATTTGTGGCCACACAGTAATAATCTCCTCCATTTGTCACATTAAAGCTGTAAAAGTGTCCTTTAGATACAACCATTGGTCCATCTTTACTGTTCCTGAACCAGGTGAAGCTGCTGACAGGAGGCTTGGCTCTGCTGGAGCAGGTCAGGTTCACCCAGCTACCTGCTGATGCACTGATGGACACTGAGGTGTCTTTAGGAGCATCTGAGGAAAATGTGACAGAGATGTGAGATATGAGAGTAACATGAGAGCCTGAATAAGATCCTTTATTTTTATCATGTGCTGACAGGATCCAATAACAAACTCTGGTTGTCTTACATGAAACACTGAGAGTCTTTGTCTCCTCTGCTGTCTTGACATCTTTTCCTTCATTCACAGGATATGTGGCAGAACAGCTGATGTTGTATCCATCATGTTGGTCTGACAGAGTGATGGTCTCCTGGATTTTAGTTGTAAAGGTCCCATCTGCGTTTTCCTCTATTCTGTTGTGAGAGTCTTGTTGGAGATTCCAGGTGAGTTTAGGAGGGGAGTGTGGACAGGGAGTGAAAGCTGAGCAGGTTATAGTGACAGACTCCTTCTCCTTCAGATCACCTGAGATCTCAATTGTGGGGCGACGAGGAGAATCTGTGGGTTCAAATCAAACACATATTTTAAATTGAAGAATTCAGTATAGTACAGTTTGTACCATAGATTCAAATGTGAGCCTTTTATATTAAATTCAGTCAGCTTCATCATGAGACATTAAAATTAATTTGGATATTTCTACATTTTTGTAGAATTTAGCCTTTAATAATGATACATGTGAATGATTGACAGTCACCACATGAGACTTCCCTTTTTCTAAGCCTGTTCATGTATGAGTGCTTTTAATAGCAATGAAAAAAATGTCTAGTTTCACAGTCAAGTTAAGGTTCATGGTGCTTGCTGTTTAAGCCTTGAGCTGTGATAACATTATGAACTGACTAGTGAAAACAAAACTCACCTTTAACTGTTATATGAAGAGTATCACAATGAGCTGTTGCTGTGAACGCTTCGTTCTCAATTCTGAAGAAATAATTGTTTGTATACTTTGTGAGCAAACTGGAAAATAAAGTGGTGCAGTTTCTCTCTCTCAGGTTCCCAGTAATACTCATTGGATACATGTAAGCTGGCCGACTACTGTTGAAAATCACATTGCTACGATCCTGTTCAAATCTTGGGTCACTCTTAATCCACACTCCAAAGATTTCTCTGCTGCTGTCAAACTTGTCTTCTGGATCAGGTCTAAAGTAACATGGGATTTGCAAACAAGATCCACTCAGTGCTTCCATCTTCTTTGGTGCAGTAATGAAGAGGGCTGGATCCTTAGGACAATCAGCCAAAACACCTGTAAACCAGAATCATGATTAACAAAATGTTTTTAAAAAATTTCATTAAGAGAAAGACAAAATATACTTCAGCAATTATATTTTACATTATAGCAGTTTTCATTGTACAGTCTGTTAATGGTCATTTTATCGTTTTACCAGAAGCAGATAACAATCTCCACTTAATCCCACACAAGCCTGACCCCCGGTGGTGACCAAACCCAGTGACACAAACACTCCAATGATTCAAGTAATGTGTCCAAATAAAAGTGAGAGAACAAACAGCTCACCTGAGAGAAAGAAGAGGCTCAGTAACATGTTGGCTGTCACCATATTCACACACAGGACTGACGTGACACTCATCACCTGGATTTGAAAGAAAAAGGTACTTTTCAATATTTTAATCAAAACATCTTTTTAAACAAATCATTCATGTTGTTTCAACCTCAAAGTCAAACATTCACACCAGGAACTTGCCACCAAGTGTTGTGTGTGTAGTGATGAATAATATCTGCAGAGTTGCTCTGAAAATAGTTTGAATATGAATTAAAAGTGAGCACGTTTTTGATATTATAAAGTTTAAATATAAAAAGCAGTAACATTTGACCTTACCAAACAATGCTGCAGCTAAAACAGAGAAGAATTTGTGAATGTCAGCAGAACAGCAACAGACCCAGTAACAGACGTCCCCGCTCAGACTTTGTGATAGACAAGCAAACAGACTTCTTGTTTCACACGACTAAAACACCACAGAAATAAGAGAAGTCTTCACCCTTCCTGTTGAAACACTGTGAGTAAGAATGTCTTCATCCTCCCTCCTTTAGTAATGATATGACCTTTATGTTGGTTGTTATGTTGAGATATGCAGCCTTTTTTGAAGATATCAGATGACACAAACTATAAATCTAAAAGCTCCAACACAAACACAAAAATCTGCATCACTCTTCATGTTTGTGGTGGTGGTGACTAGTGATGAATTTAGATCAGAGGAGTTGTGAACAGGAGCAGTTCAAAGTGTCGCCATGACCAGCTGGTGGTGTATGAACCACTCATGACTTAAAGCACAAAAAGCTCACTGCTAATCAAAAACTCAGAGCCAGAAGTTAATATTTTATTAAAGTCATTTCTGCAGCACAGAGAAACATAACAATTAAAAACAGCACTGATTGATCTGCATTAACAATCAATTAAAGCATCATTCATGTTCTTTTGGAGCAACTTCAACTTCACACATTCAAACCAGGAACTTGCCATGAACAACCAGATGTCACTGCATTATTAATGATGTGTGCAGAGTTGCGCGAAAACCAGTTTGAATATGAATTCTGAGTGAGTGAGTTCATGATATCACAGCTCAAATAAAATGTCGCCGAAGCAGCTTCTCATTTCTTTGAGGTTCATTTATGCTAAACCAAAACTCAACAAACACAATATATCATGTCTTTTCATAAAAAACAACCAAAATAAAAACCTCTCTGAGTTCAATAGTTCAAACATAAAAAGCAGAAACATTTGACCTCACCAAACGAGCCTGCAACAGACCCAGCAACAGGTCCCTGCTCAGACAGGCGACAAAAATGGTGCCGAAATAAGAGAAGTCTTCATTCTTCCTGTTCACCCCATCTAAGTGAGGAAGTCATCAGCTTATCAGAATGTAAATGACTTATTCTGAAATATAATTTTGATCATAGGACTCACTCAGCCTGTACGTGTTATCTCCTTTTGTGGTTCATGTTACATTAACAACAATAGTGACGTGTACACATGTAGTCATGATTTGGGTGACCAGTAGATATAAAATGTAGACATAAAGGCTGTTTTTAAGCTTGTGCAACCATTTTGTTATAACAAAGGAGAATGATGTGAGACCATCAGTACAGACAGACTGTTTTATTAGACAAATATGTGAGAAACTCCCCCAGATTAAGATCATGTTGATCACAAGTTAAAGGCCAGACGATTATTTTTAACAGCAGTATGGTTCAGCGCTGGGCTCCCCTTCTCCTCCTGCATATGTTTGCTTGTTCATGGGCAAGTTTGAGGAAGATTTCATTCACAATAACAACAAGAACAGTCAATATATCGAGCATTTTTCCAGATTCATTGATGATATGTTTATGATGTGGTCAGGCAATGAAGAGGAGCTTTCAAGGTTCTTCTCATATTTAAATTCATGTACCCTCTTCCTCAACAGATAAGAGCGTTGATTCCAAACACTTTCTAGATGTCAAAATGATCATGAACGCAGAAGAAAATGACCACATGTATCTTTGGGAAATACCCTGACAGAAACTATTTCTACTGAGTTTTATGACTCAGCAATGACTGACTTTTAGGGTTAATGTGTTTCACTCTGGGTGGAGTCAGTGATTTAACTGACCTGGCACCCTTAAAAAGGTAGTACACACACATTTGTACACACTGATGAAGGCAAGATGGCTGAAAACATTGTGCTTCCCTCCAGACAGATGATTAAATGAACTCATTAATATTCCTGAGTGTGACCTTGTCTTGTTTTAAACTGGGCCTTTATGCAGAGATGCTTCTCAATAAGAATACATAGTCAATACATGGACAATGAACACAGTTGTGGAGCACATGATGAAGACATTTTGCTGCAGAGAGCTGTGTGGAGGACTTGAAGACAGAAGCAGCAAACCAACTTCCCTGTTTACTTGTAGTTCTCAGGTTTTACTCAGAGCTCTGTTATAACTTTATCACTTTACACCCCACCACTCCCCTTTAGTATTCTCACTTTGGGTTATTAGCCACACACAGACACAGGCCTCTTTCATCTAAGTTATATATATAAAGTACTGCTACCTCACACCTAATGCCTGAACTTACTCAACCCCAAAGACGAGACCACAGAGTTCTGGTAACTCGTTTTGAGCTTTTCTCACTGCTGCTCTGCAATGCTTTGAATGCTGCATCACCATGAGACTATAATACAATATTGACATTTAAACAAATGTACAGTTTACAGAGCCAAAGAAAAAACACTGATCGAGGCAACAGACAGAGCTGGTGAGGCTCCTTCTGTTGGATCAGGCGACCAATCCTGTTGTGGTTTTGTCAAAATACAACCAAACAAATAAATGCACATCAGAAGTAAGATTTGAAAAAAGAGGCAGATTTGTTCACTTTTGCAGCACACAGCTGTAAAAAGTGTTCTGCGTTTGTGTCAGATCATAAAGAAGATGAACAGAAACATTAAGTGTCTAAGTGGTTTATTTTGCACATGACATCCTCAGTTTACCATCCACCACTTCTCTTTTACACACTTTAATTCATCAACAACAAAATGCTTTGAATTCTTCAGTCGTCTATATACAAACACAAATGATAGGATAAGTGATAAAAGCGCTTCATCTTAAATATCTTAGACTCTCTTTTTTGTCACTTTTGAATATATATTTTTGCACACAAAGAATCACCAGCGAGGGGAAGAAGAATAATGTTTATATGAGAAGGTGCCTAAAAGCAACCCAACTGTACACAGAGCTGGATTTGTTTCTATGTTCTCCTCCATAAAGAAACATTAGAGAACATCTGCCCTCCAGGCAGAAAGACGTATTTCACATTAGGAGGAATTTGCATTGAAATGCTGATCAATCCTCACGTTCTATGAAAACCACATCTGTAGTACGTTTTGTAACTGCAGTTTCCTTTAGTTTGTTGCTTGATATCAACAGTCATAAAACATTATAGATGTGACTTGTAATTAATTGTAAGTTCAAGTGTCTTATAGATGCTCTTGACTAGTTTTTAACAGTGATGGAATGAAACCAAGTACATTAACCTAAGTACTTTACTTGACTACTATTTTGAGGTACTACTTTACTTGAGTATTTCCACTTCCTGCTACCTTATAGTTCCTCTCCACTTGTACTTTCTACTCCACTACATTGATTTTATACCTTTAGTTACTGGTAACTTTACAGAGTGCATGCCGCAGCAGAGCACGTAGCGCAGTTTAAATTTATTTATTTTATCAGAATAAAAAAAACTGGATATGATAATCATTAAAATGCTGAATTTCAGATGAAGTAACCCATATTATACAGTATATTCAGTACTTACATGTAAATATATGCAATTAACTTTTACTTTTGATCTTGAAATACATTTATTGTGTAAATTAAATTAAATAACTTCTAACGTTGAGGTGTCTGTAGCCAGCTGATGCCAGTGCCACTTACTTTAGATTCAGGCTATCACGCATTAATTTAGAACGGTGAACGTACAGTTTATATCAGGATTTAATTGATGAACTACTCAACGATATACTACACTATCTGAGCCGCAGGGTGTGGAGGTTTTGAGCTTCCCTTTATCTAACTTTAGTCAGTGAAGATGACATTTTCTTGTCTAGGCTCCAGTGTCTTTTCTGCATTAACTGACTGTAAAAAATGAATCTATATTATGAATCCAAGCCAAATATGATCTCAAAACAATACTCATTTTTTCTTCACTTGAGCGTAGAGATCCTCTGGCCCGTCAGCAGTCTGTCTTGAGCTGTTTGCTGGCTTGGACACATTGACCTGTGCATACACTGTGTCCTGCTGCTGTCCACTGTCCTGTGCTGAGTCAGAGGACGGTTCAGGTCTGCGCTTGGCGAAGTCGATCTCTCCATAGTGGATGTTTTCTTCTGGTATGCTGGATGGTACTTGAAGAGCCAGCTCGTCGTAGATTTGACTCTGAAAATTGAATCAAACAAGAAATATTGTGAGCTGGATCCTTTCATACTAAAGTTTACTAAATGGCCTTTTGGACAAATTTGAATCTGGTTTTTGACCACAGCACAGCACTGGTAATGGTGTTAAATGACATAAATCTAAATACTGATTATGGTTAACAATTCGCTCTGATGCTGCTGGATTACTGTGACCTTTAATATTATTGAAAGTAAAGTGATTATGATTATCTGGAGCAATCCTCACTAGTTTATCGAAGCTGTTTTGCAGTGATCATTAATCTGGGTGAAGGAGTCCCCTGGGGTTTGACTCTTGGGCCACTACTATTCAACTGCAGCAGATAGACTCACTGTGTCAGTGTGTAGAGCAAGTAAATAAACTGATATAACTTATTTCATTCATTCATTTTCATTAGTTATATTTCACAGTTAGGAGGAAAGACTTGAAATTATTATTCGGTTGATTCAAGAACTAGTCTACAATAAAAAGACAAAAGACGAGCAAAACATGGTTTGAACCAACTATTCATCACCACAGCTTTGCTTTTAGCTACTGTGCTGTTAACAGATTAAACCAATTTTGCAACAAAAATAAATTGTCTACTGTGTCTGTTTTACAGTTTTGGAGGGTGATTGCTTAACATTATCCAACCACTGTGTTGCTAACAGATTGTGTTGTCCCATTTGTTGTGTTTCTTAATATTGAACCCACTCAGTAACCTGTCAAAGATTGTCTACTTTCACACAGAAGACACAATCACTGTGAACAGATGCAAATACTCACAAGAAACCGTTCACTACTGTACAAAGAAGTTAAGTATTTACTCACCTGAGTCTGTTGTGGACTTTGATGTTTCAACTTAAAACACCTGGAAGCAATAGAGAGCTGTCAGAATAACAAGGACTAAGGACTGAAGCAGACAGTTTTGGATGTGTATCAGTGGAATTAAAAGAAAAAAGTTTTGTTGAAATTAAGTCACAGAACAACTTCTTTGTTTGTTCCCTTTTCTTAGAGTTTCAGAGCAGGTCACTTTAAACAGTGCAAAAATGTAAACATGAGGAATCTGTTTGTGTAGAAATGAACAAAACAGACACATCACATCTTCATCCATACCCTCACCATGAACGTAGGTTTGATACTCACCAAACACAGACTGCAAGGCAGATGAGTATGATGACAATAATCCCTCCAAGAGCTGGACCCCATACTACAGAGTTCTCTGTTCATCAAAAAAGAAAAGTTCAGTAAAACTCAGTGACTGAAAGAAAACCGAGGTTGAATGTAGATATGTAACAAGTCTGTTGTGGTACTTTACAGGGAACTAAAACAAAGGAAAGCAGGTTAGATTAAATGAGCAGATTCAGTCCAGTTGTTCATTTACCTGCAACATTCAAATGGATCTGTGACGACGTCTGGTTACCGAGATCATTTGTGGCCACACAGTAATAATCTCCACCATCTGTCACATCAAAGCTGTAAAAGTGTCCTTCAGATACATTCATTGGTCCATCTTTACTGTTCCTGAACCAGGTGAAGCTGCTGACGGGAGGCTTGGCTCTGCTGGAGCAGGTCAGGTTCACCCAGCTACCTGCTGATGCACTGATGGACACTGAGGTGTTTTTAGGAGCATCTGAGGAAAATGTGACAGAGATGTGAGATATGAGAGTAACATCAGAGCCTGAATAAGATCCTTTATTTTTATCATGTGCTGACAGGATCCAATAACAAACTCTGGTTGTCTTACATGAAACACTGAGAGTCTTTGTCTCCTCTGCTGTCTTGACATCTTGTCCTTCATTCACAGGATATGTGGCAGAACAGCTGATGTTGTATCCATCATGTTGGTCTGACAGAGTGATGGTCTCCTGGATTTGAGTTGTAAAGGTCCCATCTGTGTTTTCCTCTATTTGGTTGTGAGAGTCTTGTTGGAGATTCCAGGTGAGTTTAGGAGGGGAGTGTGGACAGGGAGTGAAAGCTGAGCAGGTTATAGTGACAGACTCCTTCTCCTTCAGATTATCTGAGATCTCAATTGTGGGGCGACGAGGAGAATCTGTGGGTTCAAATCAAATAAAGATTTAAATAATCAAAGAAATCATGTTAAATTCATTAATTTGTGTTTTTAAATGCCAAAGCTGAAACAGAATCTTACAATCACACAATTTCCTCCATAATGTGACTATTTAATGTCAAACAGTAATGACACAACAGAATTAAAATGTATTATTGACTCTTGTTTATTCTAAACAATAACATTATTTATAATAACACAGAAACAAAACTCTCTTACCTTCAACTGTTATTTGAAGAGGATCACAAACCGCTGTTGCCTTGAATGGGTCGTTCTCAATCCTGAAGTAGTATGTGTTTGTGTAACTTGTGATTAAACTGGAAAATAAAGTGGTGCAGTTTTTCTCTCTCAGGTTTCCAGTTATCTTCATTGGATAGATGTTATCTTTGTTCTTACTGTGGAAAATCACATTGTTTTCACCTTTGTAATGACTTTTAAACCACACTCCAAAGATTTTGCTTTTGCGGTTGAACTCTCCTTCTGGATCAGGTCTAAAGTTACATGGGATTTGCAAACAAGATCCACTCAGTGCTTCCATCTTCTTTGGTGCAGTAATGAAGAGGGCTGAATCTTCAGGACAAGCAGCAGAAACACCTGTAAACCAGAATCATGATGAACAAAATGTTTCAAACAATATTCATTCAGAGAAAGACAAAATATACTTCAGCAATTATATTTTACATTATGGCTGTTTTCATTGTACAGTCTGTTAATGGTCATTTTATCGTTTTACCAGAAGCAGATAACAATCTCCACTTAATCCCACACAAGCCTGACCCCCGGTGGTGACCAAACCCAGTGACACAAACACTCCAATGATTCAAGTAATGTCTCCAAATAAAAGTGAGAGAACAAACAGCTCACCTGAGAGAAAGAAGAGGCTCAGCAACATGTTGGCTGTCACCATATTCACACACAGGACTGACATGACACTCATCACCTGGATTTGAAAGAAAAAGGTACTTTTCAATATTTTAATCAAAACATCTTTTTAAACAAATCATTCATGTTGTTTCAACCTCAAAGTCAAACATTCAGATCAGGAACTTGCCACCAAGTGTTGTGTGTGTAGTGATGAATAATATCTGCAGAGTTGCTCTGAAAACAGTTTGAATATGAATTAAAAGTGAGCACGTTTTTGATATTATAAAGTTTAAATATAAAAAGCAGTAACATTTGACCTTACCAAACGATCCTGCAGCTAAAACAGAGAAGAATTTGTGAATGTCAGCAGAACAGCAACAGACCCAGTAACAGACGTCCCCGCTCAGACTTTGTGATAGACAAGCAAACAAACTTCTTGTTTAACGCAACTGAAATACTGCAGAAATAAGAGAAGGCTTCACCCTTCCTGTTCACACACTGTGAGTGAGAAAGTCTTCAGCTCATCAGAATGCAGATGAGACGAGACTCACTGCAGCATCTTGCATTTCTTTCGTAGCACATATTATATTAACATTTTAACTTCTTGATCACATGTAGGTTTGATTCAAGTGAACAGTAGATATAAAATGTCGACAAGTAGAATATAGACTGTGTTCTATTACGAGTAGTTTGGTTCTTCAGGAGAGATGAGAGGTTTTAAATTGGGTTCATCAGTGAACTAATGCAATTCATCCTTAATGAGAATATCTGTCACAGTCAATATATCAAGCATTTCTCTAGATTCACTGTTGATGACGATGATTTCTAGATCTGAATCTAAATACTGATTATGGTTAACAATTAGCTTTGATGCTGCTGGATTACACTGTGACCTTTTTTTAATATTATTGAAAGTAAAGTGATTATGATTATCTGGAGCCAAAAGGACCGGCTCGCCAGTGAAAGAGGGCACATTGGTGAGCCCGACTTCCTCCAGTTCCAGCCCTCTTGTTCGTATCAATCTACCTGCATCCCTCCAGTGGTCATGTGAGTCTATTCCCACTCATGTTTTTGTGGATTCCAGTGCTGACGACAGCTTCATTGACTCCGCCATGGTAGAACAAACACGCATCCCCGTTGAAACCCTCAACACCCCCAAGACAGTAAACGCCCTTGATGGACACCGTTTGGCCTCCGTAACTCATCGCACAATACCCATCACGTTAACCATCTCTGGAAATCATCGATAGTGTCGATTGGAGGAATATATCAACAACTCCCTGGCTACTGGCTTAATTAGGTCCTCCTCGTCTCCCCTCAGGGCTGGCTTCTTCTTTGTGGGTAAGAAGGATGGGCCCCTTCGCCCCCTGTATTGATTGCCGAGGCCTCAATGACATTACAGTGAAGAATAAATATCCACTTCCCCTGATAGATCCCTCCTTCAAGCCACGTTGTCATGCGAAGATTTTCACAAAACTCGACCTTCGGAACGCCTACCACCTGGTCTGCATTCGGGAGGGCAACGAGTGGAAGACGGCGTTCAACACCCCCCTTGGACATTTTGAGTATCAGGTGATGCCTTTCGGCCTTACTAATGCCCCAGTGGTTTTTCAAGCTCTTATTTACGACATTCTCCGTGACATGCTTAACCATTTTGTTTTCATCTACTTGGGTGAAATATTGATCTTCTTCAGGACACGAACACATCGAGCAGGTGAGGTTGGTGTTCCTTGAACAAACTGTCAACACATAAAACACTAATAAAAGGAGACAGAAACCACAGCACCATAACAACTTCAATACTGTTGATTATCACAAAAGATGAGGTTTTAAATTGGACCTTCACACAGAGCTGCTTCTCATACAGCTGAAATCTCACCAGTTGGGACTGTTAGGTTAAATACTGGAGTGATCAGGTATTTTAAGGGAAACTGAGTCACAGGGGGTAAAGATTTGGATGATCTGTTAGCAAAGAGAAACTGAAGGAAAGTGTTCCAGTCAAAGAATAAATAGTCAATACTTGGACGATGAACACAGTTGTGGAGCACATGATGAAGACATTTTGTTGCAGAGAGCTGTGTGGAGGACTTGCTGACAGAAGCAGCAAACCAACTTCCCTGTTTACTTTTAGCTCTCAGGTTTATCTCAGAACTCTCTTCATGACTTTGTAGGGTTACATCCCACCACTTCTCTTTAGCATTGTCACTTTGGTTTATCAGCCACACACAGAAACAGGTCTCCTTCATCTGCATATATATGTATATATAAAGCAAGAAAAATTGATTGAAGAAAGAAAAAAAAAACGCTTCTACTATAATAATAATAATAATAATAATAATAATAATAATAATAATGAGATTTCCATTTTCAGAAACAGGGAACTAACAAATCATACTATTTCTTTTGTCTTTAGTAATGATATGACCTTTATGTTGGTTGTTATATTGAGATATGCAGCCTTTTTTGAAGATATCAGAAGATTTTGACACAAACTATGAATCCTAAAATTACCAACACAAACACAAAAATCTGCATCACTCTTCATGTTTGTGGTGGTGGTGACTAGTGATGAATTTAGATCAGAGGAGTTGTGAACAGGAGCAGTTCAAAGTGTCGCCATGACCAGCTGGTGGTGTATGAACCACTCATGACTTAAAGCACAAAAAGCTCACTGCTAATCAAAAACTCAGAGCCAGAAGTTAATATTTTATTAAAGTCATTTCTGCAGCACAGAGAAACATAACAATTAAAAACAGCACTGATTGATCTGCATTAACAATCAATTAAAGCATCATTCATGTTCTTTTGGAGCAACTTCAACTTCACACATTCAAACCAGGAACTTGCCATGAACAACCAGATGTCACTGCATTATTAATGATGTGTGCAGAGTTGCGCGAAAACCAGTTTGAATATGAATTCTGAGTGAGTGAGTTCATGATATCACAGCTCAAATAAAATGTCGCCGAAGCAGCTTCTCATTTCTTTGAGGTTCATTTATGCTAAACCAAAACTCAACAAACACAATATATCATGTCTTTTCATAAAAAACAACCAAAATAAAAACCTCTCTGAGTTCAATAGTTCAAACATAAAAAGCAGAAACATTTGACCTCACCAAACGAGCCTGCAACAGACCCAGCAACAGGTCCCTGCTCAGACAGGCGACAAAAATGGTGCAGAAATAAGAGAAGTTTTCATTCTTCCTGTTCACCCCATCTAAGTGAGGAAGTCATCAGCTTATCAGAATGTAAATGACTTATTCTGAAATATAATTTTGATCATAGGACTCACTCAGCCTGTATGTGTTATCTCCTTTTGTGGTTCATGTTACATTAACAACAATAGTGACGTGTACACATGTAGTCATGATTTGGGTGACCAGTAGATATAAAATGTAGACATAAAGGCTGTTTTTAATTTTGTGCAACCATTTTGTTATAACAAAGGAGAATGATGTGAGACCATCAGTACAGACAGACTGTTTTATTAGACAAATATGTGAGAAACTCCCCCAGATTAAGATCATGTTGATCACAAGTTAAAGGCCAGACGATTATTTTTAACAGCAGTATGGTTCAGCGCTGGGCTCCCCTTCTCCTCGTGCATATGTTTGCTTGTTCATGGGCAAGTTTGAGGAAGATTTCATTCACAATAACAACAAGAACAGTCAATATATCGAGCATTTTTCCAGATTCATTGATGATATGTTTATGATGTGGTCAGGCAATGAAGAGGAGCTTTCAAGGTTCTTCTCATATTTAAATTCATGTACCGTCTCCCTCAACAGATAAGAGTGTTGATTCCAAACATTTTCTAGATGTCAAAATGATCATGAACGCAGAAGAAAATGACCACATGTATCTTTGGGAAATACCCTGACAGAAACTATTTCTTCTGAGTTTTATGGCTCAGCAATGACTGACTTTTAGGGTTAATGTTTTTCACTCTGGGTGGAGTCAGTGATTTAACTGACCTGGCACCCTTAAAAAGGTAGTACACACACATTTGTACACACTGATGAAGGCAAGATGGCTGAAAACATTGTGCGTCCCTCCAGACAGATGATTAAATGAGCTCATTAATATTCCTGAGTGTGACCTTGTCTTGTTTTAAACTGGGCCTTTATGCAGAGATGCTTCTCAATAAGAATACATAGTCAATACATGGACAATGAACACAGTTGTGGAGCACATGATGAAGACATTTTGCTGCAGAGAGCTGTGTGGAGGACTTGAAGACAGAAGCAGCAAACCAACTTCCCTGTTTACTTCTCAGGTTTTACTCAGAGCTCTGTTATAACTTTATCACTTTACATCCCACCACTCCCCTTTAGTATTCTCACTTTGGGTTATTAGCCACACACAGACACAGGCCTCTTTCATCTAAGTTATATATATAAAGTACTGCTACCTCACACCTAATGCCTCAACTTACTCAACCCCAAAGACGAGACCACAGAGTTCTCGTAACTCGTTTTGAGCTTTTCTCACTGCTGCTCTGCAATGCTTTGTATGCTTCATCACCATGAGACTATAATACAATAGTGACATTTAAACAAATGTACAGTTTACAGAGCCAAAGAAAAAACACTGATCGAGGCAACAGACAGAGCTGGTGAGGCTCCTTCTGTTGGATCAGGCGACCAATCCTGTTGTGGTTTTGTCAAAATACAACCAAACAAATAAATGCACATCAGAAGTAAGATTTGAAAAAAGAGGCAGATTTGTTCACTTTTGCAGCACACAGCTGTAAAAAGTGTTCTGCGTTTGTGTCAAATCATAAAGAGGATTAACAGAAACATTAAGTGTCTAAGTGGTTTATTTTGCACATGACATCCTCAGTTTACCATCCACCACTTCTCTTTTACACACTTTAATTCATCAACAACAAAATGCTTTGAATTCTTCAGTCGTCTATATACAAACACAAATGATAGGATAAGTGATAAAAGCGCTTCATCTTAAATATCTGAGACTCTCTTTTTTGTCACTTTTGAATATATATTTTTGCACACAAAGAATCACCAGCGAGGGGAAGAAGAATAATGTTTATATGAGAAGGTGCCTAAAAGCAACCCAACTGTACACAGAGCTGGATTTGTTTCTATGTTCTCCTCCATTAAGAAACATTAGAGAACATCTGCCCTCCAGGCAGAAAGACGTATTTCACATTAGGAGGAATTTACATTGAAATGCTGATCAATCCTCACGTTCTATGAAAACCACATCTGTAGTACGTTTTGTAACTGCAGTTTCCTTTAGTTTGTTGCTTGATATCAACAGTCATAAAACATTATAGATGTGACTTGTAATTAATTGTAAGTTCAAGTGTCTTATAGATGCTCTTGACTAGTTTTTAACAGTGATGGAATGAAACCAAGTACATTAACCTAAGTACTTTACTTGACTACTATTTTGAGGTAC
This sequence comes from Pagrus major, assembly GCF_040436345.1. Classification (NCBI taxonomy): domain Eukaryota; kingdom Metazoa; phylum Chordata; class Actinopteri; order Spariformes; family Sparidae; genus Pagrus; species Pagrus major. The sequence continues at coordinate 11,970,812 of NC_133233.1, forward strand.
TACTTTACTTGAGTATTTCCACTTCCTGCTACCTTATAGTTCCTCTCCACTTGTACTTTCTACTCCACTACATTGATTTTATACCTTTAGTTACTAGTTACTTTACAGAGTGCATGCCGCAGCAGAGCAAGTAGCGCAGTTTAAATTTATTTATTTTATCAGAATAAAAAAAACAGAAAAACCTGGATATGATAATCATTAAAATGCTTAATTTCAGATGAAGTAACCCATATTATACAGTATATTCAGTACTTACATGTAAATATATGCAATTTACTTTTACTTTTGATCTTGAAATACATTTATTGTGTAAATTAAGTTAAATAACTTCTAACGTTGAGGTGTCTGTAGCCAGCCAGCACTTACTTTAGATTCAGGCTATCACGCATTAATTTAGAACGGTGAACGTACAGTTTATATCAGGATTTAATTGATGAACTACTCAACGATATACTACACTATCTGAGCCGCAGGGTGTGGAGGTTTTGAGCTTCCCTTTATCTAACTTTAGGCAGTGAAGATGACATTTTCTTGTCTAGGCTCCAGTGTCTTTTCTGCATTAACTGACATAAAACATTTTGCATACGTAAAAAATGAATCTATATTATGAATCCAAGCCAAATATGATCTCAAAACAATACTCATTTTTTCTTCACTTGAGCGTAGAGATCCTCTGGCCCGTCAACAGTCTGTCTTGAGCTGTTTGCTGGCTTGGACACATTGACCTGTGCATACACTGTGTCCTGCTGCTGTCCACTGTCCTGTGCTGAGTCAGAGGACGGTTCAGGTCTGCGCTTGGCGAAGTCGATCTCTCCATAGTGGATGTTTTCTTCTGGTATGCTGGATGGTACTTGAAGAGCCAGCTCATCGTAGATTTGACTCTGAAAAATGAATCAAACAAGAAATATTGTGAGCTGGATCCTTTCATACTAAAGTTTACTAAATAACAAATTTGACTCTGGTTTTTGACCACAGCACAGCACTGGTAATGGTGTTAAATGACATAAATCTAAATACTGATTATGGTTAATAATTAGCTTTGATGCTGCTGGACTACTGTGACCTTTAATATTATTGAAAGTAAAGTGATTATGATTATCTGGAGCAATCCTCACTAGTTTTCATGGACATGGCGATGCTGTTTTGCAGTGATCATTAATCTGGGTGAAGGAGTCTCCCAGGGTTTGACTCTTGGGCCACTACTATTCAACCACAGCAGGTAGACTCGCTGTGTCAGTGTGTAGAGCAAGTAAATAAACTGATATAACTTATAACATTTATTGATTTTCATTAGTTATATTTCACAGTTAGGAGGAAAGACTTGAAGTCATTATTCGGTTGATTCAAGAACTAGTCTACAATAAAAAGACTAAAGACGAGCAAAACATGGTTTGAACCAACTATTCATCACCACAGCTTTGCTTTTAGCTACTGTGCTGTTAACAGATTAAACCAATTTTGCAACAAAAATAAATTGTCTACTGTGTCTGTTTTACAGTTTTGGAGGGTGATTGCTTAACATTATCCAACCACTGTGTTGCTAACAGATTGTTTTGTCCCATTTGTTGTGTTTCTTAATATTGAACCCACTCAGTAACCTGTCAAAGATTGTCTACTTGCACACAGAAGACACAATCACTGTGAACAGATGCAAATACTCACAAGAAACAGTTCACTACTGTACAAAGAAGTTAAGTATTTACTCACCTGAGTCTGTTGTGGACTTTGATGTTTCAACTTAAAACACCTGGAAGCAATAGAGAACTGTCAGAATAACAAGGACTCAGTACTGAAGCAGACAGTTTTGGATGTGTATCAGTGGAATTAAAAGAAAAAAGTTTTGTTGAAATTAAGTCACAGAACAACTTCTTTGTTTGTTCCCTTTTCTTAGAGTTTCAGAGCCGGTCACTTTAAACAGTGCAAAAATGTAAACATGAGGAATCTGTTTGTGTAGAAATGAACAAAACAGACACATCACATCTTCATCCATACCCTCACCATGAACGTAGGTTTGATACTCACCAAACACAGACTGCAAGGCAGATGAGTATGATGACAATAATCCCTCCAAGAGCTGGACCCCATATTACAGAGTTCTCTGTTCATCAAAAAAGAAAAGTACAGTAAAACTCAGTGACTGAAAGAAAACCGAGGTTGAATGTAGACATGTAACAAGTCTGTTGTGGTACTTTACAGGGACCTAAAACAAAGGAAAGCAGGTTAGATTAAATGAGCCAATCCAGTCCAGTTCTTCATTTACCTGCAACAGCCAAACGAACCCATAATGACGTCTTGTTACCGAGATCATTTGTGGCCACACAGCAATAATCTCCACCATCTGTCGCATCAAAGCTGTAAAAGTGTCCTTCAGCTACATTCATTGGTCCATCTGTGCTGTTCCTGAACCAGGTGAAGCTGCTGACGGGAGGCTTGGCTCTGCTGGAGCAGGTCAGGTTCACCCAGCTACCTGCTGATGCACTGATGGACACTGAGGTGTTTTTAGGAGCATCTGAGGAAAATGTGACAGAGATGTGAGATATGAGAGTAACATCAGAGCCTGAATAAGATCCTTTATTTTTATCATGTGCTGACAGGATCCAATAACAAACTCTGGTTGTCTTACATGAAACACTGAGAGTCTTTGTCTCCTCTGCTTTCTTGACATCTTGTCCTTCATTCATAGGATATGTGGCAGAACAGCTAATGTTGTATCCATCATGTTGGTCTGACAGAGTGATGGTCTCCTGGATTTTAGTTGTAAAGGTCCCATTTGTGTTTTCCTCTATTTTGTTGTGAGAGTCTTGTTGGAGATTCCAGGTGAGTTTAGGAGGGGAGTGTGGACAGGGAGTGAAAGCTGAGCAGGTTATAGTGACAGACTCCTTCTCCTTCAGATCACCTGAGATCTCAATTCTGGGGCGACGAGGAGAATCTGTGGGTTCAAATCAAATACAGATTTAAATAATCAAAGAAATCATGTTAAATTCATTAATTTGTGTTTTTAAATGCCAAAGCTGAAACAGAATCTTACAATCACACAATTTCCTCCATAATGTGACCATTTAATGTCAAACAGAAATGACACAACAAAATTAAAATGTATTATTGACTCTTGTTTATTCTAAACAATAACATTATAGACTGACTGACAGAAACAAAACTCTCTTACCTTCAACTGTTATTTGAAGAGGATCATAAACAGCTGTTGCCTTGAATGGGTCGTTCTCAATCCTGAAGTAGTATGTGTTTGTGTAACTTGTGATTAAACTGGAAAATAAAGTGGTGCAGTTTTTCTCACTCAGGTTTCCAGTAATACTCATTGGATAGATGTTTTTTGTCCCACTACTGTTAAAAATCACATTGCTACGATCCTGTTCAAATCTTGAGTCACTCTTAAACCACACTCCAAAGATTTCTCTGCTGCTGTCAAACTTGTCTTCTGGATCAGGTCTAAAGTAACATGGGATTTGCAAACAAGATCCACTCAGTGCTTCCATCTTCTCTGGTGCAGTAATGAAGAGGGCTGAACTCCTAGTACAAGCAGCCAAAACACCTGTAAACCAGAATCATGATGAACAAAATGTTTCAAACAATATTCATTCAGAGAAAGACAAAATATACTTCAGCAATTATATTTTACATTATGGCTGTTTTCATTGTACAGTCTGTTAATGGTAATTTTATTGTTTTACCAGAAGCAGATAACAATCTCCACTTAATGCCACACAAGCCTGATCTCCGGTGGTGACCAAACCCAGTGACACAAACACTCCAATGATTCAAGTAATGTCTCCAAATAAAAGTGAGAGAACAAACAGCTCACCTGAGAGAAAGAAGAGGCTCAGCAACATGTTGGCTCTCACCATATTCACACACAGGACTGACATGACACCTGGATTTGAAAGAAAAAGGTACTTTTCAATATTTTAATCAAAACATCTTTAAACAAATCATTCATGTTGTTTCAACCTCAAAGTCAAACATTCACACCAGGAACTTGCCACCAAGTGTTGTGTGTGTAGTGATGAATAATATCTGCAGAGTTGCTCTGAAAACAGTTTGAATATGAATTCAAAGTGAGTACGTTTTTGATATTATAAAGTTTAAATATAAAAAGCAGTAACATTTGACCTTACCAAACGATCCTGCAGCTAAAACAGAGAAGAATTTGTGAATGTCAGCAGAACAGCAACAGACCCAGTAACAGACGTCCCCACTCAGACTTTGTGATAGACAAGCAAACAGACTTTGTTGTTTCAGACGACTAAAATAGTGCAGAAATAAGAGAAGTCTTCATCCTTCCTGTTCACACACTGTGAGTGAGAAAGTCATCAGCTCATCAGAATGCAGATGAGACGAGACGAGACTCACTGCAGCATCTTGCATCTTCTTTCATAGCACATATTATATTAACAACATTTCAACTTCTTGATCACATGTAGGTTTGATTCAAGTGAACAGTAGATATAAAATGTCAACAAGTAAAATATAGAGTGTGTTCTATTACAAGTAGTTTGGTTCTTGTGGAGAGATGAGAGGTTTTTGTCACACCTCTCACACCTCTTTTGTCTTGTCTTGGGTTTTTGTCTCGTAACGTCCTGTTTTATTTTGAAACCTAACTCTCCTCTCGTTTCAGGTCACTTGCCCTTCCTCATGTGTCACCAGTCTGATTGTCTCACCTGATCCCTGATTGTTTCCACCTGTTCCCCATTACCCTCATGTGCTTATAGTCTGCGTCTCCCCTTTGTCTTGTGCCAAAGTGTTTCGTCCTGGTCCGTGCACCCAAGCCCTTTTTCACAGTCATAGTCAGGTTTTCCAAGAGTTTTGCTACGCCACGTAAGTTGTTTTCTGTTTCCTCCTTTGAGAGTGATTTTTCGTTTGTTAAAGTTTTCTAGTTTAGCGTCGATTTTGTAAACTGTTTTCTTTCCTCCCTTTTGGAGCGATTTTGTGTTTAGATAGTATTAGATAGTTGTAGAGCCTCCTGTTTAGGTGAGCCTTTTTCTTTTGTCCTGTTGAGCAGTAGTTTTGGTTTTCCTCCTTCGGGAGCGATTTATGTTTTAGGGTCTTCCCTGATTCTAGTGGGTTTTTTTTGGGTTTTTTTGTCTCTCCCTTTTATTGGAGATTTCCCTTTATTAGGAAGTTTTTCTTCCGTGAGTTATCTTGCCAGGCCTTAGTTTATTAAGTGAGTTTTTCATAGCCCCATTGTTTGTCACTCTTCAAAGAAGGATCTGAATTCAATAAAGTGTGCTTGTACGTGATATCCTCTGCATCTGAGTCCTCATTTTAGTCCAGGCCTGACAGTTTTAAATTGGGTTCATCAGTGAACTAATGCAATTCATCCTTAATGTGAATGTCTTCACAGTCAATGTCAAGCATTTCTCTAGATTCCCTGTTGATGATGATTTCTAGATTCATCAGTTAAATGAAATAAATCTAAATACTGATTATGGTTAACAATTAGCTTTGATGCTGCTGGATTACACTGTGACCTTTTTTTAATATTATTGAAAGTAAAGTGATTATGATGATCTGGAGCCAAAAGGACCGGCTCGCCAGTGAAAGAGGGCACATTGGTGAGCCCGACTTCCTCCAGTTCCAGCCCTCTTGTTCGTATCAATCTACCTGCATCCCTCCAGTGGTCATGTGAGTCTATTCCCACTCATGTTTTTGTGGATTCCAGTGCTGACGACAGCTTCATTGACTCCGCCATGGTAGAACAAACACGCATCCCCATTGAAACCCTCAACACCCCCAAGACAGTAAACGCCCTTGATGGACACCGTTTGGCCTCCGTAACTCATCGCACAATACCCATCACGTTAACCATCTCTGGAAATCATCGATAGTGTCGATTGGAGGAATATATCAACAACATCCTGGCTACTGGCTTAATTAGGTCCTCCTCGTCTCCCCTCAGGGCTGGCTTCTTCTTTGTGGGTAAGAAGGATGGGACCCTTCGCCCCTGTATTGATTGCCGAGGCCTCAATGACATTACAGTGAAGAATAAATATCCACTTCCCCTGATAGATCCCTCCTTCAAGCCACGTTGTCATGCGAAGATTTTCACAAAACTCGACCTTCGGAACGCCTACCACCTGGTCTGCATTCAGGAGGGCAACGAGTGGAAGACAGCGTTCAACACCCCCCTTGGACATTTTGAGTATCAGGTGATGCCTTTCGGCCTTACTAATGCCCCAGTGGTTTTTCAAGCTCTTATTTACGACATTCTCCATGACATGCTTAACCATTTTGTTTTCATCTACTTGGGTGAAATATTGATCTTCTTCAGGACACGAACACATCGAGCAGGTGAGGTTGGTGTTCCTTGAACAAACTGTCAACACATAAAACACTAATAAAAGGAGACAAGAACCACAGCACCATAACAACTTCAATACTGTTGATTATCACAAAAGATGAGAGGTTTTAAATTGGACCTTCACACAGAGCTGCTTCTCATACAGCTGAAATCTCACCAGTTGGGACTGTTAGGTTAAATACTGGAGTGATCAGGTATTTTAAGGGAAACTGAGTCACAGGGGGTAAAGATTTGGATGATCTGTTAGCAAAGAGAAACTGAAGGAAAGTGTTCCAGTCAAAGAATAAATAGTCAATACTTGGACGATGAACACAGTTGTGGAGCACATGATGAAGACATTTTGTTGCAGAGAGCTGTGTGGAGGACTTGTTGACAGAAGCAGCAAACCAACTTCCCTTTTTACTTTTAGCTCACAGGTTTTTCTCAGAACTCTCTTCATGACTTTGTCGGGTTACATCCCACCACTTCTCTTTAGCATTGTCACTTTGGTTTATCAGCCACACACAGAAACAGGTCTCCTTCATCTGCATATATGTATATATGAAGCAGAGAGAAGTGTGCAGCACACAGCTTTAAACAGTGTTCATGTTAAATTATAAAGAAGGTGAGTAGAAACTTTACATGTCTAAGTTGTCTACTTTAAGCAGGAATTGTCATTTTTAAGCTACACAGATCTACAGTTATACTTTAATGATTAATCCATGTCCTTACTGACAGTGATTGAAGAAACAAAAAAATGCTTCTTCTGTAAAAATAATAATAATGAGATTTCCATTTTCAGCAACAGGGAACTAACAAATCATACTATTTATTTGTCTTTAGTAATGATTTGACCTTTATGTTGGTTGTTATATTGAGATATGCAGCCTTTTCTGAAGATATCAGATGATTTTGACACAAACACAACAATCTGCATCACTGTTAATGTTTGTGGTGGTGGTGACTCGTGATGAATTTAGATCAGAGGAGTTGTGAACAGGAGCAGTTCAAAGTGTCGCCATGACCAGCTGGTGGTGTATGAACCACTCATGACTTAAAGTACAAAAAGCTCACTGCTAATCACTCAGACTCAGAGCCAGAAGTTCATATTTTATTAAAGTCATTCCTGCAGCACAGAGAAACATACAAATTAAAAACAGCACTGATTGATCTGCATTAACAATCATTCAATTATTTCAAATCAAATCTTCAAACCCTCACTAACACATGATACTTTCTAATTTATTTTTATTATATCAGTCTTTGATACTTTAGGAATTACTGAGAAGCGCCCTCATACAGATCAAATCATGATGAAATTATATTTACATAATTACACACAAGGTAACTAAAGCAAACATGTAACTATCAACTACAGCTGTAATATAAACTTATTGGGGTAAAAAAGGCTGTTTTTGTCATTCTTTGTGAGCGGTGTGAAAACCTCGTGAAAAATGAAGGAAAAGTCAACTTTAAAGACCTTTGAGGATCCTTAAAAAGTGTAAATGTTAGTCATAGAAGGTAAACTTCACATCAGGGGACTCCAAAACATGAGGACATGACCTCTGTTACCTCTGTGGCAGCTATAGTAACTTCGTAGATAGATTGTATTATAATAGTATTACTATGATGCATTAAAACAAGCTGTTAAAATAAACAGAACTCCTTCACACTTTCTGCCTCTTAATTATCTAAAATGTTTCAAATAATCATGTTGTTGCACATAAGAAAACACCATTCAGCCCAAGAGAAAGAATGAACATAAAAATGCGATAAATCAGCTCAATCTTACACAAACTAATGATGAAACAGAGAAATATTCCATTTATGGTGAACATGACGTCTTCCTCTTCTCCTTCATGATGCTTGAATCTCAATCACTCTGTTGACATAGTCTGCTTCATCTGTGTCCTGAGAGAGAGACAGAGAGGGAGAGAGACAGAGAGAGAGACAGAGAGACAGAGAGGGAGGGAGAGAGACAGAGAGAGACAGAGAGACAGAGAGGGAGAGAGAGAGACAGAGAGATAGAGACAGAGAGAGACAGAGAGACAGAGAGGGAGAGATGAAACGCCCCAGATGTCAGGAGAACAAACACCAATTTACCATAAATAATCATATCATTGAACATAGCATGAGTTATACCTACCTTGGTTTAACCATTACAGCATCAGGGAGTTTCAACATGGCAGTGAATGCACTAAAAGAAAAAGCTCGAAGAGCCCTACATGCAATTAAGAGAAAATTTTATAATTTCCAAATTCCAGTCAAAATCTGGCTTAAAATATTTGATAGTGTCATCCAGCCCAATGCGCTGTACGGTAGTGAAATATAGGGTCCACTCAGTCATCAGAGCTATACCCGCCGGGACAAACAGCCAACAGAGTCTTTACATGCAGAATTCTGCAGACACATTTTACACGTACACAGAAACACACCAACAAATGCATGTAGAGCAGAGTTAGGCAGATACCCACTGATAATTAACATTCAAAAGAGAACGCTCAACGTTTTTAACCACCTGAAATCCAGCCCCCGAGACACCCTCCACTCCAAAGCCCTCCAAACTCAAGAGCTGAGCCCAGAAAAGAGTCCCCTATGTCAGCTGGTACTGAGGCTAACTGCCCCCTCTCAGACACAGTCTGACCAGCCTCACAACAACACTGCTCTCCAAACACCAATCAGAGTAAAGCAAATTATAACACAATGTAAAGAAACCTATCTGGAACATTGGAAAGAAGAAACTAAAAGCCAAAGTAGATTGTAATGTTATCTATCCCTAAAAAGAGATTATGAATTAGCAGAATATCTCTCTACTGTCAGAGATAGAAAGCAGAGACAGATCCTCACCAAGTACAGGCTCAGTGACCACAAACTGACAATCCAAACAGGAAGACCCAAAAAATCATGGCAACCAAAAGAAAACAGAACATGTGGTCACTGCTCGACAGGTGAGGTTGAGACAGAGATGCACTTTCTCCTACAATGTAAAACATTCAACGAAATGAGGAACATTTATTTTAACAAGTTCAGCTCTGTAATCTCAGATTTTAAAGAGCTGAACGACATCTCATAATTAAAAATACTCCTGGGAGAAGGAGATAGGGCATACCTTGCTGCCCAATATGTGTCAACATGCCACAACCTGAGGGACAGTGAATGACCCACACACGCACACACGCACGCACGCACGCACGCACGCACACACACACACTGTATATACTGTATATATAATTAATGTAAATCAATCTTGGTGTTGTGTTTGTGTTGTTATTTGTTGTGTTCTGTCCGAGTGTTTGGACAGATGCTTTGGCAAAATTGTTGTTAAACTTTCATGCCAATAAAGCCCCTTTGAATTTGAATTTGAATTTGAATTTGAATTTGAATTTGAGAGAGAGACAGAGAGAGAGAGAGGTGTTGGTGCTCTGCAGTGAGTTTAATGCAGCTGAAAGAGAAACGCCAGCAGCACCTTGAGCTTGTCTTGGTAAATCAAAGTCTAATATAAAGTGAGATTAGCTCTCCTTAATGAAATGAAGACAGTTTACTGTTGACAGAATAATGTACCTGTCCTCATCTAGTAGCTTACCTTCACTGGTTTGTTGCAGCATCTTGATCTGAACCACCTGAAAGAAAAGGAGATGGAATAAATAAACATGAATACAAGTGAAACATTTTAAAGAGAACAATAAGTCTGTAGCTGGAAATGATCACATCATAGAAAAGTTGGTCTCACCACTCAAAGATGACGATTGTACTGCAGAGCATTATGACTCCCAGGATCTTCACTGTAACGTAGACAGAAAGCCCAAACTCTGTAACAAGACAGCACGGTCACCTTCTCCTTAATGGAAAATGTTACGACTCTAAAACATCCTGAACTTTAATTGCTTCTGTTAACCTCAAATGTAAACTTGTACATCATAAAACACGACCTTCAGCACTTCATTAACCAAAATAAAATGTAATGTAATTAAACAAATTAGCAAACAAACAAAGAAGCAATGCAGAAGCAGGAAAGAAGAAAAAAGCATGAATTAAAATGAGCAGATTCAGTCCAGTTATACATTTACCTGCAACATTCAAATGGATCTCTAGTGACCTCTGTCTCCCGAGATTATTTGTGGCCCCACAGTAATAATCTCCTCCATCTGTCACATTAAAGCTGTAAAAGTGTCCTTCAGATACATTCATTGGTCCATCTGTGCTGTTCCTGAACCAGGTGAAGCTGCTGACGGGAGGCTTGGCTCTGCTGGAGCAGGTCAGGTTCACCCAGCTACCTGCTGATGCACTGATGGACACTGAGGTGTCTTTAGGAGCATCTGAGGAAAATGTGACAGAGATGTGAGATATGAGAGTAACATGAGAGCCTGAATAAGATCCTTTATTTTTATCATGTGCTGACAGGATCCAATAACAAACTCTGGTTGTCTTACATGAAACACTGAGAGTCTTTGTCTCCTCTGCTGTCTTGACATCTTGTCCTTCATTCACAGGATATGTGGCAGAACAGCTGATGTTGTATCCATCATGTTGGTCTGACAGAGTGATGGTCTCCTGGATTTTAGTTGTAAAGGTCCCATCTGTGTTTTCCTCTGCTTTGTTGTGAGAGTCTTGTTGGAGATTCCAGGTGAGTTTAGGAGGGGAGTGTGGACAGGGAGTGAAAGCTGAGCAGGTTATAGTGACAGACTCCTTCTCCTTCAGATTATCTGGGATCTCAATTCTGGGGCGACGAGGAGAATCTGTGGGTTCAAATCAAACACATACTTAAAAAAATGAAAAAAATTAAATCATGTTAAATTCATTATTTTGTGTTTTTAAATGCCAAAGCTGAAACAGAATCTTACAATCACACAATTTCCTCCATAATGTGACCATTTAATGTCAAACAGAAATGACACAACAAAATTAAAATGTATTATTGACTCTTGTTTATTCTAAACACAAACATTATAGACTGACTGACAGAAACAAAACTTTCTTACCTTCAACTGTTATTTGAAGAGGATCACAAACAGCTGTTGCCTTGAATGGGTCATTCTCAATCCTGAAGTAGTATGTGTTTGTGTAACTTGTGATTAAACTGGAAAATAAAGTGGTGCAGTTTTTCTCTCTCAGGTTTCCAGTTATCTTCATTGGATAGATGTTATTTGTCTTGTCACTGTGGAAAATCACATAGTTTTGATTGTTGGGACGACTTTTAAACCACACTCCAAAGATTTCTCTGCTGCTGTCAAACCATTGTTCTGTTTTAGGTCTAAAGTTACATGGGATTTGCAAACAAGATCCAGTCAGTGCTTCCATCTTCTTTGGTGCAGTAATGAAGAGGGCTGAATCAACAGGACAATCAGCCAAAACACCTGTAAACCAGAATGTTGATTAACAAAATGTTAAAAATAGTCTTCATAAAGAGAAAGACTAAATATACTTCAGCAGTAATATTTTGCATCATGGCCTCATACAGTCTGTTCGTTGTACAGTTTTTGTTGATCTACAAGAAGCAGATAACAGTCTCCACTTAATCCCACACAAGCCTGACCCCCGGTGGTGACCAAACCCAGTGACACAAACACTCCAATGATTAAAGTAATGTCTCCAAATAAAAGTGAGTGAACAAACAGCTCACCTGAGAGAAAGAAGAGGCTCAGCAACATGTTGGCTGTCACCATATTCACACACAGGACTGAAATGACACTCATCATCAGCTTCCCTGTCAAGCTGTTGTAATTAAAACCACATCGACTTCCCCCTTTATGAATTTATGCCCCTTTTTTATACCAGGTCTCTCCTTTCCTGCTGATATCCTCTGAGTATTTTTACTCACATGACTCACTGCGAGTCTGTATGATGTCAAATCTTTACATATGTGTAAAATAATAATATTATGATAATATTTACTAATTATAATATTTAAAACATTTAAAACATTAACTATCACTTCGCTCACATGTAACAACCACAATGATGTCGCTGACTTGTGCACAGTCACTCTGGGTCACTCTGTCACTGTTGCTGTCACCATATTCACACACAGGACTGCAATGACAACCATTATCAGCTTCCCTGTTTAGCTGTTGCAATTAAAACCACGTCTACTTCCTCCTTATTGACCAAAGACCATGCAACATCCATGACCTGGTTTTTATTTCACACGTACACAAGAATTTATCACATTTCCTGCTGATATCCTGTCAGTATTTTTACTCACATGACTCCCTGCAAGTCTGTATGATGTCAAATCTTTACCTGTGCATCAATGCTGTAATAAATATGATAATATTGATAAATGATAAAGATATTTAAATCATTCAAAACATTAACTTTCACTTCGTTCACATGTAACAACCACAATGATATTGCTGACTTGTGCACAGTCACTGTGGGTCAGGTTGACCTTTGTAACTGTTGCTTTACAGTATTGTACAGTATTTTCATTATTCAAACATGCAGGAAAAAGGAAAACGAAAAAAGGACGAAAAAATAGACCCTTTTTGCACCCATAGAAAGAAGCATTATTACAGAAACCCATGGTTAACAGTGGAAACAGTAACAAAAGTGATGCAGGCCTTGAAGAAGTTTCAGTTTTCAAAGATCAAACTCAGTGTATTCAGTCCTGGTCAGTGTTTACCTCTAATGATGATTACTGAGATCAGTTGAGGCCCCAGAAATGACAATGAAGCTGTAAAAGTGTCCTTCAGACACAGTCATGGGTCCATCTTTGTTCTAAATACAGTTCTGGATCACTTGTTAAGACATTTTATTGCAGAGAGCTGTATGGCTGCAGTCAGTCCTTCAGTCCTTATCTTCTTAACATTTTATCAGCAACACACACACACACACACACACACACACACACACACACACACACACACACACACAGTTCTGTTTCAACACATTTCCATCAGTGGTAATTATAGATTAAACTGTGAGGTGTCTCAGTTTCCTTGAACTAAAGAGGATATCTAATAATACAACCTGACGTCCAATGCCTCAACTTCTTCTGGAGTGTTAACAACAGAAGACGAGACAAAGACTGTTTTATATATGTTGTCACCAGAGAGTTTTGGTACCTGTTACAGACGAGGACTGTACCTGAAAGAACCACAAGATGGACACACTCTGCCATCAGTGTGTGGATGTGTGTGTGAAGAGGTGTATGTGAGTGTTTTAAAGTGTCTCAGTGGTCAGTAGACTGTGAAAGCGCTACTGGATATAAATGCAGGTCCATTTACCATCATGATGAAAACACATTTATTAGAATTACATAAATGAACTTCACACAGAAGGGAACTAAAGCAAAAACGTCTCATCTGAAGTGTAAATATCAGCCGCAGCTGTCATATAAATTTCGTGGAGTAAAAAAGGCTGTTTGTGTCATTCTATGTGAGCTATGGGAAAAACTCAAGAACAAATCTGTCCGTCAAAAAGACAGTTACATTTAAAGACCTATGAGAATCTTTAAGAAGTCATAATGTGTCAGTTATAGAAGGTAGACTGACCTTCAGGGGTCTCCAACCGCCACATTTTGACCCCACAAAAGTGAGGACATGACCTCTCTATCCTCTGTGACAGCTACAGTCCTGGCTATAGTTACTAGTTACAACACATACTCTCATTATTATGACTTATTGTTAGAATAAAACAAGCAGTTGTCATTAATAAAAATCCTTCACCTGCGTTTCCATCATCTGAAATATTCCACATAAATTGTTCTAATTTCAGCTACAAAGAAAACATCATTAAGACAAAGAAAAATAATTCACATAAAAATACCACAATTCAGCTCAATCTTACAGAAACTAATGATGCAGCTGCAGTTTATTATATTTGTGTTATCTTCCATCAAAATAAACATCTGTCCTGTTTACACTCCATCCTTTGTTCATCTCACCAACCTTCACCAGACTTCTTCTGTGATCCTCAAAAGCGTCATACATTTGTTACATTACAGTTGACCCACACAGTACACTTTTCTATTTAATTTTTAAGCGTTCGCTGAGATGATGCTTGACAAATCACTCTCCCTTAAAACTAGGGTACAGAAGATGTGAGTGACACGTGGTTTAAGTCCACATGAAAACTTGAAAACAATGGTGGCATTTTAGAAGGGTTGGTATTAAAGGGTTAAAGACTTACAGCTGTTGAGTGCAGACAGACCAGTTTACAGAGCCAAAGGAAATAAGGCTGAATGTGGCTACAGAGCTGTTATCACTTCTCTTCGGCACATCCACTCTCTTTAACCACACATGCACAAATACTGTAGACCTAAGGCTAATATGTAGCCATCTTTCATCACATTTAGAGTTACATCTTGAGTTCCCATTCGGCCTCAGAACTGACTTCTGAGAGAATCATCACCCAAAGACCTTTGATTGACTAAACTACAGTACTGTAGCAGATAGCGCTTTGAGTTGAGGTTTTACACTTTAGATGCAGTACTAAAGCTGCATGACTTTTGTTTTGAGTTTTCCAATGTGCTGCTCTAAACTGTGAATCATTATAATTGCTGTTTGCCTTTGTGCTCATCACGAGCTGATTTGAGCTTTTCCACATGTGGATCAACAGTGTTAGTTCTGCCACCGTGTGAGCGCACAATAAGCTGCATTTCTATCTAAAACCAGGAAGGTGATCAAGCCCAAGTTCGTCCAACAGCCTCCAAGTAATAGAAGAGCAATACTGTGGCTCTCTGCGGTCGTTAACTCTTTGCTGGGCTCCAAGCGTAAGATTTTTTTTCCCCTCTCTCTCTTTCTCCCCTCTACTAACCCACACATACAAAATTACGTAATTAATCATCAACTGCCAATAAACAAACCAGTGTACCAACAAGTTGTTCTTGAATGTGATCCCACATTAAGAGCATAACAGCTCTCCTCCTGCAAGTTACATCTTTCTGATAATATTGGGCATGTGTGAATTGTATGAAGTAAAATGTTGGACACACAGTAGATTATATAACACTCTGTTGTCAAAAATAATTTAAAATATCACAAAACTAAATCACAAACCTTTCAAAATGAAACATAATAACAGAACTGCCTCTGGTGTTGTGCATTTATTTTATTTAAACATGGGACTTTTATTTGCACATATCTGACATATATATAACAGAAATGTCTGTGTGAGGTCAAAACACAAATGTGAACATGCTGATCATGTAAAGCTGCACAACATCTTTCTGTCCAGGCTCCAGTGTCTACACCAACACATATATAAAACATGGTTTATGACTTAAACATTAAAGCACATTAAATATAAATTCTTCACTTGAGTGTAGACATCCTCTGGGCCATCAGCAGTCTGTGTTTAACTGTTTGCAGGCTTGGACACGTTAACCTTTGCATACAGTGTCTCCTCCTGCTGTCCACTGTCCTGGACTGAGTCAGAGGACGGTTCAGGTCTGCGCCTGGAGAAGTCGATCTCTCCATAATGGATGTTTTCTTCTTCTCCTTCTGTTTGACCCTGTATAAACACGAACCAGAACATGAACAAGACATGAGAGGAACATTTTCAGCGTTATCCTTTCACCTCAAATAATTACTGACCCATCTCAAATGAATTCAATTGAATTTTTGGACAACAGATGTAAAACATTCAAAACACACAGTCCGTAAAGTTTTGTAGTATTTTTCGCACCTGAGTGTGTTGTGGAGTTGGACTTCTTGATCTTAAATGCCTGTAAAACATGAGAGCCTGTTAGAGTATTTGTACTGTTCTTCAGGTGTGTTAGTAAAATGATGGAAATAGATATTATCACATGTGGAGCTGAAATGTCAGTGCCAGTTACTGAGTCAAGTGGTCACCGGTCAGATTTTCATCGAGATGTGAAGCCACTGGCACTCCAGCTTGTATGTGGGTGCAGTTTGATGATTTCTGTCCTTTTGATATGTTTTGTTTTTACTTGAAATTGTATATTTTTGTATACAACATCTGTTGTTTTCAGTTTTCTATGGACCTTTTTATTGTCATTGATAAAGTCATTATCTATCATCTTAATTATCTGCTTGATTAGGGACACTTACCAAACACAAACAACCAGACAGATGAGTGCAATGATCCCAATAAATCCTCCTAGTACTGCCTCCCATGGAAGTCCTGAACACCAATTAGAATTTTTATGAGTGAAAATTCTATCTGCGTTGTTTACAATCATCAAGTGTTTTTACAAGCAATGTTAGAGTCACAATATTTATTAAACTTGAGAAGTCAAATGAGACATCTGCCCCCATGTGCAGGGGTGATTGTTACAACACATGTAGGCTACTGACTAGCTTACCTTTAACAGTCAGATGGATCTCTGATGACTTCTGTCTCCCGAGATTATTTGTGGCCACACAGTAATAATCTCCACCATCTGTCACATTAAAGCTGTAAAAGTGTCCTTCAGATACAGTCATTGGTCCATCTTTACTGTTCCTGAACCAGGTGAAGCTGCTGACAGGAGGCTTGGCTCTGCTGGAGCAGGTCAGGTTCACCCAGCTACCTGCTGATGCACTGATGGACACTGAGGTGTTTTTAGGAGCATCTGAGGAAAATGTGACAGAGATGTGAGATATGAGAGTAACATGAGAGCCTGAATAAGATCCTTTATTTTGATCATGTGCTGACAGGATCCAATAACAAACTCTGGTTGTCTTACATGAAACACTGAGAGTCTTTGTCTCCTCTGCTTTTTTGACATCTTGTCCTTCATTCACAGGATATGTGGCAGAACAGCTGATGTTATATCCATCATGTTGGTCTGACAGAGTGATGGTCTCCTGGATTTTAGTTGTAAAGGTCCCATTTGTGTTTTCCTCTATTTTGTTGTGAGAGTCTTGTTGGAGATTCCAGGTGAGTTTAGGAGGGGAGTGTGGACAGGGAGTGAAAGCTGAGCAGGTTATAGTGACAGACTCCTTCTCCTTCAGATCACCTGAGATCTCAATTGTGGGACGACGAGGAGAATCTGTGGGTTCAAATCAAACACATAAAAAATCAAAGAAATCATGCTAAATTCAGATATTTGTGTTTTTATAATGCCAAAGCTGAAACAGAACATGCACTTTTTTTCTTTTGTTTGTTTTTGTTTTGTTCAATTAACCCCAAAATGTGTTCATTTAATGTCAAATTGTTATAAGTGTTTAATCGGTGTAAAAATTCATGGTAAAGTGAAAGACCTCTTAAATTAAAAAGCCTAATGGATTTCACATTTCATTCTAAACAATAACATTATAGACTGACTGAAAGAAACAAAACTCTCTTACCTTCAACTGTTATTTGAAGAGGATCACAAATAGCTGTTGCCTTGAATGGTTCGCTCTCAATTCTGAAGTAGTATGTGTTTGTGTAACTTGTGATTAAACTGGAAAATAAAGTGGTGCAGTTTTTCTCTCTCAGGTTTCCAGTTATCTTCATTGGATAGGAGTTATCTTTGTTCTTACTGTGGAAAACCACATTGTTTTGTTTGTAGGAACTACTCTTATACCACACTCCAACGATTTCTCTGCTGCTGTCAAACTTGTCTTCTGGATCAGGTCTAAAGTTACATGGGATTTGCAAACAAGATCCACTCAGTGCTTCCATCTTCTTTGGTGAAGTAATGAAGAGGTTTGAATCATCAGGACAAGCAGCCAAAGCACCTGTAAACCAGCATCATGATGAACAAAATGTTCATGGACAAATATTCTCGATTAGAAAGAAAAATTATACTTCAGCAGTAATATTTTGCATTATGGCCTTATTGACTGTACAGTTACAGGTTTTATCAGTTTACAAGAAGAACAATCTCCACTTAATCCCACACAAGCCTGACCCCCAGTGGTGACCAAACCCAGTGACACAAACACTCCCATGATTCAAGTAATGTCTCCAAATAAAAGTGAGAGAACAAACAGCTCACCTGAGAGAAAGAAGAGGCTCAGCAACACGTTGGCTGTCACCATATTCACACACAGGACTGAAATGACACTCATCATCAGCTTCCTTGTCAAGCTGTTGTAATTAATACCACGTCGACTTCCTCCTTAATGACTATCTATGAAGTTGTTATTTCACACGTACACAAGAATTTATCTCCTTTCCTGCTGATATCCTGTCAGTATTTTTACTCACATGACTCCCTGCAAGTCTGTATGATGTCAAATCTTTACCTGTGCATACAATGCTGTAATAAATATGATAATATTGATGAATGATGAAGATATTTAAATTATTCAAAACATTAACTTTCACTTCATTCACATGTAACAACCACAATGATATTGCTGACTTGTGCACAGTCACTGTGGGTCATGATGACCTTTGTAACTGTTGCTCAACACAATTGCACTGATGAAAATGTTTTCCTGCCTTTTCAGGCTTTTATTTGTACATTACAACTTTATCTTTGTATCTAATCTGAGTTCTCGTCAACTTTGCCAGTGTGTGATCTGTCTGACTGGAAACATCACACACTGGCATCACTTGTGCACGGTCCAGGACAGGAAGCCTCTCCAGCTGGTGATTAAAACCGTCCACGTCATCATTAGTTCTTATTTACTGAGCATCGGTGATATCGGTGAAGTGTCTGCACTGACTCCTGAACTCATCCTCAACACTCACTTTGAGGACACTTGATTTTTCATTAATTAGTCTGTATAGCTTCTTTTTTTGTGTGTGTGTCTTTGTAGTTTAGGGAATTACAAGCAGAAATGTCCCTATACAAACTTGTATTGCATAAAACAAGAGAGAAAAAGTGAGAAACTGTCTCATCATTTCAAAAATCTAATTCGAACCTTTTCAAAATACATTTTACATACAAAGGAACACATGAAAATGTGCCATAATTCAGATTGTCGTTGAATCTGTACAGTATTTGTTGTTATGTTATTCAAACATGCAGGAAAAAGGAAAATGAAAAAAGGAAGAAAAACTAGACCCTTTTTGCACTCATAGAAAGAAGCAATATTACAGAAACCCATGGTTAACAGTGGAAACAGTAACAAAAGTGATGCAGGCCTTGAAGAAGTTTCAGTTTTCAAAGATCAAACTCAGTGTATTCAGTCCTGGTCAGTGTTTACCTCTAATGATGATTACTGATTTACTGAGCTCATTTGAGGCCCCAGAAATGAACTCGTCCCTCTATGACATTACAGCTGTAAAAGTGTCCTTCAGACACAGTCATGGGTCCATCTTTGCTCTTAACACAGTTCTGGATCACTTGTTAAGACATTTTATTGCAGAGAGCTGTATGGCTGCAGTCAGTCCTTCAGTCCTTATCTTCTTAACATTTTATCAGCAATACACACACACACACACACACACACACACACACACACACACACACACACACACAGTTCTGTTTCAACACATTTCCATCAGTGGCAATTATAGATTAAACTGTGAGGTGTCTCAGTTTCCTTGAACTAAAGAGGATATCTAATAATACAACCTGACGTCCAATGCCTCAACTTCTTCTGAAGTGTTAACAACAGAAGACGAGACAAAGACTGTTTCATATATGTTGTCACCAGAGAGTTTTGGTACCTGTTACAGACGAGGACATTACCTGAAAGAACCACAAGATGGACACACTCTGCCATCAGTGTGTGGATGTGTTTTAAAGCGTCTCAGTGGTCAGTAGACTGTGAAAGCGCTTCTGGATATAAATGTAAGTCCATTTACCATCATGATGAAAACACATTTATTAGAATTACATAAATAAACTTCATACAGAAGGGAACTGAAGCAAAAATGTCTCATCTGAAATGTAAATATCAGCTGCAGCTGTCATATAAATTTAGTGGAGTAAAAAAGGCTGTTTGAGTCATTCAGTGTAAGCGATGGGAAAAACTCAAGAAAAATTCTGTCCCTCAAATAATGTGTAAGTATGAGTAATATGATTCACTGTTCGATTAAAACAAGCAGGTGACATAAATAAAAAGCCTTCATCTGCATCTTCATCATCTAAACAATCTCACATAAATTGGCCTCATTTCACAATTGGAGATCATTATTAGTACAAAGAACACACCACTGTGGAAAAGAAAATAATAACCATAAAATAAATCAGCTCGATCTTACACAAACTAATGATGATGATGATGAAGAAATTATATTTGTGTTATCTTCCAATCAAAACAAACACCTGTCCTGTTTACACTCCATTCGTTGTTCATCTCACCAAACTTCTGCAGACTAATTGAATATTTAAGAATTAGAGGAACAAGAAACAGAAATATTCCGTTCATGGTGAACATCTTCCTCTTCTCCTTCATGATGCTTGAATCTCAATCACTCTGTTGACACAGTCTGCTTCATCTGTGTCCTGAGACAGAGAGACAGAGAGAGAGATTAGAATGTTATCTAGCTCTAAAAAGAGATTATGAATTAGCAGAATATCTCTCTACTGTCAGAGATAGAAAGCAGAGACAGATCCTCACCAAGTACAGGCTCAGTGACCACAAACTGACAATCCAAACAGGAAGACACAAAAAATCATGGCAACCAAAAGAAAACAGAACATGTGGTCACTGCTCGACAGGTGAGGTTGAGACAGAGATGCACTTTCTCCTACAATGTAAAACATTCAATGAAACAAGGAACATTTATTTTAACAAGTTTAACTCTGTAATCTCAGATTTCAAAGAGCTGACATCTCATAATTAAAAATACTCCTGGGAGAAGGAGACAGGGCATAGCTTGCTGCCCAATATGTATCAACATGCTGTAATGGAAAATTATATTACTAGACTCTTGTATGAGAAATGATTAGACTCTTAGATCATTACCCTTCATATGTTCCCTGAATCCTGATCCTTGAATGTTGTATTTGTACTATCTGCATAATGAGAGACTGTTATTTCTATGTATGGAATGCCAGAAGGTTGCCCACTGAAGACTCTCGTCTCTGGCCTTGTTGTTGTCTAGCCACAGATAACGGACCTGTCACAGGCGTGAGAAGGACACAGGGCATTCCTTTCTCCCTATCAAAAAGGGCTCTCAACTGTCTCTCATTGCTCTTCTTTCTGCAGACTGCATGCCACTCTGTTGATTGATGAACCTTCTTTATAAAGAATAAAATCCTTAAAAGACAACTGATATTTCTTACAAGTTTATTTCAGATATCTCACAAGTAACTCAAATTTCCACAACAATGCCACAACCTGAGGGATGTCCGGGTGTTTGGACAGATGCTTTGGCAACATCGTTGTTGAAACTTTCATGCCAATAAAGCCCCCTTTGAATTGAATTGAATTTGAATTAAATTGAGAGAGACAGAGAGAGAGACAGAGAGAGATATTTTTGACTTTTAACCACCTACCTTATTAAAACCAGCTACTCATTACAGCACTAGACTGTACATCCCCCCTACACACCCACACAGATTAAAAATCTTCCCGTCACAGGACCTTTTCATAGACAGATAACCAGTTCAGTTCCCCTCAAGCTACAAACAGCTCCATCTACACACCACACCTTCTGAAACACTACAAGGCCACTATCAAACGCATAATACTGATTAAGCCCTTAGGCGCCTCGTGTGCCAAGTAGCCAGTTTAGCCTGGCCAAACAGAAAATTCATTAGCAGACCTCTGTGCTTGGTCCGAGCTGAATACCTGGGCCCCAGTATGTAGAGCCCCTCGGAGAACACTGCCCCCATCTTCCCACAGAGAGCAGAGAGTAAAGACAGTAGAGACAGCAAACGATAACATTCAACTAACACATGATGTACAGACTCAGGCACGTTACAGAACACACAGCCACACTGCCAACCTTCTGGACCTGCCGCCAACCGCAGCACCGGGAAGAGTGGAGGCTCCTCCCCTATCGCCTGACTGAAGGGACCCAGCGCTGATGGAGACAGCGAGCCCAGCACCGTTCCTCTCAGCCTCTCCAGAAGTCTCAGAGATTTAACACCTGACTCATCTGACGGCTGCTGTGGTGTCTTCTAGTCCAGCCCGTCCGTCCGTCTCAGGTGGCCCAGTGTCACAATTCCAGCCCTCAAAAACCAGCTCCACAGGGTCCCAGAGTAGGTGCTGCCAAGTTGGATCAAAGGGCTGTGGAAGATGTACATGTCTTAGCATCCACCAGCTCTTTAGGACCGTACCGTAGAACGGCAACAGTCTCATGATGTCCACAGCCCCCGGGCTCAATAGGAAGAGTTGTCGGTCCAGCCCAGTGCCACTAGCCGTTCACAACAGTGCCCGTGCTGGGTCACCCCAGCAAATATCGGTGCGATACAGCAACCTTTGGGCCCCCTGAAGCCTGAAAGCCGGCACTCTGCTCTCCAAGTCAACCAGCCCTTGGCCACCCTCATGTACCGGCAGATACAGTAACGCAGCTCTGTGCTAGTGATGACCAGACCAGAAGAAATCCTCCAGCCCCCCGAGCCCAGGTACACCCCTAACACCTTCAGCCCCTCCCTGTTCCACCCCATACCTCCCGGTAGCTGTGGGACCTCTGATTGCCTCCACCCCCCACACAACAATGCCCCACTCTTCCACCACTTCACTTTTGCAGACGAAGCCCTTTGGTAAATCTGAAGTGCTCGCATTACTGCCTGCAGGTCTTGGTCATTTTTAACCAGTACTGACACATCGTCGCATCGACACATCAAGACTACAATGGGGTCTTAAACCACAACCCAACCCCACTCCACACCGAACCTTCCGACGTAGCAAGGCTAGCAATGGCTCAATGGCCACTGTTTATACTTGCCCTGATAATGGACAGCCCTGCCGAATCCCTGTGCCTAAAGGCACTGGTCTGCACAGCCCCCAGGCTACCTTCACCAGACATGAGGCCCCGGCATAGAACACCCCAGCAACAAAACGTTTCCCCACTCCAAAAATATGTAAAGCCTTAAACAGGTACCCATCGTCCACCTTGTCAAAGGCCTTCTCCTGATCCAGACTAAGAACAGACAGAGAGAGAGAGAGAGAGAGAGAGAGAGAGGTGTTGGTGCTCTGCAGTCAGTTTAATGCAGCTGAAAGAGAAATGCCAGCAGCACCTTGAGCTTGTCTTGGTAAATCAAAGTCTAATATAAAGTGAGATTAGCTCTCCTTAATGAAATGAAGACAGTTTACTGTTGACAGAATAATGTACCTGTCCTCATCTAGTAGCTTACCTTCACTGGTTTGTTGCAGCATCTTGATCTGAACCACCTGAAAGAAAAGGAGATGGAATAAATAAACATGAATACAAGTGAAACATTTTAAAGAGAACAATAAGTCTGTAGCTGGAAATGATCACATCATAGAAAAGTTGGTCTCACCACTCAAAGATGACGATTGTACTGCAGAGCATTATGACTCCCAGGATCTTCACTGTAACGTAGACAGAAAGCCCAAACTCTGTAACAAGACAGCATGGTCACCTTCTCCTTAATGGAAAATGTTACGGCTCTAAAACATCCTGAACTTTAATTCCTTCTGTTAACCTCAAATGTAAACTTGTACATCATAAAACACGACCTTCAGCACTTTATGAACCAAAATAAAATGTCTAACATTAAACACTGAGAGTCAAACTGACTCAGCTGAAATGTTTTCAGAGCATCTTTCCATGACTGAGTTCTCACAAAGCTGAATTTCATTAACAGAACAAACTGTATTCAACAATAAATGCTCTCCAGCTACCATGAGATGCAGAGCACCTCTTTTCTCTCCAAGTAGAGATTATTACTCTACAATCATTTCATAAAAAAGCAGGAATAAAGTGATTTTTAGGATACTTAAACAAACAAACAAGCCATCCAGAAGCAGAAAAGAAGAAAAAAAAGAAGAAAAAAAATTAGATTAAAATGAGCAGATTCAGTTCAGTTCTACATTTACCTGAACTATTCCTCCACAATGACATCTGACTCCCGAGATCATTTGTGGCCACACAGTAATAATCTCCTCCACATGTCGCATTAAAGCTGTAAAAGTGTCCTTCAGATACATTCATTGGTCCATCTTTACTGTTCCTGAACCAGGTGAAGCTGCTGACGGGAGGCTTGGCTCTGCTGGAGCAGGTCAGGTTCACCCAGCTACCTGCTGATGCACTGATGGACACTGAGGTGTCTTTAGGAGCATCTGAGGAAAATGTGACAGAGATGTGAGATATGAGAGTAACATGAGAGCCTGAATAAGATCCTTTATTTTGATCATGTGCTGACAGGATCCAATAACAAACTCTGGTTGTCTTACATGAAACACTGAGAGTCTTTGTCTCCTCTGCTGTCTTGACATCTTGTCCTTCATTCACAGGATATGTGGCAGAACAGCTGATGTTGTATCCATCATGTTGGTCTGACAGAGTGATGGTCTCCTGGATTTTAGTTGTAAAGGTCCCATCTGTGTTTTCCTCTATTTTGTTGTGAGAGTCTTGTTGGAGATTCCAGGTGAGTTTAGGAGGGGAGTGTGGACAGGGAGTGAAAGCTGAGCAGGTTATAGTGACAGACTCCTTCTCCTTCAGATTATCTGAGATCTCAATTGTGGGGCGACGAGGAGAATCTGTGGGTTCAAATCAAGCACATATTTGAAAAGAAATTGTTTCAGATTCATTCATTTGTGTTTTTAAATGCCAAATCTAACACTATTTTGCCCCAAAATCTGACAATTTCATTTTAAACTGTAACAATAGACTCAGGGTTTTCTCAGAATTTAAATTCTTGGCAAAGTGAAAACTTCTTTTCATTCTGAACAATAACATTATAGACTGACTGACAGAAACAAAACTCTCTTACCTTTAACTGTTATTAGAAGAGGATCACAATAAGCTGTTGCCTTCAATAGTCTGCTCTCAATTCTGAAGTAGTATGTGTTTGTGTAATTAGTGATTAAACTGGAAAATAAAGTAGTGCAGTTTTTCTCTCTCAGGTTTCCCGTAATATTCACTGGGTAGATGTTATCTGTCCTACTGCTGTGGAAAATTACATTTTGTCGATTGTTGTAAATAATGTGATTACTTTTAATCCACACTCCAAAGATTTCTCTGCTGCTTTTAAACTCTTTTTTTGACCTAGGTCTAAAGTTACATGGGATTTGCAAACAAGATCCACTCAGTGCTTCCATCTTCTTTGGTGCAGTAATGAAGAGGTCTGAATCTTCAGGACAATCAGCCAAAACACCTGTAAACCAGAATCATGGTCAACATTATGTGGAATATAAAGTTGGTGATAAACAAAGCAGCAGTACTTTGTTTGCTGTTTTTTTTCTCTGTCCTGTGAACAATGTCAGTATAAAACATTTCACTTTGCAGTCAGGACATGAACAGTTGGATAAAGTAACTCTGTCTGCTCTTTCTGCTTTATTTCTAAATGAAGTCTAAACTGTAAATGATCAATGTCTCCAAATAAAAGTGAGTGAACAAACAGCTCACCTGAAACAAAGAAGACACTCAGCAACATGTTGGCTGTCACCATATTCACACACAGGACTGACATGACACTGAAAAAAACAACTTTTCAATATTTCAGTCAAAACATCTTTTAAACAGCAAACCAGGAACTAGCCATGTAAAACCAGATGTTACTGTGTTATAAGTAGGAATTAATAATATCTGCAGAGTTGCACTGAAAACAGTTTGAATATCAAATGATTTTATGATACTACACTCGGCATCTCATTTGTTTGAGGCTCATTTCTGCTAAAACAACAAATAAATGATCTAATTTCTGGCATTAAAATGCAGCAAAATAAAAACTTGTCTGAGTTAAAAAGTTCACACATCAAAAGCAGCAACATTTGACCTTACCAAACAAGCCTGCAGCTGAAAAAGAGAAGAAAGTAGTTTCTTCCAGTAACAGTGACCCAGTAACAGACGTCTCTGCTCAGACGTGTGATATAAAAGCAGCCAGACTTCTTGTTTCACAAGACTGAAATACTGAAGAAATAAGAGAAGTTTTCATCCTTCCTGCTTATGTCCTGTGAGTGAGGAAGTCTTGAGCACATCAGAATACAAATGACTTCTTTATTATTATTTTGATCAGGAGACTTGTGTTATCTTATTTTGTCATACATGTTACATTAGGAGGACTTTTTTAAATTGGGCCTTGATGCAGAGCTGCTTCTCATACATCTGTATCAAGTATTTTAAGGGGCACATACACAGGAGGAAAATATCGAGCTGTTCTAGATTTAAAATGCAACTGTGTAGGTCACCCAGATCAGTTGCTGGTGAAGCTCATTCTGTTGGGTCAGAGATGGAAATTGTTTTGTGTCCATCAGAAATCATATCTGATAAAAGATGTGAGCTGTGTGTTGGATTCTTTCTCACTTCTCACTGCTGTTAGCAAATTAACTAAAGCAAAGTGTTCCAGTCAAAGGATAAATAGGCAATACATGGACAATGAGCACAGTTGTAGAGCACATGATGAAGACATTTTGCTGCAAAGAGCTGTGTGGAGGACTTGTAGACAGAAGCAGCAAACCAACTTCCCTGTTTCCCTGACCTTTAACCTCTCAGATTTGTCCTCAGAGCTCTTTATGTAACTTCATCTGGTTGCATCCCACCACTTCTCTTTTCACAGTCAGTTTGGTTTATCAGCCACACAGAGATACAGTTCTGTTGCATCATATTTACATCGCACCGTTTTAGTGGTAATTATAGACTGAAGGCGTCAAAGTTTCCTTGTACCAAAATGGACTTCTAAAATACAACCTGACGCCTAATGCCTCAACTTATTCTGAACACAGAAAAATAAGACAGAGAATATTTCATACATGTTGGTGCCTCAGGGTTTTGGTTACTTGTGTCAAGTTTTTCTCACTGCTGCTCAGCAAACACAGAGCTGATGAGTGAACCTCAGTGAGTAAAATGCTTTGTTCACTTCAAATGCTCTGGGTGCTCTATTCCTGTATCACTATATTACAATTGCGATTTACATTTGAGTCTTTATATGTTGTAAAAATGTCTTTTTATGTATAATTTGCTGTAAACAGCTGTCAAAAGTGTTCATGTTAAAATTATAAAGAAGATGAGTAGAACATTGAATGTCTAAATCGTCTATTTTACACTGAAATTGGGATTTTTAATCTACATAGATTAATAAATTAATGTCCTTACTGACACTGAAATGATCCACTTCCTCTTGTATACGCAAAGTTCTCAGTCTTTTCTCAGCACTCTGCACAATGACATCATCAGTTTAGCTCCCGCCACTTATTTTTTATTTACACTGAAATGCCCATCTTGTGTTCATCCTACCAATCTTATCATAACATTATTATTTAACATGTAGAGGCGGCTGTGGCTCCGGAGGTAATGCTAATCAGAGGGTCAGTGGTTCAATCCCTGGCTCCAGCTGCATGTCAAAGTGTTTTTGGGTAAGATACTGAACACCAACTTCCTCCCAGTGGCTGTTCCATCAGTGTGTCAGTGGAGTAAATGTGTACTTATCTTTTTAGGATCACAGTGCCTGAAAAGTCTGACACTTTTGATGGTTGTGATGGTCGTGACCAGAGATGAATTTAGGTGAGGAGTTTTAATAGGAGAAGTATCAGCACCACCAGCTGGTGGTGTAAGAGCCACTCATGAATTAAAGTAGAGAAAGACATTCAGCTGTACACTCAAACAGAGACTCAGAGCCAGAAGTTCATATTTACAGAGGAACATAAACACTTAAAACAGCACTGATCAACCTGATCGATCTGCATTTACAATATTCCAAGTCAAATCTTCAAATCCTGCCAAACAGATGATAAATTAGAATTAAAAATGTATAACAATAACAGTCTGGATACTTGAGGAATTAGTGACAAGTGGCCCTCATCTCTTCACAAATACAGATCAGATCATGCTGAGATTATATTTACATAATAATACACAAGGTAACTAAAGCAAAAAATAAACTACCAGCTACAGCTGTCATATACATTTAGTGGAGTAAAAAAGGCTGTTTGTTTCATTCTTTCACCTCGTGAAAAATTCTGTCCCTCAAAAAACAGTTACATTTAAAGACCTTTGAGGATCATTAAAAGGTCACCATGTGTAAGTATCACTTATAGAAGATAAACTGATCTTCAGAGGAACCACCACATTTTGACTAAAAAACACTGAGGACATGACCTCTGTGTCTTCTGTGACAGCTACAGCCCTGACTATAGTTACTAGCTACAACACATTTGACCATTAATAAGATTAATTGTTAGATTAAAACAAGCAGTTGACATTAATAAAAATCCTTCATCTGCGTCTTCATCAACTGAAATATTTCAAATAAGTTGTCTTGATTTCTATTTTTGAAATAAAATATCTTTACATACAAAGAAAACATCATGAAGGCAAAGAAAAGTAATGAATATATAAATGCCATAAAACAGCTCGACCTTACACAAACTAATGATGAAGCTGCAGTATATCATATTTGTGTTCTCTTCCATCAAAACAAACATCTGTCCTGTTTACACTTCATCCTTCGTTCATCTCACCAAACTTCTGCAGAGAATTTTTAATATTTAAGAACTAGAGGAACAAGAAACAGAGAAATATTCAATTTATGGTGAACATGTCATCTTCCTCTTCTCCTTCATGGTGCTTGAATCTCAATCACTCTGTTGACACAGTCTGCTTCATCTGTGTCCTGAGAGAGAGACAGAGAGAGAGACAGAGAGAGACAGAGAGAGAGAGAGAGAGGGGGGGGGGGGGGGGTGTTGGTGCTCTGCAGTGAGTTTAATGCAGCTGAAAGAGAAATGCCAGCAGCACCTTGAGCTTGTCTTGGTAAATCAAAGTCTAATATAAAGTGAGATTAGCTCTCCTTAATGAAATGAAGACAGTTTACTGTTGACAGAATAATGTACCTGTCCTCATCTAGTAGCTTACCTTCACTGGTTTGTTGCAGCATCTTGATCTGAACCACCTGAAAGAAAAGGAGATGGAAGAACACACGAGTTAAAGTCCCCATGATGTCAAAATCGCGATGTGTTTTTTCACATATATCTTGCTTCATATCTCACTTATATTATCATATCTTGTATTTTAGAGTTTGTAACTGACTGGAAAATCATCAAAACTCATCAAAGATGACTCACCATGCACTCAGGGTGTATATAGATTATTTGTCCAATAAACGCTTTTCATTCTGCTGCCCTCAGGCTGCTCTGTCTTGAGAAACTCTTGACAGATAGCATTACTTGTTGCTAAAGTAACTGCTAACAAACTGGTAACCAGCAGCTTCTCAGTAAAAAGCTGTGAACTGGGGACATACGGGCCTCCAAGAATGATGACGGAGGCCAGTCACGGTACCAAGGTGGTTTATGGAAATTTTTCTGGGAGACAGATACTGCTAACTTTGTTAAAGAAAAAACGCTAACTGCTGCTAAATGTAGTGAGCTGCCCTTAGCTTGGTGAGCTGTCCTTGCTGACTCACGCACATCATAGAAAAGTTGGTCTCACCACTCAAAGATGACGATTGTACTGCAGAGCATTATGACTCCCAGGATCTTCACTGTAACGTAGACAGAAAGCCCAAACTCTGGATCATCTGTAACAAGACAGCACGGTCACCTTCTCCTTAATGGAAAATGTTACGGCTCTAAAACATCCTGAACTTTAATTCCTTCTGTTAACCTCAAATGTAAACTTGTACATCATAAAACACGACCTTCAGCACTTCATGAACCAAAATAAAATGTCTAACATGAAACACTGAGAGTCAAACTGACTCAGCTGAAATGTTTTCAGAGCATCTTTCCATGACTGAGTTCTCACAAAGCTGAATTTCATTAACAGAACAAACTGTATTCAACAATAAATGCTCTCCAGCCACCACGAGATGCAGAGCACCTCTTTTCTCTCCAAGTAGAAGTTTATTACTCTAAAATCATTTCATAAAAATGCAGTCAAAAGTGCTTTACTAAAACTAGGATACTGAAACAAACAAACAAGCAACACTGAAGCAGAAAAAAAAGAAAAAAGCATGAATTAAAATGAGCAGATTCAGTCCAGTTCTACATTCACCTGAACTATTTAAAGGAACCCGTGACGACGTTTGACTCCCAAGATCATTTGTGGCCACACAGTAATAATCTCCTCCATCTGTCACATTAAAGCTGTAAAAGTGTCCTTTAGATACAACCATTGGTCCATCTTTACTGTTCCTGAACCAGGTGAAGCTGCTGACGGGAGGCTTGGCTCTGCTGGAGCAGGTCAGGTTCACCCAGCTACCTGCTGATGCACTGATGGACACTGAGGTGTCTTTAGGAGCATCTGAGGAAAATGTGACAGAGATGTGAGATATGAGAGTAACATCAGAGCCTGAATAAGATCCTTTATTTTTATCATGTGCTGACAGGATCCAATAACAAACTCTGGTTGTCTTACATGAAACACTGAGAGTCTTTGTCTCCTCTGCTGTCTTGACATCTTGTCCTTCATTCACAGGATATGTGGCAGAACAGCTGATGTTGTATCCATCATGTTGGTCTGACAGAGTGATGGTCTCCTGGATTTTAGTTGTAAAGGTCCCATCTGTGTTTTCCTCTATTTTGTTGTGAGAGTCTTGTTGGAGATTCCAGGTGAGTTTAGGAGGGGAGTGTGGACAGGGAGTGAAAGCTGAGCAGGTTATAGTGACAGACTCCTTCTCCTTCAGATCACCTGAGATCTCAATTGTGGGGCGACGAGGAGAATCTGTGGGTTCAAATCAAACACATATTTTACACTGAAGCACACATTGCTTATGAAAGAACTACACTCATCAACATCGGAAAAGAAAGTGTGGATTAAGTGTGAAGTGTTTGGATTAAGTGTAGCACAACTTGCCAACGTCATCCCCACCAGCCAACCAGACCAGCAGGACCAAACATCACCGCAAGTGACACAATCGGGCCCAGGATGAAAGAGAGCTGGGATTAGAGCTAAGATGACTCAGTCTAATTCTCTACCAAGCCTTCCTCTGGCATATGCCAGATCGCAGGAAAATACAATGGAAGAAGTAGGACTCTTGTGCCAACATGACCTGGCTACATCCCAACATCCTGGATCAAGCTATTGCAGTGGATGGGTCGACGGACTGTGTTTACCAGCTGACAAATCTTTTATGTTATGATGTCAACCATATTATCTGATCTGAGAATTCACCAGAGTCTTTATTGCTGCTGTGTATATTCCTCCAGACGCAAACTCAAATATGCAATACAGGAATTGTATGAAGTCATCAGGAGCAACATGACAAAAAAATCTGATGGAATTTTTATTGTAGCCGGTGATTTTAATCAAACAGACCTCAGAACTGCTTCGCCTAAATTACACAATCATGTTCAGATCCCCACCAGGAAGAAACACCCTGGATCATGTCTATACAAATATAGAAAAGAGGAAAAGAGGAGACATCAGACATCAGAGACTGGAGAGGAACCTCAACACCATCAGCACTAAAGAATTGTGGCTGGAGATTCAAAATGTCACAGGCTACAAAAGCAGGAGCGTCGCCATGTGTGAGATCACGTTGCCGGATGAACTTAATGCATTTTATGCTCGCTTTGATCTCCTCAACAAAGATTCAGCTCTTAAGTCTACTCCGCCTCCAGCCACTGTCATTATCCACAGCGGATGTGAGAGAAATCTTGCCGTGAGTGAACATGAGTAAAACTGCTGGTCCTGATAACATCCCTGGCCGTGTACTAAAAACATGTCTCAGTCAGCTAGCTGATGTTGTTACTGACATTTATAACATATCACTCTCACAGGAGACTGCCACCATCGTCCCTGTGCCTTGAAGGTCATCAGTGTCCAGTGTTAACTCACCCCCATTCTGATAAAGTGCATTGAAAGACCAGTTCTCCAGCACATCTCAGTCTTCAGACTCCATGAAAATAAGAACAATTACATCAGAATGCTGTCTGTGGACCACAGCTCAGCATTCATTACAACCTCACCATTGAAGCTGATTGGAAAACTTCACACTGTGCTCGAGTACCACACTCTGCAACTGGAGGCACACACACCCAGTCTACATCAGTGGAGCTGAGGTGGAGCAAAGAGAGCAGAGAGCCCAAAGGATACTATAAAGACGACACCCACTCCTGCCACAGTCTGTTCACTCTGCTGGTATCTGGCAAAAGATATCTGTTGTTGTACCACCAGACAACAGTGCTTCTGCGTGGTTGTGAGACTCGTTAACTCACTCTCAACACTGCACCATAAGAAATAGTTTTTCTTATGCAGCATACAGGAACTACAACTTGCATTTTGTTGTACAACCCTGTTTCGTAGAATGACAAAGAAATTAATCTTGAACTTTGATAGAAGGAAACAAAACTCTCTTACCTTTAACTGTTATTTGAAGAGGATCACAAATAGCCGTTGCCTCAAATAGTCTGCTCTCAATTCTGAAGTAGTATGTGTTTGTGTATCTTGTGATTAAACTGGAAAATAAAGTAGTGCAGATTTTCTCACTCAGGTTTCCAGTGATATTAATGGGATACATGTTAGCGGGTGTACTGCTGTTGAAAATCACATTGTTTGGATTTTTGCCAAATCTGTGGTCATTTTTAATCCACACTCCAAAGATTTCTCTGCTGCTGTTAAACTCTTGTTCTGATTTAGGTCTGAAGTTACATGGGATTTGCAAACAAGATCCACTCAGTGCTTCCATCGTCTTTGGTGCAGTAATGAAGAGGCCTGAATGATGAGTACAATCAGCCAAAACACCTGTAAACCAGATTGATGATTAACAAAATGTGGAAGAGAAGAGTTGATGATAAACAAAGCAGCAGTATGATGTATGCTGAAATGAATGTAAATGATCAATGTCTCCAAATAAAAGTGAGTGAACAAACAGCTCACCTGAAACAAAGAAGACACTCAGCAACATGTTGGCTGTCACCATATTCACACACAGGACTGCCATGACACTCATCATCTGGATTTGAAAATAAAATGTTGGTTTTCAATATTTCAATCAAAGCATCTTTTAAACAAATCATTCATGTTCTTTTAAAGCAACTTCAAATTCACACTTTCAAACCAGGACTTTGCCATGTACAACCAAATGGTACTGTGATGTAAGTAGTGATGAATACTATCTGCAGTATGGAAGCCGGGAATGACCGTGCTTGTAATTTTGTTATTCAATACTATCCTGAGTATCATGAAAATAGGTTTATTTATCTTGACGACTTAAGCAAACAAAATGCAGGTTTCTCAAGTTAACGAGATAAGACTTGATGAAATGTATGGACTACGACAGAAACACATTGCTCTGAGGGATGGGTTTGAAGTTTCAAAGCAAACGGTATGAACTTTTTATAAACCTTGCCATATATTGTAAACAACCTTTTGTTTTATCTTGATAATGATTATCTCATTATCTAGAGATAACAAAGGATCTCTACTTTCTCGGCTTCTCCCACAGATCCAGAATTGGTATCCACAAGGCTCGATCTTGGAGCCTCTGCTCTTACATAAAGGATCAACCAACATGCTGTAACAGAGCTGGTTGTCAGATGTACGCTGATGACACAATCACAATCATCAGCTAAAACTCCTTGTGTAACAGCAGAAACATTAAAAAATGAAATAGAGTATCTAAATGGTTAAAAAAAAATCAACTAACCCTGAATGTTAAAAAGTCTGTCAACTGTTGAATTGAATTGATTTAAATGCAAAAGGCGAAATCAAAATAAATTAAGAGATAATAAAGGGAGTCAGCCATTTAAAAATTGTATGTCATTTCAGACTCCCAGCTCAAATTTGATGAACTTATTAAAAAGCTACACAAGACAGTAAAGGCAAATCTGAGCTGTTTTAGAACATAAGGCGTAAGGCAGATAATCTATTAATGCACACCATGATATTTTCACATTCATCCTATGAAGTTATCGTATGGAGCCAGGCTTCACAGTCAGCTGCCAAAGGTCTTTGCTCAGGCCCTCACGAATAAACCAAAAACATAACTTCCTTGTTGGAGGTAATAACATAATAAATTCAAAGTGTGCGAGTTAATGATATTATCATTGACATAAAATGTCACTGAAGAAACTTCTCATTGGTTTGTGGCTCATTTCTGCTCGACCAAAGCCCAACAAATGACATATATCACGTCCTTTCATGGAAAGCAGCGAAATAAAACATCAAATTCAAACATAAAAAGCAGTTACATTTGACTCTACCAAACAATCCTGCAGCTAAAACAGAGACGATTAGTTTTAAAATCAGACAAAACAGACTCCGCAATAAACAGATAAAAGCAAACAGATTTGTTGTTTCAAGCAACATGTCACAAATTTAAAATACAGCGGAAATAGTCATCAATTTTCTAGTGAATCAGGAAGTCTACTTTTGATACAGCTTAACCTCACACAGGTGCAAATAATTTTTGTATTTTGATTGTATTACTCACTTACTGTGAGTATATTGTATTAGTTGCAAGCCCATATGCCTTATTTTTCTGGAAGTATTGGATATATTGTAATAGTAACATACTAGTAAATACTTACTATATTGTAAGGAGGATATTTCCAGGCGAGATTCAGATGATTTTCTCCTGCTGAGTTTCTTATTGTCAAACTTACAGCTGTTCACTGCAGACAGACCAGTTTACAGAGCCAAAGGAAAAAAGGCTGAATGTGGCAACAGAGCTGCTATGACTCCTTCTGCTGAATGAGGTGAGAAACCGTTGCGGTTTTTATTGACATGCAACCAAGCAAGTGCCCATCAGAAAATCAGAAATAAGATGTGACTAAAAAAAAAAAAAAACACAGAGGGAACACAGATAAAAGTCTGTTAATGTCACAGCTTGAAGAAGAGTAGAGCAGAGTGAAATTTAGATATAATTTGGACTTTTAGGCTACATGTAACTTCATGCATACTTTAATCCATGCCCTTACCGGCACTGAAATATTATAGAGTATCAATAACTTCTTCACTAAGTGATTAAGCAAATGTTTTGCAAAACACTGCAGACACCAACTGACCAACTTCCCCCTTCCTATCTTATCTTTTTCTCTGTGGTTTGCATGACATCATCAGTTCCCTCGCGATCACTTCTCTTATGCACTTCCACTCTCTCTTTCAACACGCATGCACATATACTGTAGACCTAAGGCTTATATGTAGTCATCTTTCATCTGATTTAGAGTGATGCAGCACTAAATGTAATGTCCACTTGCAGGACTTGCCCCACTCTCTCAAAATATAACAGATCAAAATTTTGCAAAAAAAAATTCAGATGCTCATTTATTTACTTCTGAGAGAATCATCACCCCAAGACCCTTGTTTCAGTAAACTACAGTACTGTAGCAGATAGCACTTTAAGTTGAGGTTTTACACTTTAGAGGCAAAGTAGTGAGACTTATGTGGCTTGACTGGTTTGAATTGAGGACAGCTTGTACCATGGTGTGGTTGTCCACAGAATACAACAGCAGTGCATTAATATCAGAAGAGGTTCTTGAATTTGATCCCAACTTAACAACCACACAGCTCTCCTCACGGGAGGAATATCTTTCTGATTAATTGAATCCATCAAATTATCTTATATTTCTTTATTTTTCAATTCAAAGGAGGACAAAAAGGATTTCATTACAGTGCAATTAATCAATATGTTCAAAAGAAATGGCTGCATCAATAAAATGGGATACACACTAGATTATGTAACAACATTTCGAAATTTCAAAAATAATAGAAAATATTGCAAAACAAACTGACAAACATTTCAAAATTAAACAAAATCTTGCTCATGTGTGTACAGAACTGCCTCTGGTATCATCTTCATTCATTTTATTTACACTTTGGGACTTCTATTTGCACATATGTGACATAAAAATAACAGATCAAACAGGAACAGCTGTGTGAGGTCAGCACACAAATATGAACATGCTGATCATGTAAAGCTGCACAACATCTTTCTGTCCAGGCTCCAGTGTCTACACCAACACATATATAAAACATGCTGTAAGCATAAAACCTTTAGGCACATTAAATATGAATCCTAAACAACAACAACAACAACAACAACAACAACAACAACAACAACAACAACCATTTTCCTTCACTTGAGTGTAGACATCCTCTGGGCCCTCAGCAGTCTGTGTTTAACCATTTGCAGGCTTGGACACGTTGACCTGTGCATACAGTGTCTCCTCCTGCTGTCCACTGTCCTGCACTGAGTCGGGGGACGGTTTAGGTCTGCATCTGGAGAAGTCGATCTCTCCATAATGGATG
This sequence comes from Pagrus major, assembly GCF_040436345.1. NCBI lineage: Eukaryota > Metazoa > Chordata > Actinopteri > Spariformes > Sparidae > Pagrus > Pagrus major. Next base: position 12,007,200 of record NC_133233.1, read on the forward strand.
TTTTCGTCCTCTTCTGTTTGACCCTGTATAAACACGAACCAAACAGAATCCTTTTATTTTAAATAATGACAGGCCCAGCTCAAAATAAATGAAATTGAATTTTGGACACAATCAGAACTACATACATCACAGACCAGAGACTGCTCTGATGAAGGTACTTTAAATAAATAAATCATTATCTGAGCAGTGGGTCAGATAGACAGCCTCTGTGAACAGATGTAAAACATTCAAAACACCCAGTGCAGTAAAGTTTTATAGTATTTATGCACCTGAGTCTGTTGTGGAGTTGGGCGCGTTGACTTCAAATACCTGTAAGACATGAGAGGCTGTTTTTTTAGGATGAATATACAGCGTGTCAGTCAATTCTGACGGAAACAGATAGTATCTCATGTGTGGCTGACATGTCACTGCCAACTGAGTCAAGCATCTGCTGTGGTTTTGTGATACCCACCAAACACAGGCAACCAGACAGATGAGAGCAATGATCCCGATGATTCCACCGAGAACTGCATGCCAGTGCACAGAGCTAACAGGATGTCCTGATGGAAAAACAAGACCAATGTAAAACATTAAGTGGTAAAAAGAACATGTGATTCGATGTCGACACGTGATACAACTGCTGTAGGCATTGCTGGAGTTTGGCTTTTCACATATGGATGCTATCTATAAACCCTATACAAGTGACTACAAGGCAACGACAAAATGGTATTTCACGTGTAAGGTGAAGACTTCAGCACTGTAAAGTGCCCGTACCACCAACATTTAGTTAACAACAAATACATTCAAGATGCAGCAACCAAAAGTGCATTTGTTCTGTATTCATTATTAGACTACTGTGCATTTGTAATAATGTTTCAGATGAAATGGCTATCATGTCAGAAACCAAATTAGTAATAGCATATCCAAAGTGCAGCCACAACGAGGAGTGCAATGCTTATAGCCTACGGCTGGTAACTGTGCACACACTTGTAAAACGAACTATCATCACAGCGATTACATTTCTGTTGCAAATAAAAGAACAATGTGTATGCCGAAGATATAATACCTTGCACTATTTTGTACTTCATTCAAAAATAGTTCTCACAGCGTGGAAGGCAAGGATGCATAAAAGAAGATGAGACATTCTCAAGCGTTAAACGCCTGTTTAAATGAATGAACTTGAGTTTGCTGTTGTGAAAGGAGCTACAAAGCTAGCTTCCATCCAAGTCCCCAGTTGTAATTGGATCGAGGAGATAGTGTGATCATGTGATCATGTGATCATGTGAGCATGGTCATGAGATCATGAGAATCCATTTTGCAAGGCTTCAGGCTATGTATTCGATTGCTTATTTCTCGCCTTAAATTTGTTCTGACAGACTTTGGTGGACTGCTCTGGTCAAGATTTACGGAACCACTAGCCTACCTCATACAATAAAAACCTTACCACTCATGCTCAATTCCCATTGGCTCACAGAACGGCGTATCAAACCATAGACTATATAGTCAACGTATCAAACCTGCACTAGGATGGAAGGAGGTCTGAAGGGGGGGTCCGACGCATCTGCAAGAGCGAATGACATGACTACAGTAGCTGATTCATCTGGTTCTCAGGATCGGATATGATAACAATTAAACAAAAGTAAATTTGACGGCAACAGAACGGAAGAAAAAAAAGAGAAAGGAGCAGATAAAATTTACATTTACCTGCAACATTCAAATGGATCTGTGACGACGTCTGGTTACCGAGATCATTTGTGGCCACACAGTAATAATCTCCTCCATCTGTCTCACTAAAGCTGTAAAAGTGTCCTTCAGCTACATTCATTGGTCCATCTGTGCTGTTCCTGAACCAGGTGAAGCTGCTGACGGGAGGCTTGGCTCTGCTGGAGCAGGTCAGGTTCACCCAGCTACCCGCTGATGCACTGATGGACACTGAGGTGTCTTTAGGAGCATCTGAGGAAAATGTGACAGAGATGTGAGATATGAGAGTAACATGAGAGCCTGAATAAGATCCTTTATTTTTATCATGTGCTGACAGGATCCAATAACAAACTCTGGTTGTCTTACATGAAACACTGGGAGTCTTTGTCTCCTCTGCTGTCTTGACATCTTGTCCTTCATTCACAGGATATGTGGCAGAACAGCTGATGTTGTATCCATCATGTTGGTCTGACAGAGTGATGGTCTCCTGGATTTTAGTTGTGAAGGTCCCATCTGTGTTTTCCTCTATTTTGTTGTGAGAGTCTTGTTGGAGATTCCAGGTGAGTTTAGGAGGGGAGTGTGGACAGGGAGTGAAAGCTGAGCAGGTTATAGTGACAGACTCCTTCTCCTTCAGATCACCTGAGATCTCAATTGTGGGGCGACGAGGAGAATCTGTGGGTTCAAATCAAACACATGTTTTATACTGAAGAATTCAGTACAGTACAGTTTGTACCATAGATTCAAATTTGAGCGTTTATATTAAATTCAGTCAGCTTCATCATGAGACATTAAAATTCATTTGGATATTTCTACATTTTTGTAGAATTTAGCCTTTAATAATGATAAGGTTCATGGTGCTTGCTGTTTAAGCCTTGAGCTGTGACAACATTATGCAAACCCCATATTACAGAGTTCTCTGTTCATCAAAAAGAAAAGTACAGTAAGACTCAGTGACTAAAAGAAAACCAAGGTTGAATGTAGAAATGTGACAAGTCTGTTGTGGTACTTTACAGGGAACTAAAACAAAGGAGAGCAGGTTAGATAAATGAGCAGATTCAGTCCAGTTCTACATTTACCTGCAACATTCAAATGGATCTGTGACGACGTCTGGTTACCAAGACCATTTGTGGCCACACAGTAATAATCTCCTCCACATGTCGCATTAAAGCTGTAAAAGTGTCCTTCAGCTACATTCATTGGTCCATCTTTACTGTTCCTGAACCAGGTGAAGCTGCTGACGGGAGGCTTGGCTCTGCTGGAGCAGGTCAGGTTCACCCAGCTACCTGCTGATGCACTGATGGACACTGAGGTGTCTTTAGGAGCGTCTGAGGAAAATGTGACAGAGATGTGAGATATGAGAGTAACATGAGAGCCTGAATAAGATCCTTTATTTTTATCATGTGCTGACAGGATCCAATAACAAACTCTGGTTGTCTTACATGAAACACTGAGAGTCTTTGTCTCCTCTGTTTTCTTGACATCTTGTCCTTCATTCATAGGATATGTGGCAGAACAGCTGATGTTGTATCCATCATGTTGGTCTGACACAGTGATGGTCTCCTGGATTTTAGTTGTAAAGGTCCCATCTGTGTTTTCCTGTATTTGGTTGTGAGAGTCTTGTTGGAGATTCCAGGTGAGTTTAGGAGGGAAGTGTGGACAGGGAGTGAAAGCTGAGCAGGTTATAGTGACAGACTCCTTCTCCTTCAGATCACCTGAGATCTCAATTGTGGGACGACGAGGAGAATCTGTGGGTTCAAATCAAACACTTTAAAGAAATCAATTAAAATTGATTAATTTGTGTTTTTATAATGCCAAAGCTGAAACAGAACATGCACTTTTTTCCTTTGTTTGTTTTTGTTTTGTTCAATTAGCCCCAAAATATGTTCATTTAATGTCAAATTGTTAGAAGTGTTTAATCGGTGTAAAAAATCATGGCAAAGTGAAAGACCTCTTAATTAATTAATTAATTAATTAATTAAAAAGTGTTCTGGATTTCACGTTTCATTCTAAACAATAACATTATAGACTGACTGAAAGAAACAAAACTCTCTTACCTTCAACTGTTATTTGAAGAGAATCACAAACAGCTGTTGCCTTGAATGGTTTGCTTTCAATTCTGAAGTAGTATGTGTCTGTGTAACTTGTGATTAAACTGGAAAATAACGTGGTGCAGTTTTTCTCTCTCAGGTTTCCAGTTATCTTCATTGGATAGATGTTATTTGTCTTGTCACTGTGGAAAATCACATTGTTTTGATTGTAGGGACGACTCTTATACCACACTCCAAAGATTTCTCTGCTGCTGTCAAACTCTTCTTCTGGATCAGGTATAAAGTAACATGGGATTTGCAAACAAGATCCACTCAGTGCTTCCATTGTCTTTGGTGCAGTAATGAAGAGGTTTGATTTTAAAGAACAAGAGGCCAGAGCACCTGTGAACCAGACTCGTGATTAACAAAATGTTTAAAACAATCTTCATTAAGACAAAAGATAAAATATACTTCAGCAGCAATATTTTTGCATTATGGCCGACTTCACTGTACAGTCTGTTCATGGTACAGTTCTTATCGGTTTACAAGAAGCAGATAACAATCTCCACTTAATCCCACACAAGCCTGACCCCCGGTGGTGACCAAACCCAGTGACACAAACACTCCAATGATTCAAGTAATGTCTCCAAATAAAAGTGAGTGAACAAACAGCTCACCTGAGAGAAAGAAGAGGCTCAGCAACATGTTGGCTGTCACCATATTCACACACAGGACTGAAATGACACTCGATTTCCCTGTTTAGCTGTTGTAATTAAGACTATGTCAACTTCCTCCATTATGGCTTTATGGCCCCTTTTTTTATACCAGGTCTCTCCTTTCCTGCTGATATCCTGCTAGTATTATTATTCCCATGACTCACTGCGAGTCTGTATGATGTCAAATCTCTACATGAGTGTAGAAAAATGATATAATACGTATATTTATTAATGATAATGATATTTAAATAGGCTACCAAAAAAAATCCAAACACAGGAATAATACAGAAAAGGCTCAGACGGCTCAGCTGCTTCTGACTGCGAGAGTTTCCATCAGTAACACACCAACAAACCTCACCACCTCATATTCACTCACACACATAATCAGCATCTATGTGTGTGAGAAACCAGTCAGTGGAAAGAAAAGTGGTTGACACAACTTGTATGTGATATTATCTATGGATCTGATAACGCAAGGCAGAATTATCTCTATACTGATCTCTAACTGACATGAATTTGTTGTATAAGAGTGTAATAAGGACTGTTGGTGGCCTTTTACAGTACTAATGGCCTCCACAGAATAAAAACTGATGTGGTAATTGCACTTAATGTTTTGAGAAGTACAGCAGAGAAAGAGCTGTACTGTTAATTCAGAGCCAATAACAGACTCTTCATGGCCAACAGTGCAGCCTGGTGGTCAAATTGTACATAACAAGTCATCAAAAAGGGCGATATTAAATGGAAAATACAGTAAAATGATGAGAGAGAATGTATAACAGGTGAAAACCTTGCACATACAAGAGATGAAATAGGTACAACCAGACCATTTATCACATTTTTGTTTCGCTTACACTGTAAAAGTATTTTAAATAAAGAAATGATACATTTGGAGTCATTATAATGTGAAATGAGAGCAGACTTATTTGGCTTTATTGGTATAAATTGAGGATGCAGTGTTTTATACATCAAACAATGTTTTTGAGTGTGAATTTAATCCCAGAAAAATAAAGACACTACTCTTCTTATTCATCACATGCAGGAGGAAAATATTGTGGATATATTAATTGAATATTGTTATTGTTGAAATGTGATTATTGGGACTTTTAGAGGGTGGTTAAATGGTAATGGTAAGTAACTAAATACATGTATTCAAGTACTGCACTTACTACCATTTTGAAGTACTTGTACTTTACTTGAGTATCACCATTTTATGCTACTTTATTCTTCCACTCAACTACATTTCAAAGAGGAATATTGCACTTTCTGCTGAACTATATTTATCTGTCAGCTTCTGTTACCTTTAGGATGGAGATTTTACACAATGGATTATAAAACAAGCTTTTAAAATACGAGACTGTTAAAGACTACGCCAGCAGTGGTTTCCAACCTTTTTGGCTTCTGACGTCTTGCAAAAAGCAGCATGCGGTCAGTGACACATTTCTGTTTGCTATGACTTATCAGCAGCTCCATCAGAAAGTGTTTTATCTCCTCTAAACTTCTCTCATGGTTCCATTTCAATACATGTCCAAATGATCCAGTATCTCACCAAAAACCAAATATTTGACAAAAAATCCAAAAACTAGAAACATTTTGTGCATCAGAACTTTGTTTATGCTGATTAATAATGCTATATATCCTAATATATCAATCAGAGGGACCAAACCAGTACTTACAGTATATGTTTCATACTTATGTACTTATACTTGAAGGTCCAATTTGTGAGAAAGTCGTTTATGAGTCTCATTCCCAATCTGTCACAAACTGCAATCCCTAAAAAAAACAATCCCAAAAAAAAATCAACTCTCTTACAAATTGTACAATTTTTACCTGTAACAAAGTATTTTTTCATTGCTGTATTGGTACTTGTACTCAAGTAAAGGATCTGAATACTTCTTCCACCACCGTTACAGTGCAATGAATAAATATGTTTAAATCCAGGAGCAGTGTCTTCAGTGGTTTGAGGACAAAAAAGGGAAGGCAACAAATAAGAAACTGAGTCATTTTGTCAATACCTTGTCAGAAATAAAGCTTTTTAAAATAAAAAAAATACTCTCATACTAAAAATGCACCACACTGCATTGTCAATGTGTGTATAGAAATGCTTCAGGTGCCATGTAGAGTCTTGTTCTTGAGATTTGGGACTTTTATTGGAACATATCAGACATGTATAAATCCCATTATAACAGCTGTGTGAGGTCAGAACCCACATATGGACATGTTGATAAGTGACATTGTCATTTTCCTGTCCATGCTTCAGAGTCTTTTTCTACATTAACTATAAATAAAAATAAATGTACATTTAGTATGAATCCTATTCAATTGTGATCTCTTTCCACAAACACAACACTCTCATTTTTTCTTCACTTGAGCGTAGAGATCCTCTGGACCATCAGCAGCCTGTGTTGAGCTTTTTACTGTACTGGACACTTTGACCTGTGCATACAACGTCTCCTGCTGCTGACCACTGTCCCGCAGTAAATCAGAAGAAGTTTTAGGTTTCTGCACGGAGAAGTCAATCTCTCCATAATGGATGTTTTCGTCCTCTGCTTCTCTTCTCCTTGCTGGCTCTTCAACGGTCAGCTCTTCACCTGTTTGACTCTGTAAAAACAGGAAGTGTTGTGAGGATCTGGATGTGGACTGTCATCCGGATTTGGAGCCGTGATCCAGCTTTTAATGGACACAGCAACAAAATACCTTATATTGTTTCAGTCCAAATGCATTCATACGTTACATCTTTCAGTACAAGAGATGCAAAGCATTTAAAATCAAGTGCTACAGAGAACAGTTTAGCATTTTCCCACCTGATTCTGTTGTTGAATTAAATCTGTCGACCTTGACCGCCTCGCATGCTTCAGGATGCTGTCAAATAAACCATTAATGAGAAATCTGGATTGGTACATACACTGATTGTAGAAAAAAGTGCTCTTTTAAAGGGTAACTCCACTAATTTACACATTAAAGTGTGTTTACAGGTGTTGGGGAGTTCTACTGCATATGTGAAATAAGTAGTATCAAGCCTTTGAAGGCTCCAGAGGAAGCTGCATGTAATCTGATAAATTACCTCCAGCGATGTTACTCGGTGGCTGAGCTGCATTTTGGGTAATGTGGGTGTCAGGTTTCACAAGGAAGAAAAATGCGTGGAACAAAAAAGTGATCTCTGTTCTGCTGTTTCCATTTTGATCCTTTGTTTTAAAAGCGTCCGTGAGTCAAACAGTGTCATGAGAGTGCGATGCAGACCAGTGGACTGCTTCTCCAAACCTGGTGCTCATGAGGGGTGTCACCGCTAACGACAATAATCATAAGCTGCTATGAACAATAAATGTGACATTGAAAAAGTGAAGCATTAATATCGTGTTAATAAAAGACTCTCTCCACCTCCCTACACTCCACCTCCCCTATAAGCAATGGTATTCATTTGACTGAGAGCTTCTATTTTCTATAGATATTGAGATAATATCGTTATCCTGAATTCTTTTGGCCACGATAATCATCCAGTGAAAATCTGATATTGTTACAGCCCTCGTGCCTACATCACCCACAATGCAACTTAGCCACTGAGTGACATCACTGGAGGAAATTCATCAGATTACATGCAGCTTCCTCTGGACCCACAAAAGGCTTTACAATACTTTTTCACATGTGCAGTATGACCTCCTCAAGACATGCAAACACACTTTAGTGTGTAAAATATGTGAAGTTATCCTTTAAGTCCCAGTAACTGAGTCACATTAGCTGCTTTAATATGTCATACTTACCAAACACAGACAACCATGAGCACGATGATCCCAATGATTCCTCCAAGAATTGCCTCCCATGGTGGAGATCCAGGGGGTTTTGCTCCTAGTGACAAACCAAACATAAGTCATGAATAGACATGTAACAAAACCTATTCAGCCTTTATAAGATCAATCTTATGGATTCAGTTCAGGTCAGTATTTACCTTTAATATCAAAGTCAATCACTAATGACATCTGACTACCGAGATCATTTGTGGCCACACAGTAATAACTTCCTCCATCTGTCACATTAAAGCTGTAAAAGTGTCCTTCAGATACATTCATTGGTCCATCTTTACTGTTCCTGAACCAGGTGAAGCTGCTGACGGGAGGCTTGGCTCTGCTGGAGCAGGTCAGGTTCACCCAGCTACCTGCTGATGCACTGATGGACACTGAGGTGTCTTTAGGAGCATCTGAGGAAAATGTGACAGAGGTGTGAGATATGAGAGTAACATGAGAGCCTGAATAAGATCCTTTATTTGTATCATGTCCTGACAGGATCCAATAACAAACTCTGGTTGTCTTACATGAAACACTGAGAGTCTTTGTCTCCTCTGCTGTCTTAACATCTTTTCCTTCATTCACAGGATATGTGGCAGAACAGCTGATGTTGTATCCATCATGTTGGTCTGACAGAGTGATGGTCTCCTGGATTTTAGTTGTAAAGTTTCCATCTGTGTTTTCCTCTATTTTGTTGTGAGAGTCTTGTTGGAGATTCCAGGTGAGTTTAGGAGGGGAGTGTGGACAGGGAGTGAAAGCTGAGCAGGTTATAGTGACAGACTCCTTCTCCTTCAGATTATCTGAGATCTCAATTCTGGGGCGACGAGGAGATTCTGTGGGTTCAAATCAGACACATATTTTACACTGAAAAATAAAGCAGAAATTACAAAAGTCTTTTTGTTGTTAAATGCCAAAGATGATCTCACACTTCTGTATTGAAACTACATTGAGTATAAATAACAGTTTGTTCTGCTTTTAGTATCTGTAAAATTTGACAATTTTACAGACACTTTTAAATAAAAATTGAAATCCCTGACAAAGTGAAACACTTTTCTGAACACAAACATTATAGACTCACTGAAAGAAACAAAACTCTCTTACCTTCAACTGTTATTTGAAGAGGATCACAAATAGCTGTTGCCTTGATTGGGTCGTTCTCAATTCTGAAGTAGTATGTGTTTGTGTAACTTGTGATTAAACTGGAAAATAAAGTGGTGCAGTTTTTCTCACTCAGGTTTCCAGTTATCTTCATTGGATAGATGTTATCTCTCTTGTTACTGTGGAAAATCACATTGTCTGGATTGTTACTAAATGAGTGGTCATTTTTAAACCACACTCCAAAGATTTCTCTGCTGTTGTCAAACCCTTGTTCTGGTTCAGGTCTAAAGTTACATGGGATTTGCAAACAAGATCCACTCAGTGCTTCCATATACTTTGGTGCAGTAATGAAGAGGTTTGAATCTTCAGGACAGGCAGCCAAAGCACCTGTGAACCAGACTCATGATTAACAAACTGTTTTAAAAAGTCCTCATGAAAAGAAAGACTAAATACTTTCAGCTCCAGATGACTAAGTCAGTACTGTCACAGTGACACAAGAGCTCAGGCAGAAAACACAGTTCATTATATTTACATGAATTTAGGAAAAATAACAAAAAAATGTCAAACTGTAAATAATCAATAATGTCTCCAAATAAAAATGAGTGAACAAACAGCTCACCTGAAACAAAGAAGACACTCAGCAACATGTTGGTTGTCACCATATTCACACACAGGACTGACACGACACTCATCACCTGGATTTACAAACATAGAAATGCAGTTTTGCTTTAAGCATTTTTGGAGCTATTACAAAGATGACTGTAAAGAAATCGGAAAATGGCACACATTTACAACACAAACCTGCACCGTACAACCAGGAAACTCTGTGTCATAAGTTGAGATCAATTAATGTCTTCAGAACTACAGTGTCAAACACAATATTTAAAGTCTGAAAAATAACACATTTGTGAATTTCTGGTATTTCAGTGAATACAATATTCTGCTGATGCAAAGTCTGTTTTATTACCTTTTTGTTCAATTTAACAAACTCAACCAAATATGTTTTTGAAGCATAACAAAATAATAAAATTGTCTCAAAGTAAAATAAGTGAAAACAAATCCTTACCAGACAATGAAAGAGAGAGAGAGCAGCAATGAGATGCTTTGGTGGTGATGATGATATCAAAGTGGAAAAACTTCAGTTGACAAATCTGAGCTGAAGTGCAACACCTAATGATGAGCTTCCCCTTTTAGTTGTTGCAATTCAAAACCAAGTCAACTTCCTGTGTTGGAAGTTTACAAAGACAAGTGCTAGACATAATCTGAGCAGTGAGATTTACAGAATCACTTTTTGTAGAAGGAGGTACAAGAAGTTCACAGATTTGTATTGAACACATGGAAATTAAATAATAATAAATAATGAATGAGATCAAATAAAAGTAAGTTTTGGTCATGTATAAAACACAGTTGTTCATCTCTACTTATTATTTTATACTACCTCCCATTGTTTTTAGCTTCCTCCTCACTACATTTTTCATTTCAGGCTTCTGCTTCTTCTTTGCTAATTCTTCAGTCTCATGTTTAAAAGGACTGTGTTGTGGAAATTCGGCACGCTTGACCATTCAGGAGAGATGAAGAAAACTCAGGAGACCCCGATGACTTAAGATGAAGTAGTTTACATAACTTGATCAAGGAGGAACAACATAACAATACAACTGTGTTCACAGTGTAATGCCAAGTCAATTCCTCCCGAACCTCCCCAATGTTCAGGTTTTATCCACTTGGCTCAGGAGGCACCTTTCCCATACATGGATATCTGTTTGACACCAAAATACAGGAAAGTTACTGCAGAGCTATATCTGCAGCTGCTTCGATCTGCTAAGTTTGCGATGACCATGAGTGATATACACTCACAGATCAAGAGGTCACTGTGCCCTCATCCATACATGATCAGGCCTGGTCTCCTAACCTTGATACAGGGCACTTACGAAATCTTGTCCTGTGGGGGCAAAGAGTCTGGTCAGCAGCCTCTTTGGAGCCTTTTTCCCCCACAGACTGAATGAGTCCGTCATTCAGAAAATCACAAACATTACTAAATATATCTTTACATATGGATAAGGATTTAGGTGCTGCTAATTAAGCAGGCTCAACTGCCAACAGTGTTTAACGCTTGGATACCAAAGTGACAAAGTGTCTCTTATTTTTTGAATGCCCTCTCTTGCTGACAAGAGCCTTCCTCAATAAAATAACTTATGAAGGGAAAATTAATGCACACCCTCATCACTTATCAAATTATTGGTTTGGTTAGCATTATGACAACTTGCAGGGTGCAAAATCAGTATGATAAATGCAAAATGAAAGTAGTACGTCAATGTTACCCCAGATTAATGAACTACTGTACATGGGCCTTAAACTCAAATTGTAAATGATTCAATTTTTGTCTCCCATAATGATAATAATAATTCACAGCCGGGAATGTCACGATAGGACATATTACAGTTATGTATGTGGTGTTTTTAAGCCATTGTGTTCTTTAAAAACAACTCCCAATCTGAAAATTCACACCAGGAAATACACTGTACAACTGGTTTTTCTGTGTCGCAAGTAGTGGCGATCAACAATCACACTGCTGCACTTTAAAATTATATTTAATGTAAGATCATTAAAAGAATGAGTTTGCAGTATTTCAACTAAATTTTCAATTTAGTTATCACTTCTTAAAGTCCAGTTGGTTTATGTTGTAAGTCAGCTAGGTTGCACATCAGTGATTTCTCAGTTACTAATTATATCTCGTGACACAGGAGGAAGAGAGGGGCGACAGACTGGTAAACTCAACCAAATGAGATCTTTTATTTGTTATCATCTTATTTACATAAAAAAAAATCACAACTTTTTGTAGAGCGTTTATTTTGCAGCTATTGTTTTTTTCTGAGCTGGATATAAAAGAAAACATTTGTCAGAGGTCAAAGAACTATTTCACATAGTCTTTAAAAATGTCTTGTGATGATTTTAGTATTGTTCGCACATAATACGTAAAATGTATGGGGCCAAGCCATGTTTCTGAAGTGCAAACAATGGAGAAACAATGAGTGTACTTCGTCTTCAATCAAAACACAATTCCACATATGATTCATAAAATATGATGCATGCTTTCAGCCATTCAGCTATAGTATGTGCGGTGAATCAGAATCAGCGTCATCTGCAAAGTGTGTGTGTACATATACATGGAATTTTACTTTGATTTTGAGTTGCTCTCAGTGTGCTTGCACATGGTTACAGGAACAATCTGCAGGAAGAAAATACATTTTGAGATCTATAAACACCATGCGCACTGATTAAAACATGCACAAAATGTCACATTTTAAATCCAATGCAATGAACTAGATGTAAAGAAAAAAACATTTCCTTGTGAAAGTGTGACAATATGTGTTTAAAGGTTGCATGTTATGCTCATTTTCAGGTTTATACTTTTATTTTAGGTGTCTACTATTAACTGTTAAACACTTTAATGTTCAAAAAACAATTTTTTTCTCATACTGTCTATCGATGTAGCATCTCTATTCACCTTCTGTCTGAACGCTGTACTTTAGTGCCTGTCTCTTTAAGGCCCTCCTCTACCAAGGTTGCTCTGATTGGTCAGCTGTCACAGGTCTGAGAAGGCACCTCCAACTGTGTTTCCACATCAGCTTTGACAGTATTTATTCGACCATGGCTGTGTTGGAGATGATTGTAAAGTTGTGACATCACAACATTGCAGGATTCTGGACGGCTTGTTTAGAGTCACAGTATTTGAATACAGACTGTGTGTATTTCTCTGTTGATTGAGCATTTTGATACTTTCACAGTATTTATATGGCACCTAGACCTGTTATATAATAAAAACAATATTGAAATCTTACTTTCTCTAATATGACGCCCTTAAATAAAGATATGTCCATACATTCATTTTTTCCTCACTTGAGCATAGACAGTTTCTGGGCAGTCAGCAGTCTGTGTTAAACTGTTCGGTGTCTTGGACACTTGAACTTGAGCATACAGTACATCCAAGTTTGAGGATGGTTCAGGTCGATTGGTAAAGTCGATCTCTGCGTAATGGATGTCTTCTTTATCTGTTGCTCTGGCTGGTTGGCGAACAGCTGGCTCTTCAGCTGTTAGGCTCTGTGAAAAAAGAGGAAACAAGAAATGTTGTGATGAGCTGAAGTTGAGCCCCTAAACACTTCCTTTACTTCACCTAATTTTGTCACTCAGCTCCCACTGCTAACAAAGTGATTATAATCACAATAATCAATAACAGAAGCTTTTATGAGACAGAAAACCCTGTTTGTATGCCAAAAATCTGAATGATCTCATGTATTTGCAGATACCACAGTGTGTTGTTGATGGGGGTTGTTAACAGGATGTTTCATCACATTTCCTTTGTGACTACATATTTACCCACGAATGAGGAACCTGTTTAACCCAGTGTAGATCCCATGAGTGCAATCAGTATCAATAGAAACATAATCAAAACACACAATTCTGTTCTTTCCCACCTGGGCCTGTTGTGAAGTTGGATGTTTTGACTTTAGCCACCTAGAAAATATAAGAGGGCAGTCAGCTTAACCATTTGTGTAATAATAATAATATCAATAATAATAACAACAACAACAACACTAATAGAAATAATAATTATAATTATAATAATAATAATAATTATTATTATTATTATATTTTTATATAAAGCTGTTACAAAGTGCTTTATATATAACTTAAAAGACATAAATTAAATACAGATAAATATAACAATTAATAAACACATTAATTAACACAATATAATATATAATAATAGATCAAAGCAGGTCAGTTCACAGTTTAGAGGATTTGAAAATGAATCTGTCAACCATTCTTTGAGAAGGCTAATTCTTCCTGCCTTTACACGCATTTGATGCTGTAAGGGTGAAAATAACTTTTCAAATCTAAAACTCTACTTGATGTGAAGGTTCACTTGTGTTTGAAGGATAATTAAATTAAAGATGCCTTATATAACTGAAAGAAAAAAGGATTGTGTAACTGTGGTGTTATGCTTTCTTAGTGTCAACTCACTATGAAAGGAAATTCCTGATTTCTGCAGTGGGATTTTTAGATTGGGACCTAAGGTTTCTAACACTGTCAGCATACGGTGGACAACATCATTTACTTAATTGGCACGAACACCAATTAAGCAAGATAATTAATTTGATATTGAAAAAAAAATTGTGTAATCTGCGTAAAAATGAATATCTGTGTTGTATATGTGTATACTGTGACCATGTGGCAACATTTTAACACAACAGTAATGGGCCAAGTATAGAACCCTGAGGAACACCACAAATACACCTTTGAACTTCACCCATTTTCTCAAAAATAGAACCATCAACAATATCAGCTGCATACCTGGGCTATAAGAGAACAAATGCGAACAAATAACCAGTGTAAATAACAAGCTAATCACACATTGAAAATAAGAAAATATGTACAGAAACAGAGCTGTTCTGTGTGGATAAATCTGGATATAACTTGATTTGAGTTACTTACCAAATGGCAACAACTGCACAGATGACTACAATGATCCCAATGACCCCTCCAACAACTGCCCCATGTTGTGCTTCTACAGAAACAAAAACTTTGCAAGTCAAGTCAGAAAGTATCATGCCTCTCACCTAGCTTTCCTGTAAGGCTTAGTTTAACATACCGCATTTTGCTTTTTATATGTAATAATATAACATGCTGGCTGTGTCTGTAAAATTTGGACACAACTGATACTGTTGATATTCATATTGATGCATAAAATACATAATCCAACAACTGCTCCTATTTCACCACTGGATGAACTACGGTTCCATGTTTACCTTTATTAGTCGGATGGATCTCTGGTGACCTCTGACTACCGAGATTGTTTGTGGCCACACAGTAATAATCTCCTCCATCTGTCACATTAAAGCTGTAAAAGTGTCCTTCAGATACATTCATTGGTCCATCTTTACTGTTCCTGAACCAGGTGAAGCTGCTGACGGGAGGCTTGGCTCTGCTGGAGCAGGTCAGGTTCACCCAGCTACCTGCTGATGCACTGATGGACACTGAGGTGTTTTTAGGAGCATCTGAGGAAAATGTGACAGAGATGTGAGATATGAGAGTAACATGAGAGCCTCAATAAGATCCTTTATTTTTATCATGTGCTGACAGAATCCAATAACAAACTCTGGTTGTCTTACATGAAACACTGAGTGTCTTTGTCTCCTCTGCTGTCTTGACATCTTGTCCTTCATTCACAGGATATGTGGCAGAACAGCTGATGTTGTATCCATCATGTTGGTCTGACAGAGTGATGGTCTCCTGAATTTGAGTTGTAAAGTTTCCATCTGTGTTTTCCTCTATTTTGTTGTGAGCGTCTCGTTGGAGATTCCAGGTGAGTTTAGGAGGGGAGTGTGGACAGGGAGTGAAAGCTGAGCAGGTTATAGTGACAGACTCCTTCTCCTTCAGATCACCTGAGATCTCAATTCTGGGGCGACGAGGAGAATCTGTGGGTTCAAATCGAACATATTTGTAATTTGAGCCTTTTATATTAAATGCAGTCAGCTTCATCATGAGACATTAAAATTAATTTGGATATTTCTACATTTTTGTATTTAATAATGATACATGTGAATGACTGACAGACAGTCACCACACGAGACTTCCCTTTTTCTAAGCCTGTTCACATATGAGTGCTTTTAGCAATGAAAAAAATATCTTCATGGTTCATGTCGTTGCTGTTTAAGCCTTGAGCTGTGATAACATTATGAACTAACTGATGAAAACAAAACGCTCACCTTTAACTGTTATATGAAGAGGATCACAAGAAGCTGTTGCTGTGAACGCTTCGTTCTCAATTCTGAAGAAATAATTGTCTGTATACTTTGTGAGCAAACTGGAAAATAAAGTAGTGCAGTTTCTCTCTCTCAGGTTCCCAGTAATATTCATTGGATACATGTAAGCTGGCCGACTACTGTTGAAAATCACATTGCTACGATCCTGTTCAAATCTTGAGTCCCTCTTAATCCACACTCCAAACGTTTCTCTGCTGCTGTCAATCCTTTGTTCTGGTTTAGGTCTAAAGTTACATGGGATTTGCAAACAAGATCCACTCAGTGCTTCCATATACTTTGGTGCAGTAATGGAGAGGGCTGAACTCCTAGTACAAGCAGCCAAAGCACCTGTAAACCAGACTCATGATTAACAAACTGTTTAAAACAGTCCTCATGAAGAGAGAGACAAAATACTTTCATCTCCAGTTGACTAAGTCAGTACTTTCACAGCGACACAAGAAAACACAAAAAAACACAGTTCATAATATTTACATGAATTTAGGAAAAATAAAAAAAATGGAGTTCAAACTGTAAATGACATTACAAAATGTGCAAAGAAAATATCTACAAAGATAACTGTCATGATAAAGAAAGCAGCTGTATGTTACTGTTACTATGTTGCCATTAATTTCTTTTGACTTCACCAGGGTATGAACAGTCAGAAAAAGTAACTCTCTTTGTTAATAAAGTGCAGATTGTAAATGATGAAACAGCTCACCTGAAATGAAGAGGACACACAGTAACATGTTGGCTGTAACCATATTCACACACAGAAACTTGCTCCCTGGATTTGTAAACACCATAACACTCGTCAGTCGTCTTAATCATGTCACTTATACGTTTTTACAAAGCATTCATGTTCTTTAAAAGCAACTTCCCCATTTCAAATATACACAGGAAACTTGCAATGTGCAACCAAAGTTCACTGATTTTTATAAGTTGTAATTAACGTCAGCAGAGCTGTGCTTTCAAAATCAGTTAGAATACAAAAAATACCATGAAACACTGATTTCTTGTTTGTTTTTTTCACTTAAAGTAAAACTAAAACACAAACAGATAAATAATGTGTCTGTCAGTGCAACTAAACTTAAGGTTTAGTTTAAGAAGCTCAGAAATAAAAGCAGCAAAACGTTTCCTTACCGAACATGGCCACAGATGGAATATACAAAAAAGGCTGAGGTTATTTTAGAGTGAAATGAGGCGACAAACCACCTGACCTCGCTGTTGTGAAGAAATGCAGTGCACTTTGTTTCAAGTTTTCTAGTTTCTGGTCACTTGACCACTATGACTAAACACCGAGAAACACAGGCAGTTTTGTCTATACTGCTCATATGCTGTGAGCAGGAAGTCAGATGTTGTGACATCTTAAAGTAGGTTTTAATTTACTAATTCTTCCTCAGTTATTCTGTTTTTAACATGACTCACATGAGCCTTTATACATATATTAAATAACAGACAATGGTATTGACATATTTTAGCACATACACATACTACAGTTACTACAAAGTAACACTTCTGAACACTTTCCGCTGCATGAAAAGCTTCATTTTTATTTCATTTAGCAAACTTCACATACATCCAATGCAAAATAATGACATGGAATAAGCATCTTTTCGATACTTTAGTATTTTCCAAACCTGGATGCTATCCAGTATTGAGCGAGACCGTAATCCGTCTGAGCAAATGCGGCAAGTTACACAAGACTACCAATTTCTACATAATGTTGCTTTAATATTTCACATCTCCAATAAAATCTGTCATATTAAAACACATTTTCAAATCTCCTCTCTGAACCCTCGAGGAACATGTATTGAAAATTGCAATCACGTTTGTCTTCCTCTGAAATTGTAAAAAAAAAAAAAAAAAAATGTCCAACCAGCAACAACTCACCAAAAACATAGGAGAACATGGTCCAGGTTGGAAAATACCAATATTAGACTTTGAGAACAAAAGAAAGAGTCAGATGCCATAAATGATTTCAACATGAGATAAATTCTTCTAGGTAATGTTTTTACTTTACACACATGGTAGAAAAAACGTAATATAAAATGATTATTCACCGAAGTCTGTGGTTATGTTTAAAGAAAGTACTATTTAGTAATGACCTGGAGAACATCAACACTTTATCAGGCTGCACACAAACAAGTACAACCAAAGACGGAGAAATAATCACATCTTCATTTTCTCTGTCTGTTCCCTGATGATGACTGAGTCACTGTGTTCACATAGTCTGATTCTACGGTGTCCTGTGGAGATGAAACAAGAGAAAGTGATGGGACAGAGCTGAAAGAGTTTTAGTCACTGTAAGACTCCTAGTGGCTTTTACAAAACAGCTACAACATGTCATTTGTGTTACAGGCGCGGTGGTGTCAAGGGGCCTTAAAACACCCACATAAGAACAGCAGGTCGGGCAATCAACCACAGTCTCTCTCTCTCTCTCTCTCTCTTACACACACACACACACACACACACACACACACACACACACACACACACACACACACACACACACACAAATCATTTCTATACAGCAAAAACATTTAAATGTGTTTTCAGATTGTTAGGCTACCCTCAAGTGACCAAAAATATATTAAAGCTGCAATATGTAAGAATTGTCCACCTGTCAAATTCATACTCAAAACAAATAGTTTAGTAACTGCTAACTGTAACTGTCCTTAACTAGTTAGGTCGGTTAGCCATGCAGCTAGCGGTTCAGGCTGGGAGTTCAGGGACCAGCGGACTGTTGGTGTTTATATTGCTAGCACAGGAGCTTTGGACTGGGACTGGCTGTAGCTAGCTGGTTAGCATGCTAACTTAAGTAGATATCTCTGCAACACAATACATAGAAATCATAATGTCAAAACTGCTACTCATTCACATTCTGTTGATAATTTCTGAATGTTTTCAACTAGAATTGTTACATATAGCCCCTTTAATAGAGGTTTAAAGCTGTTTTACCTCAATTGATTTTCTTTGTTTTTACTTTTTTGGGGATTTTATTTAATGGATATCTATTTCTCTAGCTCTTTTTCTTCGTTGAGCAGCAATCCATGCTTTTATGGATGAAAACATTTAACAGTTCACAACTTTATAAAGGCTTTACAAAAATATTACCTATTGACACATCCAGCAGATACAGACTAGTCTGTCGACCAGCTAGTTACTAACCTCACCAGAGTGCAATGTCACGTGTCATGATTTGGTTTCTATGTTCTTTCCATTTCCTCAAATGACCTACTTTCAAATCATTCATGAATCTTGTTAAATGACTACATTCAGATCTGATTTATTTAGAAAAAGTCAGATTATCTACCCTCACTCTAATGTGCTGCATTGCATTGTTTGCATTGTTAAACTGATTTATAATAAATTACCTCTCCTCATCTAGCTTACCTCCAGTGGTTTGGTGGAGTGTCTTGACCGAAACCAGCTGAAAGAAAAAAGATGGTGGAGTTCAGTTTTTTTTTCCATGTAATGCAATGATGCTGATATGTCTCATACAGGATGACAAATTAGACCAATTTGTCCGTAGCTGCAAGTGATCGTATGGAAAAGTTTGTCTCACCACTCAAAGATGACTAACACACTGACGAGCGTTATGATTCCCAGTAGCTTTACCACAACTTGGACGCCAACCAGTCCAGATTGTTGACCACCTGTGACACAACAACATGGTCATCCTCTAAAATGTTACCTCCCTAAAACATAACAAACCATAATTACAGCAGTTACCTTTAAAGGTCAGCTGTAGTCCTGTTGATAGTAGAATGTCCAGATCATTTCTGCATCCACAATAGAACAATCTGCCTCGATCACTGTTGGTCACTTCAAAACCATAAACCTGTGTATCAACTCTGATCAGTTCCAGTCTGCCATCACTGAGCATGAACCAGACAAAGTGGACAATGGGAGGGTTTCCTCTGCAGGAGCAGGTCAGGTTCACCACACTGCCGACTGACACTGGATCAGTGGAACTGATGACCACTGAAGTGTCCCTGGGAGAGTCTGGCAGACACAAGAAGATTTAATCAGACTATGTAATTTCATTTATTCAGTCAACATGATAGGAAAAGTTTACATTAAATCTGACAATTTACATTGAATTTATGTAACAGAAGTGAATGGAAAATGTACATGTAATGAAAATACTTAAAGTTGCTGTTTATCTTTTAATCTTTATCTTAATTGGAGTCGTACATGAAACACTGAGAGTCTTTGTCTTCTCTGCTGTCTTGACAGCTTGTCCTTCATTCACAGGATATGTGGCAGAACAGCTGATGTTGTATCCATCATGTTGGTCTGACAGAGTGATGGTCTCCTGGATTTTAGTTGTAAAGGTCCCATCTGTGTTTTCCTCTATTTTGTTGTGAGAGTCTTGTTGGAGATTCCAGGTGAGTTTAGGAGGGGAGTGTGGACAGGGAGTGAAAGCTGAGCAGGTTATAGTGACAGACTCCTTCTCCTTCAGATCACCTGAGATCTCAATTCTGGGGCGACGAGGAGAATCTGTGGGTTCAAATCAAACACATATTTTATTCAAAAAACATATTGTAAATAATTTAGTAAGTAAACAGATATACTATAGATCAGGGTGGGGTTTTATGCTTAAATTTGAGAATTTGGTCAGTTTTCTATAGTAATAATATTTGTGTTTCATTAAAGCCCCTCAATGTGCTCAGCATCTTAAATACTATTTATTTATAGTTTAACAGTCAAAATCTCAGCTAATCTGCTTCACCGGGACTGTGTGGATGTGGTTTGATCAGATTTGACATCAACTCTCATCCCATTTTAATGCAATTTTTTTATCAACCAAAACACAGAAATCTCTCAGGTCAAATTAAACAAAACTCTCTGAACTTTTGCAGAAACATGTGATTATGTTGGACTGTGTGAGGTTGTTGAGCAAACAATTGTAGTAAAATGCAAAGTAAAACAAGGTCAAGAGATTTTAATACTTATTGAGACATTTATGCATGACTGTTACAGTAGTGAACCAACAATGGGTGAGGTTTATTCATTCATTGTAGGATTCAATCACTTTGGACATCAGAACCAATGACATGTTTATAATCCTATAGTAGATAGATAATGTTGAAGGTTTGGGTCAGTGTATTTGTTGTAAAGCTGCAAATGATGACCCTTACTGGTCCAAAGCTCCTGTGCTAGCAGTGTAAAAACCACCCCCTGGTAACCTGAGCCCCCAGTCTGGACTGCTAGCACGGCTAACTGAGCTAACTAGCTGACGATTGCCACAGTTAGCAGTTAGCAGTTATTCTGGTGATATGATCCTCCCTATTTGTTTTGAGTATGAATTCGACAGGATGCCAATTCTTACATATTGTACCTGACTGACTGAGAAAAGAGAAACTCTCTTACCTTTAACTGTTATTTGAAGAGGATCACAAAATGCCGTCGCTCTGAATGGCCAGTTTTCAATTCTTAAGAAGTATGCGTTTGTGTAATTTGGGATTAAACTGGAAAACAGAGTGGTACAGTTTTTCTGATTCAGGTTTCCAATAATACTCATTGGATAGGTGTTAACTGTGCCACTGCTATTGAGAATCACATTGTCCGGATTGTCCACAATTCTGGAGTCACTCTTAATCCACACGCCAAATGCTTCTCTTTCACTGTCAAACTCTTGTTCTGGATTAGGTCTAAAATTACATGGGATTAGCAAACAGGATCCACTCAGTGCTTCCATCTTCTTTGGTGCAGTAATGAAGAGGCCTGAATTCTGCGGACAAGCCGCCAAAGCACCTGGAAACAAGATAATGATCAACAAAATGTTTTAAACAATCTTCATGTCAAGAAAGACATACTCATATGCACTTAAGTACTAATATTTAGCCTTTTTTATTGGTTAACAACAAGCAGATGACAACTTCCGATCAGGCCCCCATGAGCTCGACCTGAATGGTCATCAACCCATAAATCTCCACATAACTAAGTCAGTATTGTTACAGTGACACAAGAAAACACAGATGCTAATTTTAACCTAAATTTAGAAGGGAAAAAAAGAAGTTTAAACTGTAAAAAATGCCAGTAACATCTGAAAATAACAATGAAAGAACCAAAGACTTACCTAAAACAAAGAAGAGGCTCAGCAACATGTTGGCTGTCACCATATTCACACACAGGACTGACATGACACTCATCACCTGGATTTACAAACACAACAGTGCACTTACTTTCCAGTTAACTTGGTGATTGATGTGGATTTATATGGATTTTACCAAGCATTTATGTTCTCATAAAGTAACAGTAATAAACATTTGCAGAGCTAAATCGTGATAAATGATATTAAATACCTGAAAACCTGGAAAATGAAATCTTGCAGAACGTCTTTTCAAAGCTGACCATAGAAAGGAAGTACAATCTGTAGAAGCAGTATAATTCTTTGCCTTGCCAAACTATCCCACAGCAAAAGGGGAAAGAAGGATGACTTATAATTGAAAAGAGAAGTGATTGAGAAACTTCAGCCATTTTCAGGAAATGTATGCAACAGACCAACATAGCAACTACCCGATTTAGCTCTGTAAGCGAAAGCAAGTTTTGTGACCACATACTGTTCCTGTAGCAGATATGACCTGACCTGAAAGACTGCAGTTGTGCAGAAAAGCTGGTGGTTGTCACCCATATCTTTAGTCCTTGTATCACATGACTCACAAGCCTGTGTGGGACATATACACACACATGGTGACATGTGAAAGAGACACAATATTCTTGACAAAGTTTACAGTTTACATACTGCAGGAAAACACTGGAAGCATTAGTAAAAAAAAATGCTTTTTTATCTTCTAGAAAACAGGAAAAGTGCCATGAATATGAAGAAAGGCGTGTTTGCTTTTGTGTTATCCCGATTTTCACAAAAAATTCGGCAGAATTAAATCCTCCCCACATTCGAGGCCGAATATTAACAAGGATTTTTACATTCAAATAACATTTACCCAAACCTGCTCATCATGCTCGTCTTTCCAAGCTCAAAGAAAGTAAAATTATTTAGTATTTACAGGCCTAGGAAAAAAGGAGCAATCCACTTCCTTGTAAGACCCACATCACATAAAAATGGGGAACGAGACAAAATGAAATATAATTCCAGTGACATCTTCCTCTTCTCCGTCAGGCTCATGATGCTTGTACCTCAATAACTCTGTTGACACTTTCTCCTTCTCCTTCTGCGGAAACATACACACTGTCAAATAATCACAAATCATTTCATAATAGCAGCACACAGTGACTTTTTAACCTCATCTTAATCCTGGAAATGTACGTTAAATTATCCTAAACGCCTATCACAGTTTAGCCCCAGAGTAAATTAAAAAAAAATGCAAAAAAAAAAACAAACGTGGAAAACGCAATGGGTCCACATACTTATATTTCCTTGCACAAGTATTAAAACATCTCATGGTCAGGGTCATTACAGAACAAATGTGTTGTCTACTTTCCAGAAGCCCTTGCATTGCTCAGTTTGTCTCTAAAGTGACGCACTTACGTTCATTCACTTTCTGTAGGTGTGACTTCCAATTCTTCAGTCATCACTGGCTTTGCCATTAAGAGATGAGCTATCACAGGCAAATTAGAGTTTTATTATTTTCTGTATCTGAATGCAGTTTGGCTAAGAAATCAGATGATTATATATTTTCCAAATGAAACAACACATGGACAACTCACCTGATAAAAATAACAATACAATACGCATCATGGGTCTTTCACTGAAAGTGGATGAACGCTGTTTGAAAATCACTGTTTTGAATTAACATAATTGATCATTAATATCAAATAAGTTAATTAAAGTGAAAATACATTTAGAAAACATTTGTTTTTTGTGTTATGAGGTGGGGGACTCTCATATAAGCAATAAAGGCAACTACACACATATTTAAAATGATGCTGTCACTAACACTAACATTTCAAATGATAAAATCTTACCGATAAATAACTTTTGTTGGATTAAAATGTAAATCGACAGTCACTATGAGAAGCCTGCAGGCCAAGTGACCAATTTTCCCTGTGAACAAAGTTCTCAGCATTTACTCAGTGGTTTGTCTGTAACATTCCCCTCCACCACTTCTGTCACTCCGGTCTGTCAGCCACAAAGACAAACCACATGTTTTTATAACTCATAGTTAATAGCCACAGTAAGACTGACTCGTTTCAGCTATACTCCAGTCAGTTTGATGACGTGAATGTATATGTTCTTTTCAACAATAAAGTCTTTACAGTTATGTCTGCCACTGACAGTATAAGTATAGGTCATGTATTAGGATTTAAACTGTATGCACTTTATGTATACCTCAAATATAAACCAAATGCAAGTGCCGCCTAGTGGTCAGATGTGGTATAACCATAACTGTATGCTGGTAGGGAAACACATTTTTTGATATTTTTGATTTAATAGTCACTAGTACAATAATATCACGACAAAAGCCCCTTTAAGATGCCAAGCCCGGTCACAATCTAACAATATTATAATGTATGACAAATGAAAAATCCACTCCACTACTCACAAAAAATGACTGCAATTTCCTACTTTTTTGGACTACTTTTCCCAGTGGCTCAGTGCTTACAATACATACCAACCAAGGACCTCGCTTCAATAACACATGCGATTCGCTCTCCTTACTGAAATTAGGCTGAATTACACTTTAGTCTACCGTCACTGCTAATGGTGCAGACACTTTGGCATTCAATTATTTTCCCTCCTCCTGAGACTTCTCCCTCCTGAGAGGCAAAAGTTTAGTTGTTGGATGTGGTTAGTTGCTGTGCATTAACTCTAATCCATTCCAGTCTGCCATCACTGATCATGAACCATAAACAATGGAAAAATAGTGGGTTTCCTCTGCAGGAGCAGGTCAGGTCCACCACACTACTGACTGACACTGGATCAGTGGGACTGATGTCCAGTCCGGAAGATCTGGCATATGGAGAGATTTTTGAGTGATGAGAAAATATTTAGTGTAAGATGTTCAGGTTTTCTAACTCTTTGCAATTAGTTTTAGTTGCATGATACAAAGTGCAGGAAGTCTTTCAACATGCTGTATTTACAGAATTTCATCAGTCTAGAAAGACCCACCTCCAAATGTAATGTGACACGGAGAGGGTGGAAAATTACTTTGTATTGACCTCATCGGACAGATTGTGAAAACTAATGGACCAACAAAAGAACCCTGTGGTACCCCTCTGTTGTTGTTACAGGTCAGGCTAATTTGAGATCATACACAGAAAAAAATAGTCTTGAACATAATCATAAAATGTGTTTTATGGTAAAATGTTTTGTGCTCAGTGACTTCAGGGTATTCACAAAGCACAAAAGGGAAATAGTTGTTAAAGTTACAAGTGTTACCACCTTCTTATATCTCTACGGCAGGTATCTCCAAATCTTGCCAATTTACACCCGATCAAGATGAATAAATAGCACTACAGGTAGAAGAAAAATATGTACTTTTGATTTTTGGGTGAACTGTCATTAAGTCACAGAATGTAAAATCTAGATCATCTAGCTGAGTGTCTTAAAAATAAACCTTCAGCTTCAAATCGCATTGTATTCAGAGCAGCCTGAGGGGAAAATTGCTGTTTATGGCAGCAGACAAAGCTGGTAAAATTTGATCTGCTGGATTGAGGGATTGCTGTATTTAATCTCTGGAGTTCTCTGAAGGTTCCTGGTTTTAAAGGGTCATTACCATGCTTTATCTCAAGCTACAGCTCTTGGTATCTGAACCGGATATTTCTCAGCATTTACTCAGTGCCTTGTAGCATTACCCTCGACCACTTCCCTTCATCTCTTGTCTATCAGCCACACAAATAAACCGTTTTTTAGAACTCACACATGATCACATTTAGAAACATATACAAATGAAACATGAAACTCCATCAGAAATTAACGGTGACATTTCAGCTGTACTGCAGTAAATGTCAACCAAATGTCTTCTTGAGGAAGTGGCATCACACTAACAATTCATTGGTCTCGTCAGCATGTGGATTTATGTGTTCTTTTCAACAATAGTTTTTATAGTAGTGTCTGCCACTGTCACAACATGTATTGGGACTTAAACCGTATGCACTGTATGAATACCCCAAATATAAACAGAATGTGCTATGTTCTCTGCTCTGCAAAGAAAGAATTTCCACATTATGATGTACAGTACATGAAAAGGCAAATGACAAATTTCTCTACAAAAAGACTTCAATACTTTTATTCATTTGTTTTACATCAACAAAATCCTGTTTGGTCACGGACATACAGTTTTTCAGCCGAACTTATCATCAAACACAACCTCTGATTATGTAACAGCTTTTTCTTGCCTCACCTGGAGCTTTTTTGTTCTCTATTTAATAGATGTTATTCATAAAAATAATTGCTTGCCAAGGGAATCAAAAGGAGCCCGATGTTCAGTCTATTTCCCCTTCCTAAATTTGCCTGGTGTGGCTCCAGTCTTCTGCTTCTTTTTTGCTGATCCTTTAATCTCGGGTTCCTAAGTGAGACAAAAGAAATGGAACAAATGAGTGAGACGTTTACAAGATAACTGAACTGAAGAAAAGAAAACACATGGACTGGAAAAAATCATAATTTAACCTGGTATAAAAATAAAGCAGTCTACAGAACCAATCTGCTTACTCTTTATGGTTATTAAAAGGACTAGATCAAGATTCCCACATGCTACTGTAGGTGGTTAAATTAATTATAGATTAAGTACAATCATTTTAGAAACAGAAAGGTGTTGTTTTACTATATGTACCTTTCGTTTGGAGGACAGAGATCCAGTGACAGTGAAGAAAGAGTCCAGTCGTCCCTGAGTGCTGCCCTGTCGGCTCTTTAAAATCTTCTTACAGCCGTTACGCATCCTGTCCTCACTGCAAACATATACCCAAATCAATCAATCAATGAATAACATGTAATCCTATGCACAATGTTAATTCCAGCTGAACTTTCCACCATTTTTTTTTTATCAGCAACAAAAACAAGCTCTTAAAACAGCCTTTAAAAGACAAGTGCAAGAAGAACAAGTGACTGAAGTAGATCTTTAAGAGAAACGTGATTGTATGACTGGTGTTAGAAAGGGTTCACTGTAAAGAACCCTTGCATGTGAGCTAAAATCTCATTATATATAAAAAGGTTTTCAGCTCAAGAGATGCTAAAACCATAAATTCTGCAGCAGTGCCACCTAGTGGTCAGATGTCGTATAACCAGCTGTTCTGTTTATACAATCACGACAACTCTCAATGTCAACATCCACCATCAGTGCAAGAAAACTCAATAAGCAAGCAAAGATGATGACTTTTATATGCAGTACAGTGCTGAAGACAGTTTGCTAATGGTTCACCTGAACTGTTTCTCGTCACACATGAACTTGATCAGTCCCTCCTCATCCGGCTCACTCCACTTCAACTCCACTGTGGCGCAATCCACCACTTCTGGTTTCAAGAACAAACCCCGGGCCTCTCTGTACAGCCAGTCCTCTGGAGCAGGGTGCTTCTGCAGGAAGACAAGCAAAATGCACACACAATGAATCAGGACTGGACCCCGCTTTATTTAACTGGCTGAACTTCTGCACTGTAGCAAACATCAACTTACGCTGGGGTCAATGTTTTCAAGGATCTCCTCAATGCAGCCGTGCTGTTTGATCAGGTCGATGGCTCTCTTTGGGCCAATCCCCTTGATGGTGCCACAGTAGTCACAGCCCAGCAGAATACACAGGTCTATGAACTAGGATGGACAACAGAGAGGAGAAAGTTAATGCAAGAAAGACCATAATATCACTCACACAATGTACCTAGTCCAACTGTGTTTATGGTTCCACAGCACACACAGTTCTAATTAATATGATCATTTTGTGACATTTCTATGATGAATGCATCATTTGGTTTACAGAGAGAGTGATCAGCACGATGAAAGTGGTTCAAAATGGCGCTCTTGATCATGTAATGTGCTGCAACTTCAAGAGAACAAACTGTACCTGTTCATTGGTCAGGCCGATGTCCTGCAGCATTCGACTGAAGTGGAACTCTTGGATAGGAAGTTTCCTAAAACAAGAAAAAATGACGTTGATGGTTATCAAATCCTCCCTGAGCTGGTACGACAATCTAACAACACTGCCATCATTAAAATAGAACATGTGAACAGTGATAACAAGTATTTTGTCCAATGCTGCCACCAAAACAATTAAGGATAGTTATATCAACTATAGAAATAATTCACAGCTGACATCAAAAGTTGCACCAGAAACAAAACGGGGGAAGACATCAAGTCATCTTTATCCCCTGAACATCTGTGCAACAGTGGAAACCAATGACACAGTAACAGTGGGGCGCAGGTGTAACATTACTTTGCTTCACTGGCAGTCAGATGTCTGAGCAGGACATTTGTCCCAAAGGTCAGACAATCCATGTCCTCTGTCGCTGTGGCAAACACCTTCCCTGCTTTAACCAGAGCAGCACAGCTGGCCTCCGCCTCACATGGAGCCTACAACACAAAAACATATCCAATATGACATTTCACATACACCTGTCCTGTTGCATTTGAGTACACTTGACATGGGGGAAAAAAACACTTTAGTTACCAGGGAAGCAGTACAGAAGCAGACATTTCACTGCATATTAACTTCAAATGTATTTCTCTAAAAATATACTTTTTAAGCCTTTTTGCGAATCATAATTCACATACGTTATGGCACAATGTTTTATCATTTGTTTCATATTTCAACATTACATTTTATGTCTTTCAGATTCCTTAAAGCTGGTTGGCAAGTTCACTGTTAATATAAATGTGGAAATGTATTTAAAGCCAGTAAGTGTTGTATCAAAGGGAGAGTTGATCTCACCTCAATGTAAGGCACTCCCATCAGAGTCAGCAGCTTCTTGCAATCATCATTATGCTGCTTAGTGACTTTTACTAGACGCTTGCTGAATTTATCAATATTCTCTTGTTCCCCTGTGTTGAGAAAGACACAAATTGCAGATATTTTAAAACATAACCGAAGTCAAACATTTTAACAATCTTTCACATGTAAATAAATCTTATTGTAAAAAAATACATTACATTAAATGCTGGCTACTGTGCCAATAAAACAGATTTTGATCTGTAGAAAAAATATAATTTGTTTGCCCTCATTAACAGTGTCAGGGACTGCGTAAAACACAGCAAAACAAATCCAGACCGGCATCAGTCATGACTATTGTTAAAATAAAGTGTAGAAAGCATTAACTATACCCATTTCCTGGGCTTGAGCCAACAGCTTCTCAGCTTCTGCCCTCCTCTCCCCTCTCTTCTCCAGCTGGAGGTGAAGATAAGAGCAAAGACAGTGTGAGAAAGAAGACAGTTACAAAAATAAAAGATAATTCAGTATTTTAAAAGGAAAGTGAGAGCGAATGTAAGTCTGTAAAATTCAATTTATGTTTTTCCCCTTTTTATTTCAGAATAAATGCTTTACACATACAGACAGTTTTACAATGTTTTTTCGCTTTTACTGATCAATCAAACAACAGATTATGGAGACTAAAACCACAGTCAAACATAGTCAAGTGTGCCACAATCAGAGACTCTATGCCTACGCACACAAAATGTTGATTAATGTCACAGTATCACGGTTACGTGCAAACAAAAGCAATACTAAACAGCAACAAGAATAAATCTAATCCAATCTGATTACCAGGAAGACCAGCACCTGAGGAAATCAGAGCCCATACAAACCTCTGCTGATTTGAGCTGTGGGGGCTTGCCATCAAACACATATACTGGTTTGATGCCGTGTTCCAGCATGCGTATCGTCCGGTAGAACATTCCCATCAGGTGGCTGAGAAAGAGAGAAAGCAGTTCAGAAAAAAATATTTCAGCCTTGATCCCAGAATTGGTCTAGGGTCCATCCAAGAACTACTGTACTGTATCTGTAACGTGTCTCCTTTATGGCTCCTTGTCTGAACGTCAAAGTGTCTATATGGTGGGGGTTGTACCTCGTCGTCTCTCCGTCCTCATTCTGGAGAACGTTCCCGTCCTGTCGCACAGCAATCAAGAACTGGTAGATACACATGGAGGCATCTATAGCAATTTTCCTGCCTGCAAAAGTTACAAAAAGCAGTTAGTAAATGATTTAGCATGTTCTCAACATCAGCAACACGATAGCATTGAATGTAACAATTTTCCTACCTATAACCTGGTTTCTATGTGAGAATTCATCGACTTTATTATCAGGTAAATTAGGTAAGGTGAATCAGATTATTCCATTTGAAAATTTATTTGAAAATAAAGTTTTGAACCCTCAATTTGAAACTATTACTACACCACAATGACAACTTACTGGGTAACTACAATTTGGACCTGCGGTTAATTAATCCTGACATAAAATCTGATATAACTGTCAATTTCTAAATGATAGCCCTTTATTTTGATATATCTTCCATCTTTGTTGTCAAACTGCATTGATCCAATTCACTGGAGGGAAATCTCAGTTATTTCTAATGCAGACCTCATAATCCTAACCCTAGATATAAAAGGGAAAAGGGACCTGTAATTGTTACCGAAATAGTTCTTGATGTCCTGCTCTTTGATGGCACCAGGGGCCTGGTCAGCAATCACCTTGGCAAGTCCGTGTATTCCCATTGTGTTGGGCTGAAGCTTAAACTGAAAACACTCTGAAAGTCTGAAAAACAATTTTAAAAAAAAGCTTGATGATACTACTGACGTTTACACCGATTCTGAAAGCACGTTCTTCGCTGTTAAAAACGTAAGAGTAATACACCACTCGCTTTTACAAGTTTACATTTCGTTTATATTGTGTGCTGCTTTGTCTCATGTACGCCGAATTAAAGACAATTAACTGATAACAGTCACCATCTAACGTTAGCTGTGTTCCATGACTGTGGATTTACAGTAAAAGGGCGCCTACGTTAAATTGCCAGTTTTTTGAATGAAATCCGGGGTGCAGGGATAGAACGTGTCCCAAGAAGCTAACTTTGCCGCAGAGCTAACTATAGGCAAGGCTGCAGACGTGTAGCTAGCGTGTGAGCTAAACACATAAAGAACGTCACATCTATTACCAATGCACATGCTTTTAGCGGATAGCAACAGGTGTCCCCACTATATTTAACATACAGAATTAGGTTAAACCGTTTTATTGTTTACAACGGACTCACCGGGCGCCTGCTCCACTCGAGTTTGTGCACTTGTCCTGGCTTCTCGGGCGCGAGGAATTGCGTCTCTTTCGCGGGAAACCAAATCGCAGCCATTACCTATCAATCTATCGAGCGCGGCATCGTGAAAGACGCTGGAGAGCATCGAATCGATAGTGCAGGAACGATTAAATGGGTCTGAGTGCTGACCAGGAAGTACTGGGAGGGCATCTGATTGGCTCATTGAGGTTGAAGGAAATCCGGTCAGTGAAGCAAAATAATAGAGTCGCTCAGGTAGCAGCTAAAACGGTCTAAATGTCGGATTTCGGCGGCGTTAAAGCACCAAAACAAACCACTTTAATTTCAAATGTCTTGTAAGTGGGGGGTATATTACTGGCTGTGAATAACGTCAGTGCTTTTGTGCTTTTGTATCTCCGCCCACTCCGGAAAACTCAACCGAGTCGTCGTTATTTTTATTTTTTAAGGTGACGTGGAGTCGGATCCCCTCTTCTACACTGTCTCATGTGTCAATGAAAGTACTTGGTGTACCCGGATATGAACGCAATGAATGCATAAAACGTTGTGACATTGCGTCGAGGGTTTCCACGATGTTTAGCTGTAAATCTTTACATTGAGGATCCAGTCTCGGCGCATACCGGAGCAGAGAGGAGACTGCCAGGGCCTGGAGTCCGAGGAATCCGGCGGACAGACAGGTTTTGTTGGATCTGCAGCATCGGGACTGAAGTGACACAGCAGCGAGTGAGACTGGTACGTCAGATTTTGCCAACTTCTTGTCTGTAGTAATTTGCTGTCATCGCAATGTGGCTCTTTGGAATAAAACACAGATGATGTAGATTGGGTTGATTATTTTTTACATGAATCATACAGAGGCCCCTTATTATAGTAGCGTTTCTTTACACAGTATCTGTAAGATAAATGGGATGTGTCCTGCGTTTCATGGCACTTTGATACTTGACTTTGCTTCAAATTGTCTATTTCAGCTATTACTAGACGTTATAAAGAGTTTATTAAAGCATTCCTACTTTGGCCTCCATCTGTTAAACATTAACATGGTGAGTTCTTGGGGAAAAAACACTATCAAATGAGGGGTTTTAATTGCAGTCTTGGCACTAAAAAGTTCAGGAGGTTCACACCTGCAGCTGTGATGCTCTGAGGAGACATGACAGGAGACAGTTTGACAGGAGATTATGGACAACTGAAGTTCCTTGAGACCAGCCCCACGATAAACCAGCCATAAACCATACGCCCACTATTTATCAAGCACATACACTGTCCTTCAGGGCCGGTCCGGCACAAACTGATATCTGCTGTCACCACAGCATTCAGGCTTTTCTCCAAGGTTAATGCTGAAAATCAACACGGCGATGCACAACACAGAATAGAAAGTGTCCACTAGGTTTTTTATTGATTTATAACTAGGGGTGGGACAAAATATCCGAAAGCCAATAAACCGTATCTGTATAGTACCGCATGGCAACCTAAACCTGCCAATCTGACTCACTAGATTCACTGCTTCATAACTTCTTGTGGTCTAAATGTCTGTAAACTTCATTAAACAGATTTAGTTTTTTCCCAGTTTATGGCTGATATACATTGGAATAATGGCACATGTGGACATGAACACATTGCAGTCAGTGTGAGTGAGGAACTGAGCTAAGACTCTATGCACTTTTTTAATACATTGTTTTATCTCAGTTCATGTCAAATACTGTGAAACTGACACCACAATGGAGTGAATAAATACACAAGTCCTGCAATTTGCCTTTTTTTAGGAGTATCTGTTTTTTTCAGTGACGTTAGATGATTGAGTTGAAAATGTGTTGATTATCGCAGAACCGCTGTATCATGATACTATCGTTATCGTGGGCAACGTATCATGAATTGTATTGTATCATGAGTTACTCTGTGATTCCCACCCCTCCTCAAAACTGCTACATACAGACAACTCACACATTTTGCACTGCTGGGACATTTGAGCAGTACAGCTGATGGAAGCTATCAGTGCTGACTATGGATCAGACCCCAACAAATGTCACATCATTAGGATTTTAATAGTTTTATTTGCCCTGAGAATAAAAATTGTGAAACAAAAATGATCATTCACACAAATATAGTCATATTGCACAGGATATTGCTGTCACAGTATGCCTTATTGTGTGCTAAATGGCACTGTAGTATCATAATTTCACTTTCAAAATACAAGATAAAAGATTCCTATACTATCATTTTACAGCACAAGATTGTAAATTGAAATGTCGTGTGTAGTCCCTTTATGCTACTATCAATGAATGAATAATTAGTTCGTCATAAAAATAAAGCAGAAGTTTTTTATATATATATATTTGAGTGCAGAAGATGAATTCAGGAGTCTCACAGCCTGAAGAAAAAAGCTACCCTGCACCTGGTGGTACGGCAACGGATACTTATATCTCATATCTCTTGCCAGATGGCACTAGGGTGAATAGACTGTGGCTGGGATGGGTGTTGTCTTTTTGTATCCTTCTCAGAGACATCTCATTTAACCTGTATCACTGATGCTCGGTAGATGGGTACCAATGATGTTATGGGTGGTGTTAATCATCCGCTGGAGAGCCTTCCTGTCCTGGTCTTTATGCATATTAGCATTAGCATATTAGGATGCAAGTATAGCATGCAGTGCACAAAATATGTTTCAATTCATTTTGAAAAGTGAACTCATACTCAGGAATTCTAGACAACCACATGTAGTTTAATAATATAAAAAACAGACTCAAAGAATAACATCTGTGGGCAAGATGTGTACATCGTGTCATTCTCACAAACTCATAACAGACAGATAAAAATTGACAGAGCTCAGAAAGCCCCAAAAAGGGCTGATAAAAATGATGTAATACATTGTAATTCATGTTGGTCACACAGTGTCTCGCAGTTCTGTGTTAGTGTGAGTGAGTGTTTTCTGCTGTGTTTGTTGAGGGAATGACTATGCATAAAATTCTCCATTCTCTTTATTCTCTTGACATATAAATCATCACATTTCTAGTCTAAATGACATGGACATGAGCTCATTTCCTGACTTGAAATGAGAGGCATGCTGTAAGTGTCAGGACAGACCAGTCCAGTTTAAATCACACCTGTCCCTCTTGAACTGATTATCTGTCTGTCTCTGCCACAGGGGTTATGCAGTGTGGAATAGGACACCTGCCAGGTGGCTGCCAGAGGACGATGGGCCTGCACTGCGTCTTGATCCTGTGCTTGTTCTCAGGCTGGACGGTGGGCTACAAGCAGGGGGACAACGTGACTCTCTATGTCAACAAAGTGGGCCCTTATCATAACCCCCAGGAGACGTATCACTACTACACCCTGCCTGTTTGCAGGCCGGAGAAGGTCAGTCTTTGTTCTGTTTCGCTGTGTGTTAATGGGCTGCTGTATTTCACAGAGGGAACTGGAGATCATTTGTCATGCTAATGTAAGGATAACACATAAGTCTCAACATTTCTTGTAAAAATTGCCTTTATCTGAAAGGTAATATACCCTCATCAGGCCATAATTTTATAATGTTTTCATAAAAGATCATTTTTAGAAAAGGTCAAATGAAGTGGCTCTAAGATGGCATTTTATCCCGTGTCCATGTATTACCATGTGAGCAGGTCGTAGCATTTAGAGAGGTTTTATTTAGGACTTTATTGAAGAGGACTTGGCTGGATTGTCACAGAATCTAAGAACACATTTTAATGAATTCAGAATTAGAGAGGGACATAAAACATTGTGAAAAATGGCTGATATTTGGCAATAAAAATGTCCATGTTTTGCTGATGTGAGATTACACCTGCCAGCATAAGCTAAGTTTTGTCCCTTTGTTTAAGCTTTAATTCCTGACTCATGGCTATAAAGAAAAGCCATTATTGGAAATGTGATTATGTTGGTGGCAGCGAGACCTACATTTACTGCAGCAGTAGCTTTATAGGATATGGTACCTTTAAACACCAAGCATGCAGTGATGGAGTGTGATTATAGCCAGCTGTGTTTGCCTGCTACTACTACCTCATTGCTGTGTGTGCTGCTTGTTTTTATCTCACACTGATACTGATATTGTAACACTTCTCCTTCAGGTGCATCACAAGTCCTTGAGTCTGGGAGAAGTGTTGGACGGTGACAGGATGGCTGAGTCGTTGTATCACATCCGCTTCAGAGAGAACGTGGAGAAAAAAACTCTCTGCCAGCTCACGCTTTCAGAGAAACAGGTATATATTGACAGAAGAACAGGATGGAGAGAACGTATGTCTTTGTGTACTCCCACACATCGTGGGCCGGGTTTCAATACTCAGGGCTCAAAGGTGATTTCAACTCTTTGCTTAATTTTTTCAATTGAATCCTGCAAGTGATAAATACTATTGCTTAACATTTCTTCAAGTAAATGGCTATCTTCTCTATGCCAGTCTATTGTAATTTCAAATAAATAGTTCGGTTGATACAATTAAAATGCAAATTTTCCCTCCTGCTCAAAAACATAATAAAACTGAAACTTGTATTTGAATATTTAAAGTTCCTAAAGTGTGCTGACAGCCTTCCTGACTTTAAAGCTATGTTTCACAGTCTGATGACAAAAACTGATTTTTGTGTTCTTTCCTCAACTGGTTCAATTTAATAAACTTAAAATATCACAAGCTGTTGTCCTTAAAGGTGCAGTATGTGAGAATTGGCCACCTGTCGAAGCAAAGTCACTTCAAACAAATAGGGGTCAGCATATCACCACAGTAACAGCTAACTGCTGCTAACTGTAGCTGCCGTTAGCTAGTTAGCTCAGTCAGCCGTGCAGCTAGTGGTCCAGACTGGGAGATCACGGTGGTATTACGAGACAGGACAGGCTGAGGCTAGCTGGTTAGCATATTAACTTCAGTAGATATCTCTGCAATACAACACATTTATGTCAGAAATGTTATTTATTCACTGTCTGTTGATAACTCGATTGAGTTTATTCATGTTTAAAACCATAATTCTTTTATATTGCACCTTTAAAACACATGGGATGCAATTGTGGACATATTTTGTGTGTCAGGTGGACGAGCTTCGTGAAGCCATCGAGGAGCTGTTCTACTTTGAATTTGTCCTGGATGACATACCAATCTGGGGGTTTGTGGGATACATAGAGGAGAGCGGCTTCCTGCCCCACAGCCACAAGGTAAACCTGTTGTGCTTTGAGGGTTTGTGGGATACACGGAGCAGATTGGATTGTGTGAGGGAGACAGAGATATATAGAAACAGAGAAAGACTGTAAGTTTGTTAAAGATTTTATCTTTATGCAAAGTTCCTGTTTTAGCGGAACCACACTGTCATTCTTCTTCTTTTTGACTTCCTCCTCCTCTCTTTCTTTTTTGTTCCGTCTTTGTGTCTCTCCTTGCCGCCCTCTCTGACCTCCAACAGGTGGGTTTGTGGACTCACCTAGACTTCAACATCGAGTACAACGGTGA
Organism: Pagrus major; assembly: GCF_040436345.1. Lineage (NCBI taxonomy): Eukaryota > Metazoa > Chordata > Actinopteri > Spariformes > Sparidae > Pagrus > Pagrus major. Next base: position 12,043,873 of record NC_133233.1, read on the forward strand.
CTCTGTGATTTTCGCCAATGTCTCGGTTAAAGACGTCAAACCCGTTCCCCTGGAGGAAGGGGCGGGTGCAGCGGTGGGCGGAGTCGGGGTGGGTGGGGGCAGCCTGACAGTCACTCACACCTACAGCGTACGCTGGTTCGAGTCCACTCTGACTCACGCCAGGAGAGCCGAGCGCCTCAGAGACTACTCGTTCTTCCCGAAAACACTGGAGATCCACTGGCTGTCCATCATCAACTCACTGGTGCTGGTGGTGCTGCTGTTGGGCTTCGTCATCATCATCCTCATGCGGGTGCTTAAAAATGACTTTGCAAGGTTGGTCAGCGAAGGAGCTCAAGTGTTTGTTTCTGGGCCAGTGAATTGGAAACTTGAACTTTCATATTAAAGTTTCAGTCTTTAATATGAAAGGCTGATAAAGACTTCAGGGCTACGTCAGTACAACCGTTGGCATATATAAAGATGGACAACATTTCAGCCCCCCAAAAGTGAAGCCAAAACATCTCGATTGCCCCCCTAGTGGCAGGTCATAAATCCCACCCCCCTCATGCTAGCATGGGCCAAACTTAAAACACGTTCACGTCAACATTTTTTTTTTACCAAAGATGGTTTCAGCCATTTTAGGTCTTTCTTATCACGCTGATGTCTGTTCAAGTGCTCATTTAAACCAAGTTTGGTTTTAATCAGATATTTGTTGCTATAAAAAGGGGGTGAGGCATCATGATTGACAGACAATCCTGGCTCGCCATTGACCGGGCTGGTGTATGGGCTGGAACTCGATACCGTGGCTCCACAACCCAATTACTTCAGTGCAGACTCTCTTTCCAAATTACATCACCAGCGCAGTGTGGCAGCACTCATATCCAGGATATTTTGGCTTCATTTTTGTACAGTGGGAGAAAGTGGAGATGCGTCATCCATCTTTATATATGTAAATCATACCCACCAGCATCCTTCTGGGTAATAAATAAGTCTTAGGGATAAAAACAAAGGAATGTAGTAAATAGAACTTTTATTTGTTTGACAATGCAATGAGAGATTAGCCAGCCAACAGAGAATAAATCTACAGAAAACCTGCCAATTGTTGTTGGCATTTGTGACAACAGAAGTGCCAGTCATTTGCTGCATCCAGCTTCTGTAATGTTAGGATTTACTGCTTTTCTCAGTTTTATATCATTTTAATTTTGATTGATTTAATTTGACATTTTTCACCATGTTTAGACAATTTATAGACTAATCAATCAATTGCTTAGTTGCAAAGATAGTTCATTTATTGATCAAAGGTAGAAAAAATTGTAGTTGTAGGCCTAATTGTGTCTATTTATACTAGCTGCATTCAGGTCATAAATACTAAAATTTTGCCTAACTTCCATTTAAAAGGTCTTAACTAATTTGCCTTTAAACGTAAACAATTTTCTATATTCTTTGTTGTACATAATGGTGTAAATTATACATGCGTCTTAGTGAAGATACAGGCTAGTTAAGATTGTGTATACTTGCAGGCATGAAGGCAGGCAGTCTGTCTCTCACATCTATGTTCTTGTGTACAGTTTGTTTTCTAAAACAGTTTAAGGTTCTATAAGGTTACATCCAGTAACTTGTTTAGTCTTCTAATCAGATGTTTTCTTGTGGCAAATTACAACAACTTCCCTCTCAACTTAAGCTTTCTGCTCTTCCGCTACATGATAACATCCTGAGTGAAAGCAATTTTCCCTCGCCTTCAGGTACAATGTGGAAGAGGAGGGCGGCTGTGACGATCTGGACCAGGGAGACAACGGCTGGAAGATCATACACACTGACGTCTTCAGGTTTCCCCCTTACAAAAGCTTGCTGTGTGCCGTGCTAGGAGTGGGGGCTCAGTTCCTTACCCTCGCCACAGGTGAGTGTTCATCTCAAATTCATCTGAACACAGCAACACACGACTGATCGTGGTCCAATACAGTGCACAAAAGCACAGGGGACTATACTGTACTTTTCTATTAATCTGTTTGAAAATAGAGCAGACTTGCTTTCTGAGCAGCACTGACCCGTAGCAGCTGTCTTTGTACTGAAAATCGGAGTGACACAACAATTAGAGTTCTCAGAGAGAACAATTAGCTCAGATGTAGGAGTTTACTCATTACTCTAATGTCTATTCTTCATGGTAGCAATCATCCTCATGGCTTTGCTGGGAATGTTCAACGTGCACCGCCACGGTGCCATCAACTCTGCAGCCATCGTCCTGTACGCTCTGACCAGCTGCGTGTCAGGCTACGTCTCCTGCAGCTTCTACACACAGATTAACGGCCAGCGCTGGGTGTGGAACATCATCCTCACCTCGTCACTCTTCTCCGGTAGGTCCGACAAGAAGGGTCTGGGATCACTTCACATGTTTGTTCTAAGAGCAGGGAAAAGAGCATTCATGGTGCACTCATATACATGTTGAAGTCCTCGTGTATTCAAGCATGGTGGTACTTACAACATTTCGTGTAGCATTATCTCTGCTCTCTGTTGGGAAAAATCTATAAAGTCTCACTGAGTTTATTAGTGTCCTTGCAAATCCATGTTCAAACAATTTTCTTTTTTCATTCCATGGCTCTATATAGTATACTCTATTTCATAGCTATTTATTGACTGAGATTCAACTTCAGAACAAGAATGTTTGTATGTACATGTAAAAAATGTAAAACTAATGATATGACTATGATGATGACTAATAATGATCATTTTGGTACTTTGTCGATATGAAATTTAATTGGACATTTCCTCAAGAATAAATATCGTCAATAAGGCTGCCTAGAATGATCACTTCTGTTGACTGTACCATTGTTTGTACTGACCTTTGCTTTAAGCTTTTACTTTAACATTTAGACAAGAAAGTGGCAGGTTTTCACTCAGCCCTCATGGATGATTGTTTTTTATAGTGCCATTTTTTAACAATAGAGCTGGATATGTAGGGGCACCTCTTGTGTATTACTGCAGCTTCCATTACTGTCATTTACGAGGTAACAATGCCAGTCTGTTCAGTTAATGATTTATTCATGTATCTATAATGTATTCCCAGTTTTCACACTTGCAGCAGTACTTTGTTAGGTTCAGGAAGTTGTGTAAAACAAAATATGCCTTCTGGCACATAAAACTTCCTGGACTTCTTAAGTAATTAAGCAGCCTTATCTCATTATATTTTCATCATTAAAAACATTCATATAAAAGGTCCATTTTTAGCAGTACTCTGAGGCAGAATTTCTCAATGAATTATCAGGAATGACTCAAAGACAATGGCTGTCCTTTATTCACAGCTCCTCTGTTCCTCACATGGAGCGTAGTGAACTCAATCCACTGGTGGAGCGGCTCCACCCAGGCTCTGCCGGCCACCACCGTGCTCCTCCTGCTGGGTGCCTGGGTGCTGGTGGGATTCCCTCTCACCGTCATCGGTGGCATTGTGGGAAAGAACCGAGCCGGTAGCTTCCAGGCGCCCTGCCGCACTCGTAACATTGCCCGGCAGATCCCCACACAGCCGTGGTACAAACACACAGCTGTGCACATGGCCATCGGTGGCTTCCTGCCATTCAGGTGAGCTGAATGTAGCTGTGACAGAGGAGGATACAGGGCTACAGTTTTACGTTTCACTGTGAAATTATAATTTTTGGTAGAGTGGGTATCCCAGCACAAGATTTTACTTTTATGTCAAGTAGGGTTGCTACAACAATCACTCATGTCTCCTCTTTCTTTCAATTTGCTCCCTCAGTGCTATCTCAGTGGAGCTCTACTACATCTTTGCCACCGTGTGGGGCAGAGAGCACTACACCCTCTACGGCATCCTGCTGTGCGTCTTCGCCATCCTCCTCTCAGTGGGCGCCTGCATCTCTGTGGCCCTCACCTACTTCCTGCTGTCTGGCGAGGACTACAGGTGGTGGTGGCGGAGCGTGCTCAGCACGGGCTCCACGGGCCTCTTCATCTTCGTTTACTCTGTTTTCTACTACCGGAACCGGTCCTCTATGAGCGGCCTGGTGCAAAGCACGGAGTTCTTCGGCTACTCTCTGCTCACGGCGATGGTGTTCACGCTGATGCTGGGCAGCGTGTCATTCTGGGCCTCCCTGGCGTTTATTCGCTACATCTACCGGAGCCTGAAGATGGACTAGACCTGGAATATGCATACACTCACACACAACATTAAACACACATTTCCTCATAGCACACATGGACAGTCGTCATTCTCCTCTCTTGCTTTCAGACATATACAACACACACAAACACACACACCTCCCATAGGGTCAATGGGAGGAGCAACAGGGGCCTTTACGTTGATTTGACAGGAGCTCATTATTGAACTATCATTTTTGGAAAAAGGGATAACGACTGAATGGATGGACAGATGGACGGGGATCATCTATTTAAGGATTAAATGGGATAATTCAGTACAAAGGGATGATTGCGTCCCATCAGGACTAAATGGGTAAAATATATGATGATGTATGAATGAATGGATTTAATCATTGTATGTTGGAGTGTGGCAGCATTTGCTCTGGTTCCTACTTCGCTGTTTCTGAAGGCTTGGCAGGATCTACTCATCCTCTATTCCCTACATCACACTGGTTACCCACTGAGATAGCAGACTCCGTAGTTTTGATTGATTATGCAGCAGTGCAAGTGTTAATACTTGCAATTATACGCCCCCCACACATACAAATGTGGCAGCCGATTCAAATATAGTAGACTTATTATGTTTTGCAGTGGCCCTGTCAAGCTCCACACGGCCCTGCAGTGGATAAGAGGAAGGATGCCTGGTAGATTGAAGAGCTGGTAAATGTTGGTGATGGGAGCAATATTGTCATTGTATTCTATGGTCACCATTGACTCTGATTTTGGTTCTGATGTAAATAGTCTTTTCAATAAAATGCTTTTTGAATACAATATCGCCAGCAAACAACACTGGGCTAATTTTTCTCAGGATTTTATACATATTCCTTTGAATCTTTAATATGGGTCTGTCTGCTTAACAACTTCCTTTATTACCACTATTATTATTGAAAGCATAGCCTAAAACTTTACATATGTTGATTGACATGTTAATATTAATGATGTAATAATACAAACTCAAAAACATTTATTTTTCCCATAACTGAATAAACAAGCTGTTCTCAGAGGAAAATAAGGTCCACAGAACAGTTTGAAGCTAGAAAGGTGGCAGGGTCCGCCACATATAAACAGTGAAATTGTGTTGTCCTTTAAGGTCAGTTTGTTTATCCAGTTATGAAAATGGAGTTTGTTTATTTAGGCATAATTAAACAAAAACCGCCAATGTAGATCTTCCTCTGCTGATTAAAATGTCTTCCCACTGATGTGTGTGCCGTCACAACCTTAACTTGCATTGCTGGGTGGCTTTGCAGGAAACAAATCTAACAGGAGGGCAACATCAAACTACTGGTGAGCAGACTTTAACAGAACTTATCTAATGTCACATCAATGACAAGGATTGTAACCGTACGTGATGTATAGCTGAAGGTTTACAAAATGTTACGTGTAAGAATTATAAATTTTAGCAGCATTGCCTTAGGCACACGTTCACACAATTGTTCTATAAATGCGTCATCTTAAGTTTGGGAGAAAAGCAATATGTATGCATGTGTAGGTTGTCAAGATGTTACAATATGCTCACAGTAGAACACAAAGTGAAACAAAGACAATATTTCAAGTCAAGTGAACCTGTATTTATAGAAAAAAATGCATTGAAGTGTGCACATGATATGTATCAGCACTTTGTCGTAAAACTGTTTCCAAAAAACTATGCGAGAATGCATCCAACTTGGACACATCTAGTATCGTCAAGCGCAAGAACACACCAACATACATTAAATAGTTGCGTATAAAAATAGAACTTCGTGATAAAAAAGGTAAACTGCTTTTGAACAGAAGTATGAACAAGGCATATGTACACCCGACCTGACAAAAAGCACCCCAGTTAATTACAAAGCCACAGTCAGGAAACTCAAAGAAAAGAATATTAACATGGCTGTGGGGAAACATTTACAGAAAAGCTCAATCATCAACTACTGGCTGATGTTATGTACTATGGCAGAGCTGCGGCTGCTAACAGGCTCTCCATCTTTGCCTTCAAAGCTCGTGTCTTGCCCGGTGTTGTTTGCAGAGGCAACACTGGCTGAGGTGAAAGCACTGGGGTTGTATTCATAATGGCTGACGCCGGGGGGCATGGACCAGCCAGCCGCCTGGGGCCTGGTGGGCACTGCAGTCTGTGGAGGGCCTGATGACCAGGAGGAGTAGCCAGCAGATCCAGCAGTAGAGCCCATAGCTGCAAGATAGAAGGCCAGGTTCTGTGGAGCCGTCTTCTTGAAGGCTGCCTCCATCATGTGCTGGTTGTAATGCTCCTTGAGCTGCGATTCTCCCTCATACTGAAAGTCAGACAAACGGTTGTTCAAATTAGTATTCAATTTTGAAAACATTTATGTACTCTCCACACAGTATTTTTTTTGTGTGTTTCGTCTCGCCTTTAAGGCCGTAACCAGACTATGGTTAGGCCTCCAGAATGGACGTTTTGATCTTTGTCCAAGCCTCCGTTTCTCTGGCATCACTTACCAGGAAACTTGGGCAGGACAGTGGCCTGATCAGTATTAATATAAATTTGCACATGTATACAACCCTAAAGAATAAATTGTGTTATGTGGGAGCTACTTACAGGTGGGATATGTTGGGGAATATTGGTAAAGATGGTTCCACGAACTGGGCTGCTTTTGTTGGTGGTGTAGCGCTCAGACACCCAGCTGGTGTCCTTCTGGTGCCTCCTTAGCTTCATCCTGCGGTTCTGAAACCAGGTCTTAACCTTCACAGGGAGAGACACACAACTGATCAGAGAGTGTCCTAGAATTAATTTGCTGTACATGGCAGAATAAACCCCTCACCTGTTTGTAGGTCAGCCCTGTCATTTCTGCCAGGTTCTTCATTTCTGCTGGGGGGAGGTACCTCTGCACACTGAAGCGCTGGACGAGAACATTCATCTGGCCCTCTGAGAAGGCTGCCCGGACCTTTGCTTTAGGGTTATTTACAGCGGTAGTGCTTGGCTTCTTTGGGGGAGTTAAGGGTACATGTAGAGAGGCAGTGTGGTTGGTGCTCTGGTCCCCCGTGATCGCAAAGGTCCTCGGCTCCTCCATGAGTGAGCTGGAAATCTCCTCCATGGTGTCGGGGCTCCTGCTGTTGACCTCGTCGTCAAGCTCTTTCTTCACCCATGTAGTCGGGTCTGCCTGGGGGAGACTTCCTTCTCTGCTGCTGCCAGAACTCCATGAATCTATGAGGAGGAGCAAATAGTTGAAGGCAAATCTTGACCAGAGACAAAATAACTTGTCAAAGAATGTGAGTTTGTCATTTTAGTTAGCACTAGACTATGATCTTTAAAGTACATCTGAATTTTCAATGTGACAAAACTCCATCAAAACATCTCTGTAAATAGCTTGTATGTATGTGTGCATGCATGTTATTTTCTCCGAGATTCTCATATTCTGTCGCGAGATGTCGCCATTTCGCTTCTTTCCCAGGAGCGTTCAGTAATTTCAGTGGCGGGATATTTTAAAAACCTTTTAAAACAAAGATGGAACCGAGTTGGACTTCACGACCAACTCTGGAGGAACAAATCACCGCTTTGAGCAACCAACTGGGAGATGTAAGCATTTGCACAAGTTATCATTCAATGTTACACATGCGGAGTGGACTGCCAATGTTAGCTAGCTAGGTCAAGACTACGTACCTGGTGAGATGTGCGCCTCCGAGTCGCTGGTTGAGTCGCTCCCGGCCCGCCTGGCCTCGTGTGCTCTCGCGTCGTAGGCAGCCCGGTGTGGCCCGGCCATGAGCAGTCGGCCTGCCTGGGTGTCACCGAGGTAAACCAACCCTGAGCCCTGGTAGTGACAATGGCCGTTCACAGCGTGCTGCTCCGGACTGCCGGGCGGGGACTCTTCCCGAGTCCTGGCGGTGGTGGCGGTGTAGTAGGCCTGCGTCACACCGGCGTTGTTGTTGCTCAGGTCCGTGACCCCGGCCTCGCCCCAGCTGCCGTGATTCTGCTCGGGCGCGGGTGGGTACATGAGGCCGTAAGCGTAGGCATGGTAAGAGGGGTTGTAGTTGTAGCTTATTTGAGACTTCCAGTCCGCCATTTCTCTGGCAGGTTTAAAAGTTTAAAAACGCTAAAAAAAAATGTTTTTTAAAAATTACAACAAGAAAAAGTATTGGTGGTGAAACTGCTTAAAATCCAGAAGCACGACTCCGCAGACCCGAAGACGCACTTTATTTTAAAAACTAGGACGGATTATAAGTCCTGTGCTAATGTGCACAACCTATCAGGAAGACTAAATAAAAGCAGTGTCCGACCTGCCCAGGTACAACGAGCGGAGCCAATTAACGTTCAAAACTCGCGCACAGCTTCTCACAGGCTCTTTATAAAGACGTGGGCAGGGCCGGAGGTGGGAGTCTGGGAGGCAGCAGGGCCTCTTCATTGGCCAAACCTGGTTGATGCTTTGGTTTTAAAAATCAATTTTCAGGTTTGGAGCCAAAAAAGAAAGAAGGGTTAGTATACTTCTTCATCATCAAGCTCAGCCTGTATAAGATGTAAAAGTATACGTACAAACATTCTCAACTACTGTGCTTCAGTTAAATTTTAAAGTCCTTGTACTTTACTTGAGTATTTCTGTTTTCTGCTACTTTATACTTCCACAGGCAAATATTCTACTTTTTACTCCACTACATTCATTCAATAACTTAAGTTAGTAGTTAAGAAAAAATGAATGAATATTAGATCATATCATCATCCATGCTGATTATCACATGACCCATAGTATACATATATATGTACATACATGTAAATATATGTACAATATACTTTTATTCAGTACTTTTGATATTAAGTACATTACATATCAAATACTTTAAGACTTTTACTTAAGTACTATTTATGTGGATAACTTTCATGTTCACCAAAGTTATATTTATATGCAATATATTTACTTTTACCCAAGTATGACTGAATACATTGAATATCTGTCATTTCTTTTAGTAAATGATGTCTCAATGCCACTGATCAGACAAAGTGTAGCTTCATACAGAGTTACTAATGAGTTTTACTGGACTGGAGATTAGTCAAAGCTGGATTAACGAAATAGACCCCAGTCCCACATTGGTCTAAATAGCCCCACATTCACTGGGTGACATTTGTTTTGTGGGCATTTCAGTAAATGTAATTATGTTTATGAATATTCACTACTTAAGCACTCTCAGATAGCATAATAAGGACCCTGCTTTATTACCTAATGTTGAAGCCTTGTGTTGAAGAGTTGTTGTGTGTCCAAATCCCATGTTTGGACCATACATTAGTGTAGCTGATGCTGTGCTTACATTATGTATATTAAATATAAATTAATTTTTGTTCATTTAAATTATCACTTAGTTTACTTTGACCTATGTTATATTCCAGCAAAGAAGTATGGTACATAATGCCAGCAGGATGGACAGAGGTTAAGTGAAGCACATTTCTTTCTAATTTTCAAGCTATAGTTTAGAACTGAATCCAGTGTATATGAAATGTCAGTGGGTTAAGGAGGTACTCCAAGTTGACATATACTATATGTACAGAGGAATTACAGGTATGCAAAATCCATAAACCATCTTTAAATCATAAAATGAATTCGAACCTCATGACAAGCCTGTTTTGAGTGTTTACTCCGTATTTCAAGGTACCTCCCAACCCAATTGCTCTCGAATGTGTGGCCCAAATCATGTATTTGCAAAGAAGACATTTGTCTCCTAACGGGGCTTTTCAGGCTTAGATAGTTACTAGTGGTGGTGTTTTCTGGTTGTGTTTGTTTAAGGAGGACACCTTCAATTCTCAGAACCATCTTTAATACCTTCAATAAGGAAAGGGCAGTGACTCACTTATAATACAGTTCAGGCAAACATTATAATTTTATGAGAAGGGCTTTTGTGTACAGTTTTACATCCGCCCCCACATCTCCTCAATAAAATCACCATCTGCACATTGACAATAATGTACTCGCAAAAAGGGGATTATCCAAATACGGATGTTAAATAAAGTTGTAAACAACCGATACGTGTTGCCTTGTCAGCACATAAGCTCCACTGCTTTTGGGGATGAGTCAGTTGAGTCCCCCATTGGCATGCTTAATTATGTTTTCATGAGCTTCAGTCCCAGATCAATAGACTAAATATAGTATCTGGGTCTCAAGCATGAATAGTTTATGAATCACTACTTCTTAGTCAGCGTTATTGTTGATGATTGAGAGGTCCACATATAAATCCAAGGCAGTGCAGTCACTAACTAAGAAGAATTCTGCAGAACATTTTGTTGGAAAGTCTGTGAGGAGGTTTTTTATGTCACACATGATGATGTAAAACATTTGATTTCTGCACAGTGTTCAAAGACAGAGAATACAGCTTCAAATCCCAACATCTCTCTACAGTGGGCTGAGACATGTTGACGCAAACTTTACCTCCATTTGCAATCCTTTTCACAAAGATGAATCAGATTAGCCTGATCGTTACCATCTGATTGTTTGTGTTCCCCCTCTTTGGCTGTATTGACGTGGTAATGAATCAGTTAGCGATGCAACGATTGAGAACAGTGAGCCTAATGGTGCATTAGCATTTCTACTGATCTCTGCCTGGACAGGGTGTGTTTGTCTGATCTTGTATGAGCCAAGACATACAGGATGGGGTTTATTGTGTAGGTGTGTGTAGGGGGTGGGTGAACAGGTGTGCCGTGCATTAGCATTGGTATGTGCTAAGAGGAATACAGAAGACTAGGCATTCCTTACTGTATTTTGAAAGTGTATTTGGAAGGTACTGTGAAAAAATGGCATACTAGCTCAAGTACTATGCTACTTCAACATTGGGATAATTTCTTCCTTAGCTTCCTATAATAAAGAGTAAATAGTGTGGCATTATTATCTAAAAAACTAATATTGAAATAGACGTCTTGTTACAAGTTACATGATGACTTCTTCTGTGTTCTCTTCTGACGCAAATGCAGATTAGTCTCTATGGTTGTTTTCCAGTGATGAGTGTTTTGGGCGTGACTTTTAGGGCCATCAGTCTCTCTTTTGTTGTCTGAAGTTAGCAAACGGACTCTAATGCACATACCTTCTCCAGTGCACACTTTGCAGAGTCACTTTTCCCAGGTGACTGTAGCCCGCAACCATAAGACACTTTTAATATAATCCCTTTCTGTAGTTTAATTGGTAATTTTTTTCAATGAGTGGTGGAAGAAGTACTGCTCAGGTCCTTTATTTTAGTAAAAGTAGCAACAGATAAATACTTGATTACAAGTAAAAGTTGTAGATTGAAAGTATAATCTGCTGAATGTACTTAAGTATCAAAAGTACTCACTATATAGAATGGTCCTTTTCAGTGTTGTAAATTATATTTACATCAAAAATCAACACATTGCAGCCCATTTCTGTACTGCAACATATCAGCCTTGCCAGTCGATATATTGATCTGGCAATTTTATTGGTCTAGCTCTTAGGATCATATAAACTGATATCATATATCATTGTGGCTAGGTTAAATAACAAACACAAATCTGTCAATAAAAACATGAACATTATAACCTTTGTAAGGGGAGGATTTATTGCAAAACAGCATTATTGAAGCCAGGTGTGCCTAAATAACTGTCAACTGAGTGTATGTTTTGTATGTAAAGATAAATGTGATGGCGTAAAACTACAATATTGGTCCAATATTTCCCCCAACATTTCCCTCTAACATGTAGTGGAGTAAAGTATAAAGTAGCATTAAACTGTAAAAACCAAAGTCGTGCACAAGTACCTCAAAGTTACACAGGATCACTGAATATACTTGATTACTCTCCGCTGATATTAAACTGTCGCACCGCGCCCTCCTCTCCGCTGGGGGCGCTGTTTGTTTCTATCACACTGAAAACACTGAGAGCTGCAGGGCCCTTTAACTCGACTCACATGGAGCTCCTGGCACCGGTTCTGCCCCGCGTGCTGGAGCACTAACGGACCAGACCGAGCAAGAGGCTCGAATCTGTCACACTCTCTCTGTCGGCTTCACAACTTCAGACACACCCGACTTTTTAAAAAGTTTCAGGACAAGCTCGGTTGCGAGCGAGCACAGAGGCGTTGTTTACATATTTGACAGGTGTAGCGTACTTGGGACGACGTTGGGAACCACACCGCGACAGGACACCTTGATCACATCGAGCCAGATTTATCAGAAATATTGACAGACAGCAGAATAGTTAACCGAATAGCACGGAGCCGTCAAGATGACAGAGGAACTGGAGCAAATTCTTTCGCAGCTGACACAGCCTGACAATGCAGTTATTCAGCAGGTAACGCCACAAATGACTTTGTTTAAGTTAAGTGTTTAAGTTAAGTGTTTGAGTTAAGTGTTTAAGTTTAAGTGTTTAAGTTTAAGTGTTTAAGTTAGCTTTAGTTTGTAAGTAAGAAAACTCACTAACGGTTATCGAATCACGCTAGCAAAACCGGCTAACGCTAAGTTAACGTCTGCTGACGAACGGCTAGCTAACTGTCAAACAAGTGGTCATGGCTGTTTAGCACCAATGTGTTCTGACCTCATTAGCTGTAACAATAGGTGACTTAAACTTCACTTTAAAGCAGGAAAATGAAGGCTTGAGCCATTTGGCTGCACGTTTTTGATATGTCTTGATGCCATGTGATTTCTCCATGAATGTATAGTTATTTGTGGCAGCCAGCCAACTTAGTGAGGTCTCTTTTGTCTCCTTTCAGGCCACAGCCCAGCTGAAACAGGCGTTCAAAGACCCAGCCATTATACCAGCCCTGTGTGCTGTCATGAGTGGCTCCCAAAACCCTCAGGTATTGTGTGTGTGTGAGCAGTGAGAGAATAGATTAATCCTATGGTATCCAAGTGTGTGTGTGTGTGTGTGTGTGTGTGTGAGAGAGAGAGAGAGAGAGAGAGAGTGTGTGTGTGAGCAGTGAGAGAATAGATTAATCCTATGGTATCCAAGTGTGTGTGTGTGTGTGTGTGTGTGTGTGTGTGTGAGAGAGAGAGAGAGAGAGAGAGAGAGAGAGAGAGAGAGAGAGAGAGAGAGAGAGAGAGAGAGAGTCAGCTCTCCTAAAATCTTTTCCTGACTTTACCTCTTAGATTCGTCAGTCAGCTGCTGTGATGCTGAGGTTGAGAGTGAAGAAACACTGGAAGAAGATTAGCCCCAATGACAGAGAGAGGTTGGTCATTACTTTTTCCAGTGAATAATTGTACTTTATTTTAAAACTACACCCAGTTGTTATAATTGAAATTCAGTTGAAAATAAGTTTTAATTGTGATGTTTGCCTTCATTCATGCAGCCTCAAGGCAGTGGTGCTGCAGGCATTCATGCAGGAAGCAGAGTAAGTATTCAGTCAGCTTGTCCAAAATTACCCAGATTTCTAATGACACAAATGAAATGTAACCTCAAATATGTCTGGCCACACATAACTTTAAACACTTGTGTAATGTCATGTATGAATGAACCATAACTCTTGTCTGTGTATGCAGGCACACAGTGCAGCACTCGCTCTCCCAACTGTGCGCAGTGATGGTTAAACATGAGACACCAGACCGCTGGCCTGCCCTGCTGCAGCTCCTCAACCAGTCCACCAAGAGCAGCAACCCTCATGACAGACAGGTACAGGACTCACTGAAAAACTACGAAGTTAGATAAGGTTCATTTATCTACTACTTTACCATTAAGCTGTTTTTGTTTATGGCTGAACATCTATTTATAAGGTGTGGCTACAGATTGGTGTTGATATTCAAGCTTGCATGAATACCACAATTAATTTCTCTAAAGACAGGATACAAGATAGCTGTTTCAAAGTTGCCAGATTTGAAACTTAATGATCAAGTGAAAACAAAACACTGCCTATATTTTGGCGCAGTTGATTTTATTTTGTGGGTGAAGAGTTACAGTTTGTTCAGAGTTTTATAGAGAATTCCATCTCCTGCTATATTGTATAACATGCTCAATAACAGCCTTTCAATATCACTCTTCTTTCCTGACAGGTTGGCCTCCTGCTGCTCAATAAGGTGATGGAGTCCAACCCAGAGCCTTTCAAGCCTCACTACTGCCAGCTGCTACAGCTGTTCAGTACTGTGCTGCAGGACCACAATAACCCAACAGCCCTGTACTACTGCATCCTCACCCTCACAGCCATCACTGCATATACTGGCACAGAAGAAATGGTGAGGCAGTGTTACTGCTTTGGTTTTGATATATGGTAGGAACAGAGAGAAATGACTTTCATGAGTTTCATTTTGCTTCCCTACAGAACCTGATGCGTTCTATCATCCCAAGCCTGATTGTCGCTCTGAAACACCTCATCAAGGCTGATCAGGTACATTGTAATATGTTGAAAGATATTTTACATATTAAAGTATTGCTATGTGTATTGTCAGTGAAGTGTATTTAAGGAAAATCAGTCTGTTAAATTATTGGTATTCCCTTTGTCCACGCAGGACCAAGCCAGCGAGGCTATGGAGGTGTTTAATGAGCTCATGGAGAGCGAGGTGTCCATCATCGTCCCTCATGTTACCGAGATGGTCCACTTCTGCCTGGAGGTGGGAGCTGAATGTCTGAACTCTGTCTTCACTTCCCAACTTTGTGTTCCTTAATTTTATTTTCACTTCTGAACTGAACAATAACGCCTGAGTTCACTTGAGAATTTCTAACAACATATGTTTGTTTGTGTCAGGTGGGAAGTGACACCACGCTGAGTGACTCTCTGCGGGTGAAAGCACTCTCTTGTATTGCCTTCCTCATCAAGCTGAAGAGCAAGGTAAAGTAACACATCAGCTGCTGTAAATAGATGACCTCTATCTGTCCTTCAGTTTGTGATGAGTAATAAGGATTAAGAACATGACAACAAGTGTCTGTAGTACATGTGGTCACGGTGCACCTTAACCCTTCTGGATGTTTTATTCCTCAGGGAAGATGGTGGGTGGGCAGCTGTCCCTCAGTTTTGTCTTGATTTTCACAGACATGTAGCAAAAGTAAAGTTTTATGCATTGATAGTAGCAAACCTTGGCACAGTTATTACTTTTACTGTTGTACGTTTTTACTCTGAATGCAAATGAGTTCATTATGTCATTGGTAGTGCATATAATAACTTTCAGAGGTACAGATGGAACAAAGACATAAACGGCACACCTTCTTCACCTAAATCTAGTATAAAAAGTCCTCTTTTTATTGCATGCCAACAAAAGATGTGCTCTTCTGGCAAATGACATTCAGAGTCAGCTAGCTTGTGCTTGGCTTAATAACATCATTCCGACTAAATAATAAACAAATCTAAATCTTTTTCTATACTTTGCAGACTGTGCTGAAGCAGAAGCTGCTGAACCCCATCCTGCAGGCTATTTTCCCTGTGCTAGTTGCAGCTCCACCACCTGGTGAGCACGACCCAGAGGATGAGGAGGATGACAGCGGAGATGGCACAGACAATGACAATCCCAAACACTGTGCTGCTCAGGTGGTTATTTGTGTTGATATTCATTGTAATCTTTCGTTGTGTAACAAAATATCTGTTGCAAAAGCTTTAGTTGATTCATTGAGGATTAAACTTGATGTATCCTTTTTGTTGTATTTTCAGATTATTGACACCATGGCTCTTCATATGCCCCCAGAGAAACTGTTTCAACAGTTGGTAAGTCAACCAGATGTCGATGTGAACAGTAAAAGATGTGTTATGTTCTGGTGACCTTTCCTTTTCATTTTTTTTAAGGGTCTTGATGAATCTTTAAAATGCATTGAGTATTTAAATAACCCTGACTCAGGTACCTGCCTCTTAACAAAGTGTTGCATTGTGTCTTGTGTTTTAGATGCCCCTGGCTCAAGCCTGCCTTGCCAGTGAAAACTCCTATCAGAGGAAGGGAGGTCTCATGTGTCTTGCTGTGCTGGCTGAAGGATGTGCTGACCACATACGCACCAAGTACGTCCAGTTGACCAAGAAATACGTCTCCATATCTTTTTAAAAAATAATTTATTTCCTGTAGAACATACACCGATCAGGCATAACATTATGACCACCTCCCTAATATTGTGAAGGTTCCCCTTGTGCAGCCAAAACAGCTCTGACCTGTCAAGACATGGACTTAAGACCTCTGAGGGTGTCCTGTGGTGTCTGGCACCAGGGCGTTTTATAGTGCATCCTCTGGGTCCTGTATGTTGGGGGGTGGGTCCTCCATGGATCAGACCTGCTCCATCACGTCTTACAGATGCTCAATCAGATTGGGATCTGGGGAATTTGGAGGCCCGGTCAACACCTTGGGCCCTTCATTGTGTTCCTCAAGCTGTTCCTGAGCAGTGTTTGCGGTGTGTCAGGGCACATTTTCCTGCTGGGAGGCCACTGCCATCGGGTAGTGTTTTGTGATGAGGGGGTGTACTTGGTCAACAACAGTGTTTGGATGGGTGGTGCGTGTCAAGTGGCATTCACATGAATGCCAGCACCCAAGGTTTCCCAGCAGAACATTGCATTGTGATGAGATGATCAATGTTATTCATGTCACCTGTCAGTGGTTTTAATGTTGTGGCTGATCGATGTATATTCTTTGATATGGATGGTCTGTTGGCTGACTAATAACAGTCATCAGGATTTGAAAATATTCACCTTTTGTCTCGATGTATGTTAGGATGCTGTCATCTATGCTGCAGACGGTGTGCCAGAGTCTTTCCGACTCTGATCAGGTTGTGCGCAGTGCCGGCCTTTTTGCCCTGGGACAGTTCTCTGAACACTTACAGGTGAGTCAACACTCACATCACAGTTACATAACATTCTTTTTTTTTCTCTCTGCTTACACTTAATTACTTGGATTTTTCAAAAATTATATTTTTAATTAGTGTTTACAAATCGATGTTGTTATCTGCAAATATTTGTGTGCTTTAAAACCATTGAATGCTTTGACAATTCAGACTTGAGACTGTATATGTAGCAGTGGATACAAATTACATTACAATACAGCATCTCGTGGCATCGACTCACTTTTATACAGGGTACTGCTTACTGCTGCATTAGTATGGTTAAGCATTAGTATGGTTAAGAAATAATAATGTGTAATTCTTCTGTTGTTCACTTTGTTTTCCACCTTTTCTTCCCAGCCTGAAGTGAGCAAGTACTGTTCGGACCTGATGCCTTTGCTGTTGGGCTACCTTTCTTCCTGTAACCAAGCCAAGGTTGGCCATGTTACTAAGGCATTTTATGCCCTGGAGAATTTCATGGAGA
The DNA here is from genome assembly GCF_040436345.1 of Pagrus major. Classification (NCBI taxonomy): domain Eukaryota; kingdom Metazoa; phylum Chordata; class Actinopteri; order Spariformes; family Sparidae; genus Pagrus; species Pagrus major. Next base: position 12,061,119 of record NC_133233.1, read on the forward strand.
ACCTAGGTAAGCTGAAATAGCGTTCATGCGATCACACCATAGAACCTGCATGCTTTGTGAAATTCATTCATTCATTCATTCATTCATGCATTCATTCATTAACTTTCCTGAAGCCACACATTCCAACAAATCAGTAAAAAAAAAAAAACAGTAAGCTAATTGAGCTTATTTGGTTTTTAAAAAAATCATTATATGTAATTTATTATTATCCATGATTTGTTTTGTCATTCAAAGTTATTTGAAACAGGATCTATCTTCACTTTGTTTACTTTAGCTCCTCTTTCCATATCTCTAAACAGGAGCAGATATTGAGCCCTACTTGCCCACCCTGATGGAGACTATGTTGTCTGCCCTTAACAACACTGAAAACCTCAAGATAAAAGAGCTTGCTGTGTCAGCCATCGGTGCCATAGGTAAGAAGCTGCTGAAGATTTCTCCAAGGACCTGCACTAGAAAATTATCGAGCATTTTTTTCTGGGTGACTATGTCAGCTAAAGGTTAAGCATACCGCCATATATCTCACTTTGGCAGTGTTTGATTTTCTTCCAAATTCAAACACTAAAAAAGTCTATACGATTATTTAGCTTATGAAGTGTATTTCTGATGTGGAGGACTGTTCTAGCCAAACAAGACGCCCACTCATTTCTGGCTGAATGATTGTTGGTCAAATGTTTGTTGTTAGTGCAATATCAACTGTTGGATCTACTGCTTGGATCAAAATAAAGTGACCTGAGCACTTATTGTGAATCAATGTCTTATCAGCCAATGCTGCCAAGGAGCTGCTGGTGCCCTACTTCCCTCCAGTTATTGAAAGCCTGAAGGGCTTCCTGACGACCACCACAGAGGAAATGAGGTCTCTGCAAACACAGTCCTTGGGTAAGTAAACCCCCTCCAAAAAGGAAGAAGTTGTGATGTATGTACATTTAGGAGAAAACACATTTTTTACTACTTATCCCTGGTAGCAAAAATTGCATCTCACATGGGAAGAAATTCAAAAGTATGAATGAACGAAGTTGATCATCTTTTGCTGTTGCCGTCAGATACTCTCTCTGTGCTGGCCCGTACCATCGGCAAAGATGTCTTCAGCCCTCTTGCTGCAGAGTGTGTTCGACTGGGCCTCAACCTCACTGACACCATTGATGACCCTGACTTGAGACGCTGCACGTATGTAACTTAGCCTGTGAATGTTTTTTTTTTCTCCACTCAATTAACCAGTCCACACACACAAAATCTGTTAGTTGAAAGCATTGACTGTAAAATAGAAAATACATGAGTACACATCATTTCTATTATTTGAACAAAAAAAATAATAATAGTATACTGTATAATAGCATAAATCCTTTGTTTCCTGTAACCTTTGCTTCACCTCTCTCTGCCCTTCCCCCCGTCAGGTACAGTCTATACTCTGCTGTATCCACAGTGAGCCCTGACTGCCTGACACCTCACCTCACTGCCATCACAACAGTCATGCTCCTCGCCCTCAAGTCCAATGAAGGCATTACGGTATAAATCACACAGACAACACTGCGAAACCTACATGCTATTCATAACATAAATAACAGAACAGCATTTCACTTCTCACCTTCCTCTCTTCAGGCACACCTCGAGGAGGACAAGACCTTTGTCCTTCTGGATGAAGATGATGATGATGACAACAACGAGGGAGAAAAAGATGTTGATGATTTTCTAGAAGATGATACTGAGACAGATATACATGATGTTGCAGGGTAGGGGGTCACACACATGTACATGCAAACACGCATGTATATTTACTAACCATATTGAGTAAAAGACTGCTGTCACTCCATGTAAGATCATGTCTACTCATCTCTCAGGTTCAGTGTGGAAAACGCCTACATCGATGAGAAGGAGGATGCCTGTGATGCACTGGGAGAGATTGCCTTCAGCACCGGGTAACAGAGTTATTTACATGACAGTTCTGATATGTTGTAATGTTACCAAACCCACAGTTATTATAGTAATATGTGTGCAGTTATCTCCCAAACTCAAGTTTGTATGTAGTCATGTTGAATATTTATTTTCAGTCTAAGTTTTGTTAGATATCTGTTACACTAACTTCCTGTCAGGCATTTCTTTCTTGTTTTAACTTCTGTGTTTCCCCCCGACAGCGTTGCCTTCCAGCCCTTCCTGGAGTCGAGCTTCCAGCAGGTTTACGAGATGAGAGATGTAAGTCACTCTGGCTGGCTGCTCGGCTGTCCTCTGTCTAATGTACTATGAAGGGCACCCTGTGGTCTGTATTTGTGCATAAATTGTGTCTCAGTGGTTTTATGTGTGTTTGTAAATGGAAATGTCTGTATGTAGATCTATGATGCCAGTCTTGAACTCAACATGACTTATGTTGTTATATAAAGTAAGCTTTTAAAGGTATCCAGGAGAGTTACTTAAAATTAGTTGGCTAATTCCATTTTTCATGATTTGACCATACCATTAGTGATAAGATTTGTTTTTTTAACATCAACATCAAAGGTTAAAGACCCTGTGGAAATTGTGGCTAATAAACAATAGAAAAACCTACCCACAACAAGAAATTTTCACATTGCAGTAGCATAGGAACAGTGTTCTTTGGCTGAGTGATAATAATTTTTCATTTATACGTCATGTTAATACAGCTTTTGTCAGGACCAGTTTTTCTTTTCTCAGTCTATCTTCGGAATTGTAAGGAACTAGCTATTATAAAACAAATTGTATTGTGAAGTTGTTTTGTGACTCGGTCGCGGCAAGCCGGTCCTTTGGTCAGCATTTTCGGCTCACAACCAAATGGTCCTGGTTTAAAACTCACTGAGGAGTCGGCTGTGGTCTTTCTCTTCTTGTGCTTGCGTGGGTATCCCATGTCAAAAGACATGCTCGTTAGATGAATACTCCTGTTCGGGCTGGGTGATACAGCCTAAAAATAGCACTGGAATGTTTTTTGGGCTATAAAACACGGTAAATCTAGATATTTTGAAATCTCCTCAAAAGCACTTTATAAATGTGAGAGTGAGAAATTCAAATATCAAAGTATTTTATGACCAAATACCTTTTATCGATATTGCGACAATATTGTGGGGATGACTATTGGTACTATAACACAAAGATTCCATCTGGTAAATTATCATCAACAAAATGACTATGTCGCCGCAGTACTGACACTACACAATTTTCTGTCCAGTAATCAGTTATTTTGAAGTTGTTGTGGTTCGCTCACTACCAGACAGATTAGCGACAGGGGATCACACATTTCAAGAGAGTTGACCAGGAGGAGTCCTCAACAAGACTGTCTGGTCTCCAAACAAGTGGTCCAAGATTTTTGTGCCCTGGTTTGCAGCGAAAAAAGAAAAATAAAGGAATAAGGGTGCAAGAGTTGGAGATAAATAAATGATGAAATTAAAATGAGTTTCCTGCTTGTAATGTGGTTCAGAAAGGAAGGCAAGGTTACAAATACAGAAAAGCCTTTGTTATAATGATGTATTCTAGTACAATCTGTATTATTGTGCACGCACTGTTCAAATGAATGCATGATGAGACTGTGTTCAGGGAGGAACATCTAGGCCATAGCTCATTGCATGACTCCTTGACACAGCCAGATGTCAGCCTGTTACATATCCAGCAGATGTCTGTGGCATCAGTGAGTTCTCGAATTGTGTCTTTGAACAGCTCACACATAGCAATCGTTGCCCACGGGAGCGAGAAAGTGCAAATTTGCCTCTGATCTGGGGCCTCTGTCCACAATCTCCAAATCTGTTGGCAACTGGAAATCAGGCTACAATCCTGGAATTTGTGTCTTTTCTTTACACTTCTGAATATTAGGTACTTTGTCTCTCTATTCATGACCCCTGTTAATCTATCACCTTATGTGTGTGTGTGTGGGGATCTCCCTCACTTCCTTCCCTCCTTAGTTTCCCCATGAGGACGTCCGCAGGGCAGCTTTCGGAGCCATGGGCCAGTTTTGTCGAGCTCAGCACAAAGTATGGATGGAGAATCCCACTGAGTCCAACCACCAGGGTAAAGCCTTTCTTCTCTAGAACTCTACACTATTGAATGAAATAAAGAAATGGGCAGTGCTGCTCACTGCTGCAGTGGGGATTATTAATGAACAACATCAAAGGGGGAAAATGATGTCTCAACAGATATGTACTGTAAGATTATATACCATTTTAAACTGTAATGTTGAGGTCAGCTAGTTGTTTTTAGACTGTGTCAAACAGACATCACTGCACTTGCCTTTACTGAATTTGAACTTTATCGCCTCCCCTAGCCCTGCTGAAGTTGCTGGATGTGGTCATTCCCTGCTTTTTGGAAACTGTGCGAACAGAGCAGGAGCGGCAGGTTGTGATGGCCGTCCTGGAAACCATGAACAGTGTCATCAAGTCCTGCAAGGAAGAGGTTTTCAAGAACCCTTCACGACTCAAGGAGATCAGCTATGTCATCCGTGATGTGCTCAAGAAAAAGGTGAGGGGAGGGAAATGACTTTATAAGCTCAGATCACTGATGTTGTCCTAGTAACCCTCAACCATTGTCATTCTTTCTTTCCTCGCTGTTCAGGCTGCTTGTCAGGGCGGTGGTGTTGATGAAGCTGATGATGAAGAACAACAGGTTAGTGGTTCTTTCACTGTCACAACCTTTTTAAAACCCATCTACAGATATACAGGTGATCAATACTTGAGTGTTACCACATTAGAGCAGTTGGTGTTATTGTGGATAAACCATGTGGATGGTTCAATCCCTCTAGATTTTGATCAGAAATGGCTTTTTTATTAATTATTTCCAAATGTTTGTGTCCACATGACTGTTAGTTTGCTCAATGTGCCTCCTGTTGATGTGTTTTCTGGTTCAGGCGGAGTACGATGCAATGCTCCTGGAGTTTGCCGGGGAGGGAATTCCCCTGTTGGCCTCTTCTGTGCCTGCAGACCAGTTCGCCCCTTTCCTCAATGACCTGCTGCCTCTTATCATGAGCAAAGCTGTGAGTCTGGACCTACTGACCAGCACAGGAGTTAAACAGAAGTCTGTTAATTCAAACACATTTTCCCAGTTCTGTCTCTTAGTGATACAGTACCTTCTTAAACTGCAGCTGTTCATTTCTTACAAAGTGCAGCAACTCTTCGCAACTACAGGGTCATTTTCTGAAACCAAACTTTGACTGATAGCTTAAATTCAGAAAGTGCCATGAAGGTCTTTTCTTCTACAAAACAAGCTCCTTATCGACTGAATTCTCAACTACAGCAAGGAGACACTTTTCTGGAGTCATTATTGTAGAACTGGGGTAGGATCTCAAGTCATAATGGTACAAGCCTACAACAAGTATTAATAAACGTCTGCAGGTCCTTGAAAAGTCTTCAAATGTATTGAATTCAATTTGATGAGTATTAGTCCTTAAAAGTAATTAAATAGTGAATTTGTTTAATTGCCACAAACATGTTATCTCATTTAATTTATCCATCTTTTTATTTCTTTTTGTCAAAATGAGTCAAGCTCTTCTGCGTTAAATTTCACATTTCTGATATTACAAATCTTCAAACCTACCACGTAATACAGTCTTTTTACTTTATACTTGCGCTTATCTGCTGGCAATATAAAATATAAAAAGCATTACATGTATCTGATATCTGTAGACACCCTTAGTCAGGTGTGCTGCCACAAAGTAATGCCTTGGTGTCAGTATCACACTAAATCATTTTCTCTGTCTCAAAAGAAATCGTCGTGCACAGTGGCAGACCGCTCCTTCTCTGTGGGAACGATTGGAGAAATCCTGCAGGCCCTTGGGAGCGTGTCCGGCGGGCAGGGCTTGGCAGGCCGCCTGTCCAATCGCCTGCTTCCCGTGCTGGTAGCTGGAACGAAGGACAGCGATGCAGAGGTTCGCAACAACAGCGTGTTCGGACTGGGATGTCTGGCCCAGGCAGCTGGACCCATCGTTGTGACGTATCCTTCTTACTTGTGTGCGTTTCTGTGAGCGTGGGTGTGTGATTTCACCCATAAACATCACATACAGCTGTTCCTTAATGAAGTGTGTTCCAGAGACTATCCCATGATGCTGTCTGTGTTTTCCAACCTGCTGACCAAAGAGTCAGACCTCAGGGTGATTGACAACCTGTGTGCTGCCCTCTGCAGGATGATCTTGAGCAATGTGGAAGCTGTCCCTCTGGAGCAGGTATATTTACAGCTCACTACAAGTGATTCTTACTGCGGACTACACATTTAGGTGTTTAGGTGGTTCAGCCAGATCACACCGTGTCCTCTTTCACAGGTTTTGCCTGCTCTGGTTGATCGTCTTCCCCTCAAAGAGGACATGGAGGAGAACAAGACAGTGTTCAGCTGCATGGCTATGCTCTACACTAACAGTCCTGCTCTGGTACAGTACAAACACAATTTACATCTGGTATTATAATCTGTGGAGAAGTCTCCATTGGGATCCAAGACAGTAACATGAGTAGTAATAACTTCAAAAACTTCAGTTTGTTCATATGTGACACTTTCCTGCTTTCGAGAAAACTTTGACATGTCTTAGGTTTAAAATAAAATAAAATAATAATCATGAAGCCGAGGAGGGTAATATTTAGAGAGAAGCTCAGAATTTCCGGGATTTAAGTAGTAAATCTATGAGGGGAAAAACTGGATATTCTCTGACGCCGAACTGGTAAATTCACAAAGAAAAACTCACATTTATGTGGAAAAATCTCTACTATTCTCTCAGATTTTAATAAAATATTATACATTTGTGCGGGGAAAAAAACTCTCTGAAATTTAAGTGTTAAATTTAAGTTGTTTTTTTCTGTACCTACAATGGCCCTTTCTAAAATGCCATTGTAGAAAACTGTCCTTGCAATTTTGTTTAATTGTGATAGAAAATCCAGATATTCAGGCAAACTCATGGTGACATTATGTAACGTGTTTATAACTCCTCTTTATATGTTCTCATGCCTGAAAGAGCAGATATCTCATGACACTGAAATGTTTTTCTACAAACACAAACAGAAGCAGAAGGTGAAGGATAATTCTACATTACTGATGTTGGAGCAGCTGTTCAAATATTTAGAATGATCCCGACATACAGTATGCTCTGTACAGATGGACCACTATCAGGCCAATCTTTCAGTCATTTATTTTATTCCATGTTGCCATGCTTTATACAGTATTACTACAACACATTATACATGCATACAGCAAATTCTCACTCTGTAGGTCATGCAATCCCGAAGAATTTAGACAAACTTCAGCAATTACACAAGACATATAGATTTGAACTGGATGCACAAAGCTAAACGTTTGATTCAGAACAAGCATTTTTAACAAACATCACATGCTTCCATTGCAATCCTTGCAATTTTGTTTCTCAGACAGACTAATATTGAGTGTTGTTACCATGGTTTTTAAAATCATTTTCCTCCCTTTCAGGTTGTGAAGCTAATGAAGCCCATTGTCGCTGCTTCCAGTCATGTCCTTGGCAACAAAGATGTTGATGAAGGTGAAGATTTGTTTGGTAACGGGTCTCATTTTCAGTGGCCTGTGTACTTTCTGTTAACTCAACTGAATACTCAAACACATTAGTTTTAAGCTATCTGTTTTTATTGAAAAAAGAAAAACTTTGAATGTTTCCCCTCATTCAGCCTCCTCAGTCAGTCCCTGCACATTGCTCTTCTGTTGCTCATCTATCTTCAGTGTCATCTGTCAACTCTTCTTTTTTTCTTCCCTTCACAGAGACCCAGACAACTTCTGCCATGCTAATCAAACAGTTTGCCCAGCACCATTCCGCAGACTTCCAAGCAGCTATGACGTCACTTCCTGGAGAGCAGCAGGCCAAACTCAGCGCGGCCATCTCTGCCTCGTAGCACACACAACACACACACCCTTCCACTCTTGTGTGAAAGCCAGCCCAAAACAATACATTTTGATACTGTGGGTGGAAAACTGGACAGTTATTTGAGACGATTCCCTAAACTGATCTAAATACAGCACTTCAACCTGTTCTAATATACTGTAGTCATTGTCACATTCAGCAGTTATTAACTTTTAATTTATTTGCCTATATGCATGCTATGTTGAATTTTTATTATTTTAAGAGTTCAGGTCTATCATCCTGTGTTGTTACCTTTGTTTTTCGTTTGCCTGTCATTCCTGTGAAGTGCTTCTATTAACTGCAACTGTCCTGTTTTTGCCACTGTTTGAAGACTTCTGGCTATCTGAGTGTGAAGCAATGAATTTGATCTCCTGATAAATTTCATTTTTCATTCCCATCTCCCGGTGTAAGGCAGTGTACTGTAATGTTTTCATCCCTGTGCGTTCTCCGCTAGTGTTGCCTTACTCTGAGATGTATCTGCTGCATGCAGAGGGGTGTCCCTAATGGGCTGTTTGTTGTATGAACTCCCCAGTGACACAATACTGAGCTAATTATAGGCCACACTCAGTTGTTCCATACTTAAAGAAAAGCAACAGCAATTAGTTTATCCTCTGTACACTGTGTTAGTGCTTACTGCAGCTCAGTTTGAACCAGCCCGTCTCTATCGGTGCTGTTTCTGTTCAGTCTGTTAAAAAAAACAACTATTTGACAAGTGCAAGAGATTTTTACAAACGCTACGAATATCTAGTTTCGCCATGCTGTTAATTTCAAGCCATTCAACCTCGCCTCACTGTAGAAAGAGAAACTGATTACTTTGAATCTTCTAAATAAAGGCGAACTTGCATCCTGAATTCAAAATGGAGTTCAAAACTGTGCTTTGCAGTGGACTTGTGATGGTGACTGTCCTCAGATTTCCCGTTGTTCCTGGGCCTCGCTAACTTCAGGCTGCTGGTTTTCCAACGCCATGGTCATCTGAACTGGCGCCAGTCCGTTCTCCCCTGACACAGACAGAAAAAGGTTTTTTATTTTAAATCATATAGATGTATCTGTATGTGCTAATGATGAGAGGGACAAATACCACACCCTTGTAGCAGATATGGAAATAGCCCTATGAAGCTGTACATACAACACAACTGAAAGGATCCAGTCAGGTCTATGATTATTATTATTAGTGTCTCTATTTCTGTTTTTTACATCAGCTTTAGTCACACAACAACTTGAAGCCCCTCATTCTATCACTTGTAAAGAAAACAAATAATTGGTTGTGAGTGGGACAAGTCAAACAGATTTTCACAAGTGCCTGATGGTGTGAGGTCAAAGGTTTTATCTGGACACCGATGATCTCATTGCACTGCCCGAGGCTCTGGCACACAGCTGTGATCTACATCAGTCTGACAGTTCAGCCGTTATCTGAGAGGTCGCCGCAGACTGAGGCAGGGCTGATTGTGCTCATACAGAAATAAATCTTCCATCATGGTGTGAACTATGAGCTCACAGCTGCACAGATAATCAACAAATCTGAACTAACAGGTGTAAAATTGCAGCATTTCCAGACCTGTAGATGTTTGTTTCCAGGGCAGGATATCCATCCCTGTGCGGCAGAAGGAGCGGTCGGTGTGGGCCTCGGTGCTGTACAGTACCTCCTGGAGCTGTTTGTCACCAGGCTTCTGGGCTTTCACTCTCACCTACAAGAGGAAACAAGATTTTACTTCTTTACCGGCCTCAGACATCCTCCAGTTTGCTTCCATGTGGAAAAAAAAGCTCAAAATGGATCTAAAAGATGTCTTCCTTCATACCTCTAGGATAGTGATCTCTTTCTCCTTCAGCTTCCCTGCTTTGTTCTTAACCTGCGTCTTCTTGGTGTCTACCCACACCACCCTCTCCTTCACCTCTGACCTGCACACACATAAACACATAAACTTGTTCATCAATCTGCATCAGATTGCTGTTTTTAAAGACCCGTCACACTGAGAGCAGACTCACTCTTGGATGCCCAGGTCGGCCAGTGTCGTGTCCAGGAAGGGAAAGGGTTGGTGCGCCGGGTCGGGCTGCACCTCGACGGGCAGCGTCACCGACATGGGGATCTCCCACTCCAGCTCAACACGCACTATCTTGCCAAGCGGCCCGGGGGAGTCCCTGCCTGCTGGGCAGTCTGGCCCTTCGTCAGCCTGCTCCACATCCCCCTCCTCCACCCTGCTTTGTGTCTCGTCCGCCGCCAGCTTTGCTTTCTGATCAGTATCTCAAAAAAGGATGAGATGTATCCCTCGCCCTTGCCGTAGCTTTTATCTCTGTGACTGATGCTCGGTATCTGCACCTTTTGTCTTCAGCGGGTGTTGTTGCAGATGCTGGCTGCTCCGCTGTCCTCTCAGGGCTGATGATTCAGAGCTCTGCCTCCTCTGATAAAGGCCTCTGGAAAGTGTGAGTGTGTCTAATGCTGCAGACTTATGCTCTGCCCTCCTGGCTCATATAAGCAGCTGGTGTGAATGTGTGTTATGTGTCGCTCAGATGTTAGGTTTATTAGACTGTCAGGGCAGTGATGGACGGATGGTGGTGTTCATACTGCGAGCTGTCCGTGTGTTAACAGTCTGACCAGGCCTGGGTGAAGTCAGAGTGAAGGGTTGAGGATGTTTTGACAGTAAATGGAGGAAGTATGTGGCCTGAAGCAGTGGTGGAAAGTAACTGTACAGTATTTTGTTTGATAACTTTAAAGTTACTAGTTACTAGTTACTTTGCAGATGAAGTTTAAACACAGTTGCTGCTTTGGAGGAGAGAGTCGGGTGCAGAGCCAGACATACTGGAGGAATAAACAGCTGGAGTCGTATCTGATTCTGCTCTGATCCAGAGCTGGATACCGACGGGAGGAGAGCTCAGAGATTACTTTTAAACTTTTGGGATTAAAAAGTAGATTCATCTTCATCCCCATCTATCAACCCGACTGCAGCAGCAATCCTCGGCGGTGATCTCCATTGTCGGGTGTTAATGTACAGTAATGTTGACTGCCGACTGGAGCTGGAGGGGAAAGGTACTTAACTTCATGAATGTATAACGTTACACAGAGAAAAGGGGGAAACAGACCGTTACTTTGAGTACAATTGTGGAGTTCTTAGGATTCAAACATTGTTGGAAACATTTGGGATCATGTGAGTAACTTTGCAAAACTCAACAAAAATATGTAACAAAGGTTTTTTAAAGAAGAATTCTAACATATTATATCTATAATAATACAGGAGAAGAAGAAGATAAACATTGTGATGTAATATAATGGATTAAGAGAAAACTTTATTGAACCTAGAGGGGATTTTCACAAGCTACAACAGATAACTACATTAAAGTGATGAACACATGAATACATCAGAAATTACAATCTGATAATATAATAAACATTATTCTGACACGTGCCATTCTGCAAAGAGTACCTCTGCTTACCTACAACAATTCAGTACTTTCTTCATCTGTGAATAAATCATTGGAAATCCAATTGCTTTATGACGTATAACTAATACTAAAAGTCTAAATGCATTCTGTTTACATGACATAACATGGTGTCAGTACAGGTACCATGCAGACAGCAGATTTATGATTGTGTCTAATGAGATGGTCCACGCCTCCACCTATCATTTGTCTCCCTTTTGTGGCCTCTCTCTCATTTCGCTGACAGTTTAGGTGAGCAGCAGGTTGATGTATGAGCTGTTCACAGCACAGTGTCACATATTCGCCTTTTGAAAAATGTGTTCTTGCTCCATCTTACAAGAGGACACAAACATGGGACACATGCAGACCCATGTGCGTGTTGTCCTGTACAGCAGCAGGGCTCTTTTCCCGACTAAACCAGCACTCTGGACTCAGCATGACACATTCCATGGGGCAGCCACAACGAATCCTCTCATGCAGATAGCAGCCTTACGTCAGCACTGTGGAGGGATACAGATGATGTAAAGGACTGGGAATGTATAGAGCCAAAGGGAGGTTGATCATGTAATCAGCAGATTATGGTAGCAGGTGTTGGACTTTCTGCTCATTAAACACGCTAGAATACTTTTTTTGTATTAACAATAGATCACATGGCCACTTGTATGTGAAAAGGGTCACTCTAAGTGATGATTTATAGCATCTTTTAGCTCATGTCTCAATGTTTGGACCAGAATTTGCTCTCATATCCCATTTTCACCAACATGGAACCACTACCTTTTTGGTCCTCGAACAGAATTTTAAACCGACGGGAGGAGAGTTTATTAGGAGATTATTTTTAAAACTTTTGGGATTAAAAAAGTGGATTTATCTTTTCTGCTGTTTTATCAACCTGACTGCAGCAGCGATCCACGCAGTTGACCTCCATTGTCAGGTGATTATATACTTTAAAAAAAAAAAAATCCCAAAATAAATTGGTTCAGAACTCGAAAAGTTGATTCCCAGCTGGAACCACGTAATAGCAGGGTTTCCTTGACCTTTAGTGGGAATAGTGCCACAACTTTCACTGATGACACATTCTTGATTACAGTGGTTCCACTCAAAACTGGTGGAAAATCGGGCTAGTGCAGTGGATCGCACAAAGGTTCCAAGAATTTTTAATGGAGCTGGTTCAAAATCCAAAGCTAATTTGGTGGAATAGTGATAGATTGCATCATTTTAAGTTAAACACCTCTATAAATCCTGTTTGCTTTCTACCCTGCACCAAATGACATGCAGACAGAATTGGTGACTATAAATAGTGAAAATAGTTAGGCACTAAGCAGGTTAAGGGACGGAGAGTTACACCAGAAACCCAGACAAAGACTTGAATTGAAGCTGGAATGTTAAAGCACTTCATGTCTGCTGGATGTGTAAATAAGCAAGTGCTCACCATATCTATTGATAACGTGATAATACATCAGTGTTGTTGTCACATCTTGTTTCTCCAAAAAATCTGTTAATATACAGGTTTAATTACTGAACTGTATGTTGCTGGCTGCTTTACAATCTGATGTATTGACAGGTTGGGTCTATTTTTCAAAGGAATCGCGTTAAAATGCCAACAACACAAGTAGATTATTTGTTCTCACTAATCAGTCTGTGACCCTGCCTTCGCAGCAGTGTGTCTGTAAACACAGTGAAGTCACACTTACATTTTGTCCTGCACTGCCAGTGATGCAGCAGTGGTAGGGGGAGCTGCCCACTGTAACCTCTGTTCGTGCCAGAGATGACTGACCATCAAGCTGCTTTCGAGCAAGGCATTTAGCCCTAAACTGTGAGGGTCTGTGTGAAGGAGGTAATAGCAGGAGAACGCAACAGAATAAGGTAGTCAACCAGTTTTAGATGCTGTTTGTATCAAAATATTATGTGGCAATGGAAAGGACGTTTCCTGGCACAGCAGCGCAGCCTGAATCACAAGTCGTATCAACAAAATTACCATTCTACTATGAAGATGTGAAGTAAGATTTCTGTTCTGTGACTGCAGCACTGACCTCAGCCCCGGCCTCTCAGTCACAACGAGGTGCCACATGGGTATGGTCTAATTCTTATGCACACACACACACACAGTCGCAGTTCCCAGTGCATTTAATGAGCAAACACTTTATTGTGTGGAGTTATTGAGGCATGAGGTCAGAGAGGAGTTTTCTGCCAGCGAGGCACAATATGTGGCTATTGGAGGGAGGGAGGTGCTGATGTGCTTTCAAGTCAGATTTCAGTGATTTCTCTACCTTTTTCTGCACCACAAGCTCAAATCAAAGTACTTGAAATAAACTGTTGGGATTGTTGGCTGCTGGTTTTTTTTTCTGTGATGTTTTCTATACCACAATAAGGAGCCTCATGTTTGTGATTATCCTGGGATATATCTCAAAGGATCGATAATGGTTAAAAAAAAACAAAAAACACAGTGTCAAGTAACCAAGTGCTACACTTCACTCATGCTAAACTAGTGTTAAAATATGTTTTCAGCGATTCTTAAAGTTAGTATTAGATAATACTATGCTATAGAAAATCATAAACCTGAGTAGTATACTCAAAAATACCTACAGACATACAAAGTTCATCAGGCCTCAATATGTTTAGGGTTTGAAGGGATATTCTGAGAACATATGCAATTCCAATGAGCAGAAACATTTTATTAAAAGGTTAAGTTAAAATAAAATATATGAAATAAAATCTGATGCAAGCTGTATAAAAAGGTACATTTAAAACCATTTAAAAATGATTAAAAGCCATATTGATAAGATACAAACTGTATAACAAAACCTGCAAGGTCCACATATTTAAAACTTCAATAACAGTGTGTGACATTAAAGTGTGTAACACTTCTCAGCAGGTGCAAATATTTAAAAATACAACCATATGAACAAATAAGAACCAGATTAAAAAGGGTAAAAACCTTTCTTTAAAACATTCTTTAACATACTGGTTTCATGTGATAATCTCATAGGTTAAAAATCATCTATTATATTCATCAATAAAAACATCATTAACTGTAACTAAAGGACTATAATGTTAGTAACTGCACGTGTGTATGTTCAGGCAGTCATCCTGAGGGCAGCAGGGTTTATGGTGATGTTACTGTAGGGTTCATTCTGTTGTACAGTCACGTGTCCAGCAGACAGCAGCTCTGAATAGAGACAGCACTGATTAATACCATCAAAGTGTTTCATTGAATGCTGCTGTGAAGGTCAGTGAAGAAAGCTGAATACAATTCAGACTGAAGCAGCATCAAAGTGCATCTTTCACTTTCTCAAGTGTGCAATTTAATAACCCCATTGTTTTTCCAGTATTGCAATGAATAAATATGTCCCATTTATTTTAACACTCATTTGTGATTATTCCTAAGATCTGTGTCACTGTCTGAATGAAATCAATTCCCAGGTCATCAGTGCTAGAAAATGAAGAACTGGAATATTAACGGTATGTTGAGGCTGCGTTTGATTTCCTCACCCAGCAGTTTGTAGAGGGTGTGAGCTGCAGTGTTGCGGTCAGCCTCTGGGGGCACCAGAGAGCCAAAGGGGACTTCTCCAAACCTCTGCAGGTTGGAGGTGATCCAGCTGGAAAAGACAAGCAGTGCATGGTAGGATTTAATCTGGAGGACTGATATGAATATATTTGGATTGACGCTGCAACATTTTTGTTTTGATAATTAATAGTAATAGACGTGACTTTTATCATGCCAAGAGATTCTGACATTGATATTTTTCTGAATTAAACTGATGGAGCAGACAGTTTGTGCATTATGATCACGACACTAAAACTTTCCATTAAAATCATCATAGAGGCGCTATAGCTGCTGCTATGGATTCAACTGCTGTTCAGACAAGTGAATCCAGTTAAAATCTCCCATTAAGGGCAAACTCAAGTTCAGGGTTTCCCTCGTACACCACTGTAATGTGGATCGCTTATTAAACAAATACTGAACGCAATCAAACAAAGTTTCATATCTAATCTGACACTTACTGGCCAAGTCTATGATTGTTTCAATACATTCGTAGAGGAGTTATAAAGGGCAATGTGTCTGTGTCTTAAATTCATCCCGCAGGCTTACTAGTTGCTTTCTAATTTGACTTTCAAAGCAGATGTCAGACAACTTAAGATGTGGAACAACCTGTGATGCTGGAGGCAACAAGTGTTTCTTCCAAACAACAACATCCTCATGAAAGACAAAAATGACTTTACATATATGCTGTGGCTCCATCTTATACACATTTACACACTGTTGAAAGTCTCAAGACCCGTTTGAGTGCATTAGAATATGCCACCTAAGTTATATAGAGAGGTGACGTCCTGCCCCTTACGGTGTGCCCCATGGGATCTTATTTTGGAAAACTTTGTAGAGTAGTCAATGGGGAGTGGCAAATACATTTTTGATCCCATATGAATTGTGCCATTTGTCAGTTTAAAAGATAATTTTGCAAGTAAAGAAAGTCTCAGTTTGCTTTAAAGGTGGTAAAATATCATTACGTTCAGTGTAAAATATTACCAACACCAACATGGCTGTCAACTCGGCAAAGAAAAAGTATTATGAAGGTGAAAATAACAATAAATCTGGCTATATTCACAGCTGCAGTTATATGAAAGGAGAGTTAATCAGTTATGTGAGCAAGTCCCATAAACGGGACCGGCTCTACATGGTTTCAGGTTTTTACCTTTATTAATAGTAAATTACCTTTTAAATTGACAAATATATGTTTAATTCATGGCACAATTCAAACAGGATATATGCAGAAGGACTAGCTGCTGGCTACATGTACATTATTTCTTCAATATTTCTTCTTCAGAGATTCAGATTGATTCGGATGATGCAATTTATTCTGATTGGGCTATTATTCTGATTATCAGTGGAATATTAGGGTCCTTGTTAAGACGGCTAACGAAACCAGAACTTGTCAACATCTGAAGGGGATGCTGTAGCAGAAGAGAGTTCATGACCATTAAAAATGGCCAAAGTCTACCTTTACTGAGTGGAGAGTAACCATGCCGTGCCATGTTGCCTCAGGATAAGTATTGCAACAATGCTGGAGTCTGGAGTTTCAACACAGGGGAGTAGCCGTGCAATAAAGCGGAACTGAAGGCTTGCAGCATCAATACAGAGTCAAGAACTCGGGAGTCAAGATGGACAAAACATCTCCAAGAAAGCATTCCAGTATATTCTTCAATCCATGAATCAATTCTCTGAACCCCAGATTATCTTTTAAGATTCATATCCAGACTGTAAATAACCAGCAGAGTTCTCACATGAAACTTCTGCAAAAGGCTGTTTCATGAGCTTCTTAAAGTCATGGTCGACCTAGGTGTGTGTTGGGTATATTGTATGAAGTACCTCAGCATGTCCCTGCTCTCTGTCTGAGCCTCGGGCATCTCGATGTTCTCCTCTGCAATAGGCTCCATTTGCAGCTGGGCCTCTTCTTGTGGAGACCTACACACACATGCACACACACCTACAGTGATCTATTTCTTTACCCATCTATCTTGTCCGTCTGTCTATCCTTCTGAGACTCACCATCTGCTGACGGGAGTGATGGCATCGCTTACAGATCTGTCTTCTTTCGACATGTCCAGGATAATATCTAATGCAGCTGTTTACACACAAACATAAAGAAACAGACAATGAATGGCTGGCTGCTTTAATAAATGATGTGTTTGTGGTGCAGCCAAAACATATTGTGAATATAATGTGTGTGAGAATGAGTGGAAGGACTCTTACATGAGCCGTCTGCGGGCTGCAGCCCTGACTCACTGGATATCTGAGAGAGAGGCAGAGTTTCATGAAATAGAAACAAGGTTTGTAATCTAATTTGTCTCACCACTGAACTGAACACTGAGTTGGCAGTCTACCACTGCAGGCTAGCTGGCTAATGGATAACCTGTATTATTATAGCCACAGTTTCATAAATTCCCCCTCAGATTTAAACATGACCTGAAACTGGAGTTTGGTAAGTTTATTAATCATTCCCCCCACACAGATGGTACCATTTGATTTTAGATCATTACATGGTACCAACTCCACACAAACACACCTCCTTCATGCTTGAGTATCTCCTCTTCCTCTCTGTCCTCAGTATTTCTCTGTCATGCTCTGACTCCTCTTCATCTTCCTCCTCCCCTCTCTGTTTCTCCCCGTTTCCAGGCAGGACAGCGAGCAAGGCATGCTGCTTCCATAGTGCCTGGAGGTCAGCATCAGTAAGGGCTGTGGAGGGGTCAAACGGTGGGTTCTGTTATGTCTTTGCACTTCAAAAGAGGACCCAAATGCAGGACACCAGGCAGGCACAAAGCTGAATCCAGACAACGAAGCAGACAAAAAAGTGGACGGAGCAGGCTGACAGAAGAGAATACTCAAAGTACAAGCAGTGATACTGACAAGGGACACGAGCAACGAATGCAGACAACTGAAAGAGGGAAAACACGCCCACTAAGTATAAAAGGGACTAAAGAACTAATGAGACACTAAAGAGGGGGAAGGAAAAACTCAGGAGATAAGTAAACTAAAACCCAAAACTATTACAGGTTTTGGTTGGTATTTTGTATTTTCTTGCCCACAGCTGATGTAAAGAGTTTGTGAAAAGCTAGTGCAACTCAGAGGCTGCTGTAAAGTGCTGTGATCAATAATAATAAAATGTTTCAGAGGCCCTACAAGGTTGTTGCTGATTAGAAAACACACAAAATTCATGATGATTTATACGCTTGGGGCTCTAAAAAGACCATTTATCAAATTTAGTTGATTAGTTTTCTGTTTCTTTTTGTTTTCCCTCTTATGTGCTTCTTACTAATATTTTAGAATCCTTACATCTGTCTGTATTTTCAGTATTTCAGAGAAAAGCTGAGAAATAATTGTCAATGTTCAGTCAATAGATGCATGAGTGAAGTGTAGCACTTGGTACTGACATCCACAGGGGGCATTGAAGAGCTGAGCAGGAGCAGCACACTTAGTCAAGGAGGGCAAGTCCAGCAACACCTCGGACTGAGAGGAAGAAGAGCATATTAGCTTGATGGTACAGCTTAAAATCGCATTTTTTAGTACACTGAGAGAGAGAAGGGGTAAAAGCCAATGTTAGTGTCTCAAAGGAAATTAAAGACATGAGGAAAGAAGGAGGGAGGAAAAAGGAAAGAAGGAAGGAAATAAAATCAATGAGAACTCTCCCAGTGGGCTTAGAGAGCAGGAAGAGAAGTGGAGAGCTGGAGTTTAATTAACTGACACCCTGGTGAATAGACACTTTGATTGAAGGACTTTGATTACCAAATGGCAAATGCTGAAAATTCAATTGGTCAGCATGTGTGTGCATACAGTATATACATCTATTGCTATGGTGTGTGTGGTTGAGAGGGAGAAAGGGGCTGGTATGAATGTGAGATCAAAGAAAAATAACTCCAGGGTGCAATACTGCAATATTTAAATAATGTAAATATTGCATTTTAAGTCAGTGGATCTACTTCAACATATAAATTGTGTGCTCCTGTACCAGGTCGAGTGTCTCGGCCTGCGGGTTTCCGATCTGTTCCTTCATCGCTCTGTCAGATATCTGGACCTCAGGGTCTGCAAAGACCAGCTGACGCCTGCGACCTCGACCAGGTTTCCTAACAGGACGAACAACCACCTGACGGCACAGTGAGAAACACACAGCTTTAATGTTGACAGGACTGGATCTATAAAAGGGACATCACACTCCAGCACACTGGAAAATATGAATCTATGTGGAGACACACCCACGTGTCCTTTCCATTGGAGGTTTCCAACACAAAACAAGCTGCTCATGAGTCACTTTGTGGAATGTAAATTCAAGTTGACGACAACTGTCACACCAGAAAATGCTTTGTCACTGTCACCTGTGAGTTTCCTACAGGTCAGAATTTGGACAATAGGTTTTAGGTTCATAATGGGTGCAGAAATACACCAAACTTGGGTGTGATAGTTTGTATTTCTATTTAGGCAAGCAGGGATGTAATTAAGGAACTAAGGTTAGTGAAAATGTTTGTCTCTGGTAATGATGTTGTCTCCAAAACATGTTTAGCGGATCTTAATTACTTGTTGCAAGTACCACCAGTCAACACATACTACTACTTTTACTACAACCTACTACTGGAGAAATTAGTGAATAGGCGGCATCACCTACGTCTCACCTCCTCATAGGGACTTTCTGTTGCTCCGTCTCCCTCTTTCCCAGATTCCCCAGAAGGCGGAGTTGGCATGGCAACCTGCAGTGGGGTCATCTCTGGGGCAACAGCAGCCATAGGAACCTCCACAGGCTGACCCGTGTCTTCGTCTAGGAGCCACATACTGTCCCGATCTGCTCCCAGCACCGTCTCCTTCAGCCTGGAAATGATAACCCACACACACACACGCCTACTGTACACAACACCAAATATATCTGTATCTGTCATGTTGCACAACTCATCTGAGCTCAATACACAGACTGACTGAGAATCAAATATTAAGTCACTGCAGTATGTTTTCAGTCTTTCTTGAAATTACAGGATGAAACAGTTCTTTTGTCAAAATGTGCCTGCTTGTTAACATGCTATAATATACAGTGCGCAAAGGCAAGCTGGTAGCCTCACTACTGCTCCTTACACACATGCATTGCTACCCTGAAATTGTCAGAACATTACCTTGAGGTACTGTATGTGAGTATCAGTTGAAACGGACTTTACACTGCAGGTTCCATAGTACAAAGTCTATGTAATGTCAGATTGAGCCGATGTGTAAATAAAGCACGTCATTGTCTGGAGAATTCCCAATTAGTGAATCGGCATGTTGATGACGTTGCACAGAGGTGTAACTGTGCCATGATGAAAGATGGGTGCTCCTCCTCCTCTTGCTCGCTATACCCAAGCATTAGCCCTTGTCTAAACCAAACAGAGTCTTTCCAGTAGGTGCAACATGTCTAGACCTGAGTTCATATGTGAAAATGGCTTATGACATTTACGTTGCCCTTAAAGTGTGTTCTGAGCTGTCTAGTTAATTTTCTACTAGACTCACTTGTCAATAGAGGACATGGCTCCTTCAAGTTCCCCTGCTGACTGCCGCTCCTCCACCTCTGTTTAACACACATGTACATAACAAACAGAGAACATCATCCCCATAAAGATGTCATATGTAAAAGGCTTATTACAATCAAATGACTTACATTTTTAAAGAAAAGGTTTTCCTTTTACCAAACCTCTGAACAAATTTCTACTCTTTTTTCTCTCACTAATGTTTTATTGCAGGAGGTGAGAAAACAAACTTTTACTAAACTAAACAAATGCTTCTGACATGTTGTCCTTCAGCTGTCTTTGCTAAAGAAAGTAGGCAGTCATGTTTTCTTTCTCAGTTTCTATTAAAGCAGGGCAGGCTTCCCCAAACTTGAAATGGTACCTCTCTATTCTCCTCCGAAATGAAACAGTCTCCTGAAAATAAGCTTTTTCTCTCTGGCAGAAGCAAGAACACTCACAGAGACAGAATTGCTTTTTTTTTTCAATTATAGCTGTGGCACAAAGGATTTGACCTGGCTGACTGGTGCAGACACATTACAAGAGAGAAACACACTGCGGGACTGAAAAACTTGCCAGATCCTTTTGGTACAAACCTGCAGAATGATATCAAAACATAAAGATACATACGGCATGTGATGCTTATCATACACAAAGACAGACCTCTACGGAACTGGTCTGGTTGATCCATCAACAAGTCAATCTCTCTGGCTGTGGCTTCGGGGAGGTCATCTCCTTCGAAATACTGATACATGAAAGAGAGAAGTCATAAGAGGACAAGATTAAATAATAAAGAGATGGGGATAAGAAACAAACAGAAGCTATGAGGTTTGGACTGTTTAGTGTCCACAGTGTTAAATAATGTAAGGAAAGTGATATAAACACAGCAGGGATTCCACAGCAACAACCAAAACAGAAGGATAAACAAAGAAGTGACTAAATGTTTGCATGCAAAGCAAAGATCAACCCGAGGGGCTGACGAGTGGGGACGGAGGACAATCAAAAGTGAGCCACACATCTCTGTAAACAAACTGTGATTGCAGGATGATGTAATTAAGCCAGAGCTTATCAAGCCAAAAGGACCTCATCAGCTGATCATGCTTTTGGAGGAGGAGCATTATCAGTCCCTAAGTGACAGAATGAGGAGGCTAATAGTGTGTGGAGGTACCGCTCACTGTAGTGAAACACGGCTGCATTTTATGACAAGGAGAATAAAGCTCTGCCTTCTTTTAAGCACTGTGGACGTTGAGAGGTGAATTCAGGACAGTCAGTCAGTCAGGCATCAAGTATTTTATGTCTACATTTCCCCACACCATTAACTTCACTGTATTTAGAAATGTAATGGATTTCTTTCAAAGATTGTAAAAAAAAAAAGAAAAAACCTCACATACCTCCCACAGAATTGAGTTAAATAAAATAAAATAAAAAAAGATCATTGCCACAAACAGACTGGACAATATAGAATCTGTACTGGCTTTAATGCCACTTCATCATCACATAGCGTGCTGCAAAGAGTGACAGGAGAGACCAACAAGCGAGCAGCTAAATTGTGACAAAGACCTTAACCAAAGCGGTTGTGGGCACACGGTCCACATCCCAGCTCAATGATTCACCAGGACGCCTGTTGTGCCTAAAAATGATGACTGGGATGTTTTCTGTGACTCGACAAAGAGTTTACCTCAGCAGCAGGGATGAGCAACTGCTCCTTCTCTGTCAGGGTGATGGCAGCTGTAGGTGACCTGAAACCTGGTTCAACACAGCAGGATAAATTAGGAGCCATGCACATTTGTGGCATATGAAGGGTGTGGGATGTGATTGTGGCACTTGAATTATGGTTTTTGGGAGAGAAACAGCCAAGAGGTCAAGGAATCTGGATCTAGACTTGACCTGGGACTGAGTGATGTGTTTTTAATTCAATATGTGCAGATAAAATGAGATTAATTCACTGATGACAGTGCATTTATTTACGATTTTCCTAACAGGGGGGAAGAGCAGCCTTCCTGTGCCACATTTTTTAAATCTAGAAGAAAATCAACTTATGGAGTTAATTAACTGACCCATTTATAAAACCTCTAAAAATAAATTATCTTGACAAACAGGTAAAATCTTACCAAAAACACTATTTCAAATCCTAATCAGAAACATCTAAAGTGCATAATCACAGGTGTCACAAAGAAATTTAGAAGCATCCAAAAAAATCCTTCATGAATTGCACAGTTATAAACAGTCTTACGGAGTAAGATGTGTCCCATTTCAGATGAGGCCTTATTCAAAGGAAAGTGATTACACAGATGTAGCTTTTAGAAGATTGAATGCTAGTGAGCCAAACCTGCACATCCTCCCTAAAATTTCTGCTCCTGGTGTCACAAGTAGGCAGTGGGAAATGAATTTTAGGAACATAAACACAAAAAGGACTCTATGAACTTCAAAGTTTCTTGAAGCACTTTGAAACAGGGCAACATTATGAACTCATTATGACATGTTTGGTCTTAAAATGTGGACTTGTGGCAGCCGGCCTTGAAATTGGACACAAGTACAGTCTTTCAAATGTCAAAGTATCAGTCTCACCCTCTTTGTCAAGTGTGGTGTTGGGACTGGGCACCAGGGAGTGCTGTGAACCTGCCACTTCAGTCACCATCACTGGCTAGAAATACACATGACAAATATTATGCAAGACAGAACACTGAAACAGATTTATTTTCATTTCTTGGATGAGTGTGAACCTAATGAAAAACTAACTTTTCATCAGCAAAATGTGTTCAAACATGAGGTTAGGATTGTTATAGACCAGACTGATTCAGAAATAATATGTTTGCTTATTTGTTCTTTTGCCTCTGTGTACCAAAAGGATGCTGCTGGTTTGCTTTGGTTTCATATAGACCTGTGGTGAAACTTATGGGTCATATGGGTGACATGTGATGCACTTCCTTATGTGTAAACTACTGAAATTCAAAACAGAATCTTAATATACAGCAGTTTCTAATTTGCATTGTGAAAGCTACAATCCACTGAAGAGATACTTTAAATTCCACGATAGCGCCCAATAAAATATTTTCATATTATCGTCCTTATGCAATTTAAACTCACACATTAGCTCTGTTAGTGATTTAAGTCACACCTTTTATTTCCCCACGACAATATTACAATGAGACAAAGTTCAGCCATGTCCGCTAGATTTACAGCGCACAGAGTAAGAGTTATACACTATGATTTACTCTGAGAATACCAATGATTGTGTGGAGGGATGTTGAACGCCTGCTGTGTTAGAATAGGAGTGACCTACACTTCTACGGCCATGAAACAATGATTCACTTGTATGCTCTTGACTGAGAACATAAAAAGCTGGGATAGTGTAGATTTGTAATTTATGAGGTATGTGACAAAAAACATACAATGTTGGAGAACCCAGAAAAGTAACATCACAAGAACATCATATTCACACATGGTTCAACACAACAACCTACAGTATGTGGCTGTGTAGAGGCTACAGGTGTGTGTGTGTGTGTGTGTGTGTGTGTGTGTGTGTGTGTGTGTGTATGAGCTCTATATTTGGACTGTGTAGCACTTGTAGCAGCTGAGCAGTTGTGCGGAATGTGGACACATTAACCTACTTACTATTTTAAGTATGTAATTAGAATATTTGATCAATTCACTGCTGTTTTGGACACAAAATGTTAAATTGTTAGCATTACTGAAAGAGAAGATTCAAACTCACAGACGGTCTTACAGAAGAGGTCTTAATGGACTTTTCTTCAGATGTGGGGATATATTAAACTGCAGTTTGTTTGAGACAACTTCATAAACAAATATATTAAATTGTGGGTATTGGTTTTACGTCTTGCATACTGAATATTCAGCATCTTGGGTCATGTTTCCTGGCTATATATAGTCTATTTCTTAGCCTTAAAATACTACTATTATGAGTCACGTTGACTGTTATTATAACAGTTGTATTGTACTAGAGTGTCTACTGATGCTCCTGACAACAACATCCATCCAGCCTGCTCATGTTTACTGAGTGAATAGTTGCTATAAAGTGCAGGCTACCTGGGGATGGTGACTGTGTACAGATAAATTTAATATTAGCTGAGTTTTGTTGTGCTACAGAGCAGAGAGACATTACATGTAGGTTACACCCCGTGCTTGGATATTCACGAGCCACACATGCACATACAGTACATAGCTGCACTGATGTATGTATTGTCAATGTACCTGGTGTATTTTATAGGGGCTGGGTAGTTGGTGTGACTCCATAAGACCGAAGAAAGGATCCTGAGCTCCCTCGGCCTCCTCCATCATGTACAGGTTGTCAGGCACATCCAAGGCCAGCCTAAGAAGAAAGTGACACACACTGATGTTACGAACCAAAGTATTCCTCACACACTTTGAGTGCTGGGCTTGCTAATGAAACACTACACATACTCTTAACCACGCTGTTAGTTTCATGGATTTATAAAATAATAATAGAATATAAGTGGAATAAGATTAATGTACGCTGTCTCTAGAATGTAGGTGTTAAGATATATGGCATCTGCAGAAACACAAGCACATACATTACCACTGTTCCATAACACTGCTTATTAAACATTTACGAAGTCATTCACATGAGAGTAGCTCAATTTGTCCGTCACTCACTCAATAAAACGCAACCATCTCCTTTTCACAGTCTTTATTGCCCTAAACAATCTGCCTCATAAATATTCCACCAGATGCTTCTGAGCTCAGACTTACTCAAACACGTATAACCTCAGCACAGTTCAGCTTAAAATCGTAGGCCCCAGGATACAAAACACTCTGCGCATGATCAAATTGTGTGTGTTTGTGTGTGTGTGTGTGTGTGTCTGTGCAGACCTGTCGCACTCAGCCATGTCAATGCGTATGTATCTTTTACGGCGCAGCAGGCGGTCAATGGTCTGTTGAATTTCCTCTGGACAGAGAGAAGGGTTCAAAGTTTTCACACACACAACTTTTACTGTAGCAGTGCAGTAATTTCTTGCAGAAACAGAAGCAGAGATGTCACATGTCATTTTAAAAGATCTGATATGACAAATTTAATGAAGGTGAACATGTAACCATTCTGCCTCGTATCCACACAAGAGGAGGAGACAATGAAGGAAACAAGACATCCTTGAAATTAAATATTATTTTCTTATGCATAAACTCTGGGTTTACTGAAACTCTTTAATTCTTCATTTTGAAATTCACACTCGAGTCTGGACTGACGAAACATATTCTGCAGGGTGCATATGCCTTATCCATTTTAAAAGACCACATTATGAAACCAAGAAGACAAACAGCATAAACATTATGCACTCTCAGTATGAATGTCAGTATGTGACAGCTTTGGGATTCTATTCTTTTCCTATGTGAAATGAAATGCCATTTTTGAATCCAAGAGCAAATGCAGACAACAAACAGTGGTTGCTGTCTTGGCATCTCCTTCTGCTTATCATCCTGCATTCTATTTGACCATTTTCATCAACCATGACGACGGCATGATTGTGAATCCGTCGGATGCAATATCAGTGTCAGGGTGTAATTTAAGACTGGATGAATAGAGACTCTTGAGCTGTGTTTGATGATATTGCATTCATCAGCTCTACATTGGCTTCTAAATCAGACTCGTCAGGGTGATTTGTAGATGTGTGACATAAGCACTGTTTTGCTTTTATAATGAAACAGCATTTCTGAGATGACTACATTTTGCAACTGACAGAGACAATTTATCTGCTGTGTTTTGCATAAGATGAACAAACAGCATTTTCACATTTCACCTGAGCTTACCTTGTAGGGCCGCCCGACAGACAATTAAGTTTCTTGTTAAACTGAACTGAAATCATCCTGCTTACTGAATGCATTTTCTGCAAATCCTATATTAGGATGTGCCTGAAATATTATTCCCTTAAATCCAACTAACCCATTCGACGTTCTTTCTAATTTTTTGTATACACTGTGAAGTGAAACTGCTGCCACAGTAACTGAATGTATAGTATGAGTTTTATACAGCACAAAAAAACAAAGAAAGTCTCAATTTTGTGTGTCTTCCACTCATTTTATTTCCTTTCTTTTCTTTCACCTAGCAGGAATTTACAGTCTATTGTGTGCAGACAATGTAGCTTGGAGGAGAGTTACGACTCATAATAATTTTCAGTTTCTGGTCTCTCTACTCTTGCTTGTTCCACTTTGTCTGTTCCACTTACCAAGCAGGAAGCCACACTGCCTGTGGTAGACTACAACCACTCCATACTGCAGCTGGGAGGACAGGTAGAGAGAAAACCGAGGCTTCGGTAGGCTGGGCTGGGGTGGAGGAACCTGAGCTGTCACATAGTCCAAAATGTCGTTGCTGTAAACATTTGACAAAGTGTATTATTAAATTACACATTTAATACACAAGTACATTGTCTTTAATCTTAAAGAAGTTGCACTGGATCCCTAAAAATAACATAAAACATGTTTAAATTCAAAGAGTTAATAACACGTATGCACTATTTTGTACTATTTTAGGTAGTAATGCAAAGAAAGATTATATGTTCAACTGTTTAACTTTTAGTTTAAACTCCAATAGGTGACAATACCTTCACACTCTGGGTCAACCAATGTGTTTTCAGGGCTGATACAGATACTGATTATTATTCATCGAGGAGACTGACAAGTGATATTCTGAACCGCATATGCATTTGCAGTAAAAATTAAAATCTTAATAATTAGTACAAATTACTCAAGTACTGTACTTGAGTAGAATTTTGAGGTACTTTACTTGAGTATTTCCATGCTACTTTATACTTCCTCTCTACTACATTTATTTGATGACTTAAGTTACCAGTAACTTTGCAGGTTCAGATTATTCAGTGTTGATATGATATCACCTGTAATGTGTGACCAATCAGATAGTATTGTGGTTGGGACAATGAGTGAGACCACAGAATAGGGACTATTGACAGGAGGGAGAATGCTGCCTCAGAGCCACAGAAGCACACAGATGTTGGCCCAGATAATTGGCAAGGCCAATAATCAGTCTATTCCTACTTTACACCATTCTAACCAACAGGTGGCCTGAAAGCAAGCTGCTGAATATGCACCCCAAAACACTGGTAAAATCAGCTAATATTAAGTTACCAGGTAAAGTAAGGTTGGTAAATGGAGGTGTAAGTAGCTGATGGTGACAGAAAGTACTATAAAATCATTAAAACATATAATTTATCTGGCCTACCTTACTTTAATCAAATTGAGCAGTCCTGGCAGCGACAAAACCAGACAGATAAGCTAACATTAGACAACCCTGTGAGCTTATTCTTACCATGTTCGCTTGACATTGACTTTGAGAAACTCTCTGCGAGTGACCCTGATACCTCTGGTGGCTGCTAACCTGAAAAACAAAACAAGTAGAAATAAAACTTAGCTGACAGGCTAATCTGACATGTAACTAGCCAAAGGCATCTATCTTGCTGTATTAGTTTGCTAGCTATGTTAACACAAAGACTTGCTAGCTTTGTAGATACAAGCTAATGAGCTGGTTTTTTTAAACTCACCAAATTGTGGAAAAACATCCAGTTTGGCGCTGGAGGACATTTGGGTAGTAAAACATATTTACTGCTTCTCTACAAAGCAGATAAGTTGAGGGAAATTGTTAAGGTTTATGGATTCCTTCACTGGCAAATTGATAAAAGCTTAGTAAGTCCTGCTGCGCTGCTGCCACGGTTTTCCCGCGGCAAGTCCGGCTGACCAATCAGGCTGCCAGATTCATCACATTGAAAGTAAACAATAGTGATGCATTCAGGAAACATAGAAAAATGTGAATACTAAGCTTTTATGTAATCACGCTTTAGGTAGAAGGGAGACTAATGACAATGAAACAAGTACAGTACAGCATTACTTTAATATTTTACAGTTATGTTCACAAGTGGAAGTATCAATTACTCTGATTGCTGTAGATAATTACCACTGGGGGTAAATACATTCAATCAGGTAGTCTGCTTCAGTATCATTTTGATTGATTTCATTTTGATTGCGAATTTACACTTATCAGTATTGTACTATTTATCCTACTACATTCACACATCTGCACCATTCACCACACCATAGCTGTATTTCCTTACTTTTCAGATATACTTTATTAAGCATTGTTATGGATAAAATCACCCTGCAATATATTAAAGTAGTTAAAATGAACTCCTTATCAGCCCATTACAACTTTAAAGTCATGCTTAACACTGCTGTTTTAATGCATAGGTCTACCTGGTCGCTGCTTAGATGTTAATGCATCAAGGATAAAGATTCCATAACATAACATTTACATTTGCTTAGTTTGCTTATAACACAATGGAGATTATGTTTCCATCTGCATTGTTGTGTTGTCCTAGTGGTTGGCTGTTACAGAGCTGATAATCTTAAATAATGGTTAAGCAGTTAAGGGTAATTGAGTTTAAGGGGACTGTTGTGCCTTCGTGGAGATATGCACTCTACCTAGTGCCTTTCTAGTGTGCTAAGAAAAACTTGTAATGCTGTCATTTCATAACATGGTTTTAATATCCCACTACTACAAATGTTGTTGTTACAAACAAAAAAGTGCAAAAATGAAATTCAATATCCCTTTCCAAGTCAAGATCTGTCACTTTTACACTTTACAGGAAGAGAAAATGATTTTGATTAAGAAATAGTCAAATAATAAAAGATAAATGAGCAATTAACACGGTGATACAAGATCAGAACTTTATCATGTATTTTTGTTATATTTCGCTATGGCTTCAAACTTCTGGAGAGGGAATTTATTTATTTATTTATTTGATGGAAATGTTTAATTGATCATTTTAAAACACTCTTGTTTTGCTTTTCTAATTTTAAAAATCACTTTTATTACAGTTCCTATTTTTAAGCCGCTGAAAGGAAAGGAACATGTGACGTCAGCCTCCTTATGGGAAGTGGTGAATGATTGGCCACGCCTCTGTGCGCGAGGAGGCAGAGGCAGGTCGGGTGGTGGAGTCTGATTGAAGCCGTCCAGTAAAGAAACTACAGCAGGAGGAAGAGCAGTCCGTCGGCGTTACTTGCACATTTTTGACAGAGCACACCCTTTAAAATGGCGTACCACAGTCCGTACAAGGCTCCCCCACACATCAACGCTCCTCCGGACCAGGGCTTTCTGTGGAATATCTTCCAGAGGTGAGTGGCGGAGAGAGGCGGTTGGTTTCGCCGCCTTGTGCCTCTCTCACTCCGCTCCGCAGTGAACACTGCTGTCGTTTGAGGCGCGGAGAGGAACAGAGTGGGGCTGGGTGCTGGTGGTTTTCTTGACAGCTTTCTCTTTACTCTTGTTTCCTTCAAAACTATTTCTGGCATACGGAAGTGCCCCGCAGTGAAATTAGTGATTTGTCAGTTCTAAGGTTACCTCTCAGTTGTGGAGCTTCCTGGAAATACTACTGTAGTACAACACATAGGAAATAGCTAGTTACACGTCCTACAGCTGGTCGCGTTACAGTACATTAGAGTACTATACACAGTAGTTTTATGTAGCTTTTAATATTGGTGTTGAAATGAAGTAACAGGCTCAACCAGTGAGCTGGCTTCTGTAGCAGTGAGAGTTTACAAACTGGATCCAAGGACCTCCAGGAGTCCTTGAAGGCTTTTGTTCAGGGTACTCCCAGTAATACAGAGACACCTCAGTTGAATTCATTTAAAAACAGAGATATGAGAGGGTATTTTGTGAATGAATTCTTGCCTACTGTCTGTATCAGCACCGAGCCACCAGGGTTAAATCCTCTCAAGATGTGGTTTCCTAAAGAATTCTGACATTTGTGAGTCTATATGACGCAGTGTGTAATCATTTATTGGTCCCTGACATGAATGTATTCGTAAGATCAGACCATAACAACCAAAAACTGTATTATTTTTATTCTGAGCTGATGTTACAGTGTCAGCCGCAGCTTCCAAACGCTGATCGTCATCAATTTCACCATAGCCTGAGTCAAAAGTGTGTCAGCAGCTGAGAAGGTCACAGTTGTAGGCAGAGAGGGAAATAGTTGATATGTTTTGGCCCCTGGTAGTAGTAAGCTATAGAGTTATGTAATACTGCAGAGGATTTTTTTCCTGCTGCTTTGCTTTCTCACAACATTGAGATGCTGCACGCGTTGCAAGGCTTGAAACACCCTTAACGAATTATTTATGTGTGGCGCAAAAACCCCTCAGAAATTAGGCTGGATCATGTACACACTTTGTCTCATGTATATATATTTATTTCTCTTCATCTCTCTCACACATTCTTAATAATGCATGACTGCATCCACACGCCGCTTTACGTCATACAGATACGAGAATGTGACTGTCATGAGAACACACACAGTCATCCTCACTCACATGAACATTGTGCTGCAACATCTGCTGCCTCTTGGTGAATATCTGGCAGAGCGGCGCTGGAATTCCCTCAGTCATGTGACCAGAGTCAATAGAGCATAGTTGCACGGGAGGCCTCTCAATCTGTGTGACTTCCACGCTATGACTCACCCACTGTTGCACCGTCTTTTGCTAATCCATTCGGCTTAAGTCACACTTTGTAAGTGTCTTTATCCTCCTGTGTGATCATGGCTGGAGAAGAAATGAAGTCACATTTGTTCTGAAGCTGTTCGCTCCTATATTTTTAGATAAATTAAATTCCATGCCTCGACACGGGCTGAGTCATGAGGAAGCCATTGTCTTGTTTTGACTGCGTTCTAAAGAATGATGTTGGCATGACAAATATGTCACCCAACCCAAGAACAACATGAGGCTTTGAGTTGGATTTAGATCAGCAGTGCAGATTTGTTGCTATGCAAGCACAACAACATGTCCACTGCCAGTGTGCTACTGCTTGGCGATCTCAGAACATTTGGAATGACAACATATTCAAACTCGCTAGTAACAAATTAGGACTTGTAGGGGAGGGAATCTGGCTGTGTGTGAAATAAATGAAAAGGAGTGAGTCAGATTTTTACATACAGTTAAAGCAGATGTGATCACTGAAACATGTGGAAACAGACCAAAAATAATACGAAAGCTAGCAATGGGAACTGACTGTTGGACACCAGGTTTTCGTGAATGCAGCTTTTAGCTGGGAGTTTCTTTTCTTCTCTATGGGAGCCACAGTGACATCACCTCACTTTTGGACCATTTATGTGGAAAGTAGGGCAGCCTTTGTTCCGCAAGCCATATTCCAACCGTATTGCTTAATAGGAAACAGTGAAACATGGGAAAATCTGAGCAGGATAACCGACTCAGCCATGATGTTTTATGTCGTCCGGCTGCTTCACATAGAAAGTTCTGTATTTGACGGCATGAAAGATGGAAACGCCAGATGCTCAACGGTCTGTGCTGCAGGCAAGAGGGCACTTTAATGATGTTTTCAACTTTTCAGCTCGCTTTAGGTAAAAGTCTGGTGTGGTAACTTTCCCTTAGGTTGAGTGAGTGAGGCGGTAAGAGGGAAGTGGGAGAAAAAAATACACACAAACGTCTTTGAGTTAATCTGTGTTTGTGTAATCAGTGTTTGGTAAAGGTTGTTCCCCCACTCCCTGCACCACCAACCCACCACTCCTCACTTTTACTGTGACAAAGCTCTCATTTATAGAGGCTGTTTTCTTTTTCTCCAAGGAGACCACCTTATGTTTATTTTTCTTTATTTAGGTAGGGGGAAGGTACACAGGCCATATAGCTGATCACCGTGTAGAAAGCCTTGAAGGCTGCAGACATGGAGGGATGACGGCACATACAGTGTCACAGCTGGGAGCGGAAACCCAGCCCTCAAAGTCAGCACTGGGCTGGGCCTGTGGGTGGGGGGTGGGGGGTTCCCCGTCACCTCCCTGCCTCTTCCCCTCTGCTGGTATTCACAACGCATTTGTCGAGCATGCTCTGTGTCGACAGGTTGGGCCAGGAAGGTTGCTAAGGAACAACTGAGTCACTGGATGTTTGAGTAACATTCAAAATGTGAGGCCCGTTATATATGTGTCACTGTACAGCCTGTTAATGTTTTTATGTGTTTGCATCTCAGAGAAAGATAGGTCTTGGCTTGGAGTTGGGCTGTAAATACATCTTAGTAGTTGTCAGCTTTAGGGAGATGGTTTAACAATCAAAATAATCCTCTTACAGTTTTTAGATTTTTATGTCATATCATGCCTTTTTATCTGAGGGGGTTTCCCTCATGCTTGCTAATTCCACACTACCGGTTTGTTCATTTCATGACCTAAAAACTGTTGGATGTTGGTCAGGAGGAGATGATGACCAGATGATGATAATGATCCAGAAAGTATACTAGTCCATACAAGTTTATTGGCATTTATTAAACCTATGGGATAAGTTGACAGCCTGCTCATAATCATGTCTTCTTATGTTTCCTTTCTTTGATGGCAGTCGGTGATCCAGCTCCTCCGAAGAGTGGGTGTGTGTTTCAGCTTCTTCAGTTCTAGGTTTAAATTTGGACACAGCATTTGAAAATAATTTCTGTACTTAAAGAAGGGGAGCCCAATCCAATATCACTTATTCTTTTAAAACTAAACTGATTATCTTCGGGTTTTTGATTGTTGGTTATTATACCTTGTTTAACCAAACCGGGCAGGATTACAAACATGCATAAAACACACCGAACCTTTTGGAAATGTCCTTTTATTCAAGAACAAATTATAATAATAAACAAAAATACTATAGGAGAGCAGAAGCCTTAAAAATTATTGCATTTAATTAAACCAAAAACCACGCATTGCGAGCTATGCCATCCATCTCGGTTGAGAACAGAGAAATGTCTGGCCAAGTCCTCCACGAGTCATGCTCAGCACTCCCTCCTACCCCAACCGAAGCTTTGCATATTCACTGTTGATTACTACAGAAGCTCCGGAGCCCAAATAATGTTTTTTGGGACAGCCCTACCCAAAACTGACAGATTAATCAGTAATGAAAATAATCTTTAGGTGCAGCTCTGTTATTGATTAAAGTGACATTTATTTTCTTCATTAACTGATTAATTGTTTGGTCCATAAAATGTCAGGCAGTAATGAAAAATCATAATTTTTCAAAGGCTAAATTGACATTTGGAAGCTACAACCAGAGAATGTTTGGCATTTTTGCTCTGTCAAATGTTTTGTTGATTAGTCTTGATTAAACAACTTATTGTTTCAGATCGAAACCATGAAGGATAGATTACATTTTGTCATCATGTAAAATTCAAATGAATTCCTTCTCATGTTTAGATTTTTAAGGCACTTTGTCTTTATTTGATATAGTGATACAGGCCGGAAGCATGCAACTTTTTGGTTATATGGGGTTAACCGCTAAGCCACCAGCACAGCTGTAAACTCTTTTATGTTTTACTTCTTTTTAATTTGGTTTCACTTCTCACGTTAAAAGTATGTTACACTGTCTGAGATTCTCACAATCTGACACTATGCTGGTCGCACTGCAAGTTACTTGTACAGTTGCCAACATTCACTTTCACTTCTCTGTCTCAGGCTCAACAAACACACACACACACTCACAGCTTGTCTGGCCGGTCTCAGGGGAGCTGCCAGCGTAAAGGCCGCCTTGTGTGTCCTAATCATAGAACTCCATTCATTCTCTGTGAACTGTTGAAATACTGTCGACACGCGCTCCAAAGGATCAAGTTTCAGCTGGCGAGTGTTGATGCCCGCTCCCATTGTGTGTCAGAACGTGTGTGTGTTTGTGTGAAGTGGTTAATACAGGCGGTATCTAATCTGTGTTTTCCTCCCCAGGGTCGACAAGGACCGGAGTGGAGTGATATCAGACTCAGAGCTTCAGCAGGCCTTATCGAACGGTACGTATCAGTCTGACTGTTCAGCCACTCCCTTTTGGGTTTCTTTCTGTTCATTTGTGCTCTGTTCTCATCTTCCTCCTCTCCCTCAGTCTCCTTTCCTCTCTAACTTTTTCACACTTTTATTACTCCCTCTCTGCCTCTTTTTTGATGCCTCCGTCTCCCTCCCATCTCCGCGTTACACACCATTGCTCTCTCTTTGATTTAAGCAACTGTCAAGCCTTAAAGCAGGAAATGGTTTGTGATTTTATTTTTATCTTGGAGTGGCAGCTGAGCTGAATAGAAAATGAATGGAGTTTTATTTTTGTCCCAGAACAACAGGGAAGCAGGTGAAAAGTTCATCAGTTTAGCTTCAAAGAGAACGCTTTGATGCGCCTCAGTGTCCCTGATGACAGCTTCCTCAACACTGTAACCACTGCTGGTTGAAATTGTAGAACAGACTTATCACTACTTTTTTAGAGTCCCACCATGACGAAAAGTAAGGAGGGTGAGATCAGAAAGAGATTTTTTCCCCCGTATGTATCAGTTACCCTTGGTGGAGAAATTACAATTATAGTTAGAGATCTACAAGGTTTATCATGCAAGTAGTTGAATTGAATGAATGAATAAGAGCGATGCTTTACATTTAAAAAGTTTGGATGGTGGCTTTCTTACCTTTAACAAAAAACCTGAAACACAAATACAACAAAACGTGTATGGAATGGACTAAACGCCATGTTTTCCTCCTCTAACATAAGCTATGAACATTAACATGGTCACAAAACACATGGAAATATAAATGAATGTTTTTTTTTTCTTTGGCAATTGACAATGGTTTGACGTGTCTATAGTCAGGAATGAATGGACTCCTCTGTACGTTGGACGGTTATAGCCTCCACGTCGACCATTAATTCTTGATACTGGACACCTCGTCAGACATTATCCCTTAGGTAATGCATTAATAACCTCTATTTGGTTGTCCAAGTATCTGAGCTAAGCATCCAAAACAGGGATATATTGAAATTGACAGACTGATCTTAGATCTTCCTAATCATTAGGAATATCCTGATCAAGTTTTTTTTTTTCTTTTCTTTTTTTGGCCTTTTCCCAATCCAAGTACTTTCATGTTGGGTATCTGCCAATGAAGTCTAATCCAATACATATATTTACTGAAATATTGATGAAATATGTTATCTGACCCACTGAAGTAGCTAACAACAGCTGAAGCCTACTAAATGTGAAACACCTTATTTTTTATGAGCTACTTTAACCAAATACTTTAGGTCCTGATTAAAAACTATTAAGTTTATAAGCTTAAATAACGGATATTATATAAATAAAAGATTAACTGGGAGAATGTGACTCTGAAGTGATCCGCTAGAGAGGAGACGTCTCACTGTGTTGGAGTTGTTAGAAATCCACTCTGAATGTACGGCAGTGTAAGAGAGCGGAGATTCTTCGCTCACAGACTATGATCGGATTTTAATCAGCTATATTTTAGCAGATACCTAGCCATTAAAATATGCCTGGGTCTGCCCCAATGTCACTCTTTAGGAACAACTTGGGTCTTTGAATCATCTGTAGTTTAGACCAGTTTCTGAAATCTAAAATGTTTAAAAAATTGACTCAGGATTTCAAGTAAATCTTCCCCCGTTACGACTGTAAACTGCATATACACACTGCGCAAGAATGGAAAGCTTGACAGGCGAAGCTACAGTAACTAAAGGGGCGCGGAATTGTGAAATTGTAATCCAATGAGGATTGTTCCCTGGGCTGCAGAACGGGAGTTCATGTGAGAAAGATTGAATACTGAGAGGAAATAACTCACAAACTCAGCATGAAAAAGACCCAGGGATGGAACATGAGAATTAGAGCTGCTAGTGATGGAAGTGTACTTGCGCTGGTCCTGTGTTGCTCAGGAGGAGGAGGAGGAGGATTCGAACAGGATCAAGGCTTTAGTTCCCACCG
This sequence comes from Pagrus major, assembly GCF_040436345.1. NCBI lineage: Eukaryota > Metazoa > Chordata > Actinopteri > Spariformes > Sparidae > Pagrus > Pagrus major. The sequence continues at coordinate 12,097,097 of NC_133233.1, forward strand.
GGGCCCTCTAAACAAAAAAGAAAACCTTGTGATTCTGCGAGGCAGTTTGGAGAGCGCTGTTGAATAAATGATACAGCAGGTCATCTTCTCTGCGCCAATCCTGGCAAGTGAAGTCAGTTTTACTCCTGCTTGGACAGAGAAGAGCATCAGGCTGGTAAAATATCTGTTTTCATGCCAACACACACAACACCGCACCAGCATCACTTCTTGACCTTCCTCTCAGTGAGACAGCAGGGTCGAAACACGCCACCGATGAATGAGATGCCCAGTGAGAGGAGCACAGGATGCCCAGAAAATGTAGCACTGGTTGATGTTTGTCTTCTCATTAAAATATAATAAGTTCCCCATCAAGTTTATGGCTGAATCGCTCAGGCAGCTTTTCAAAGACTTCTGAACAGATTACTCTCTTTGGAAACCCATTTTTTTCTGGGCACTTCAGAGGGAAAGCAAAAAAAAAAAGAAGTGTTGAAGCCAGCAGCAGCAGCAGTGAAAGAAGCTGTTATCAGGCTGCGCAGTGGCTCTGGCTCAGCATACTGATTAGTGTGTGAGTTTTTGCATGCACGCATGAGCGCTTGTGTTTATCTACAATATGTGTGTGTTATTCATTTTGTCTGCAATCATTCCAAGGGTCAGTAAGGAGCCTTTCTGTTTTTACAGACTTGGCGTGTGTGCCTTTTCTTCAGCGTTGGGTGCTTGTGTTCCTTGCTGCGTGCGTGCTTGTGGTGAACGGCAGGTTTTGCCGGTCTGGTCTGCGCCAGTTCATTAGGCTCACTGTGATATGAAACAGAGCCAGTGAGGCTGAACACACGCTGCACCTCATCCTGTCCTGCAGTGAAAGCGAGAGCCACCAAACCTGCCACAGTCTGTCTGTCTGTCGTCTAGGGCTGCAACTCACGATTATTTTCATTGACGATTAATCTGTTGATTATTTTCTCAATTAATCAATCAGGGTTTTGGTCGGAAATGTCGTTTCCTAAAGCCCACAATGTCACAACATTGTGGAGTAAAGGAGTAAAGAAACCAGAAAGTATTCACATTTAAGAAGCTGGAATCAGATAATTTTGACTTTATTTTCTAAAGAAATTACCAAAACCGATCAGTCATTTATCAAAATAATTGGGAGATTTGTTTAATAGCTGACAACTAATAGATGATTATGCATTGATGATGCATTAATCGTTGAAGCTCTGCTGTCCCCATGGCCCCACTGACTTGGCACATTCTTCTTTTATCTATATCAGTTTCACACCATCAGCCAACCTTTGTCTGCCATGTTGTTCCTCCTCCCTCAGGGGAGCAGAGTGCAGAGAGTATCAGGGCCCTGGAGGCTGGAGAGGCGAGGCAGGGGTTGTTGGCGCTTTGCTGATTACACTCCTCCATCCTCTGCTGTTTCTGCACCACATGCTCTCTCGTCCTCTCATCTCTCCTTCAGTACGCTGCCTTCAATAGCTATCTTTTTGCATTTCTAAAAAATCTGTCAGCCATGTTTCAATGATTCTGGTTTTTGTTTTTTCAAAGTAAAAACAATGCTTGTGTAGCTTTATGATCACAGTGACGATGATGTCACTGTGTCTTGTGTTACATACTGCATTATCAGCTTGACGTTGTCTCCCGCTGGCAGATCATCCTTTTGCTTGCATAAAATTAGAAACTAACAAAATTAGAGACTGAGAGTGGATGGACTTGTTTTGCAGCATCTCTCCTCTTCTCCTTTATCTTCTCTCATCTTTTATCACTATCTCAACTTGTCTCCTCCCTTCTATCCTCTCCGCCTCCTCTCCTCTCCTCTCCTCTCCTCTCCTCTCCTCTCCTCTCCTCTCCTCTCCTCTCCTCTCCTCTCCTCTCCTCTCCTCTCCATCTCCTCTCCTCTCCATCTCCTCTCCTCTCCTCTCCTCTCCGCCTCCTCTCCTCTCCTCTCCTCTCCTCTCCTCTCCTCTCCTCTCCTCTCCTCTCCTCTCCTCTCCTCTCCTCTCCTCTCCTCTCCTCTCCTCTCCTCTCCTCTCCTCTCCTCTCCTCTCCTCTCATCTCCTCTCCTCTCCTCTCCTCTCCTCTCCTCTCCTCTCTTATTTCATCTCCCCACAGTCCTCAGGAGGCTATGGCACCAGCTCAGTGCCCGCTGTGTCCTCTGTCTGTTTGTCCTCTCTCTCTCTAACTTTCTCTCTTTGTCTCTCGCCCATTCTCCCTTAGTCTCCACTTTCTCTCTCTTCTCCTCCCTCTCTCCATCCCTCTATCAGCTCTTGGTTTGAGAATGTATCATCCCTGATGAGACACGGATTGGCTTTGTGCCGCTCAAATGTATGTGCATGTCTGTGTTGTGTGTAGCTGCGCCATTTGCTATAAATATGGAATATTTGGCCTCCCCACGCTCAGCGGTGAGTAGACATCATACCAACTTGCCATCATGTTCCCCCTCTCTCCCGCGCACACAGATTTATACTCCTCCTTGAGTTATTTATTTAAGTGTGTAGGAGCAGTAATAGCCTCGAAAATTGCTGATCCAATTGAGAGAGCACATGCTTGCTGTGCAGATTGCAGAGTTGGCTGAATGGCTTGAGTCAAGGAGCTCCTTCAACAACTCTCTTACATCTGTGGCATTTTGTAAAACTCTGCTACACTGGAGTAAGGAGCCAGCAAGCATTGATTTTTGTCAGCCAACTTTGCAAAAAATCTTCTCCCTGTTATCAATCTTCAGTCCTGCTCAGCCATTTCTGTTACAGCTGAGCAGTGGATGAGATGCTTCATGCGCTCATTGACTCCGTGTTACACCCTGTGATTCTTATCTAATGCTGCGAGGCACCAGTGCTGATTATGAGTGACTGGATTCCTTGAGGCCAGCCTGCTACTGCATGTCTCACACATCATGAGTATTGTCTGGCATAACGCACAAAAACAAACAGAAACTGAGAACGACTTGCTGTATGACCCATTGGCCTGTGACTATTTCTAATGTTTCATGACGCATCCACGATGTCCTGGAGGTGTTTTTAAATATTGCATGCTACACAATCTCAGCTTTTAAAAATAGGACTTTCAGGATCTGGAAATTGGAATTGGGAATGATTCAGTACTGGTTATGATCCAATATTGGGTTCCGATACTGGCATAATTAACTTATTGTAGTGACCTCACCAATTCATGTACCGATCCAGAGACCATAGTCTAAATGATTACCAATTTCCCATTGGATTCTTTGAAATTCTCTCATTACTTTTGAACTCATGTTTAGAAATCCACTTACTAGTAGTAATATGAATCAAATTTAAATGTATTCCAAAGCTATTTATTTGTACTGTAGGTTTAATAGGCTTCACATACAAACAGGTTTAGGAGAGCGCATTGCTATGGCAATGCCTTGTTTTGAGAAGCTTAAACAAATCATGTACGCATTTGTATAGTGTTTGCTTTCAAAAGAAATGCTGTGTGGTTTACTACAGCCTCATGTAATCTTACATATAATACCAACAGTTATAAAAATAACAATGATGATAATAAAAATAATAATTAGGGCTGCAACTAATGAATACACTCACATTTGACTATTAGGTTGGTTCTTTTCTTCATTAATTATTTTGGTGTTTGGTCTTCAAAATGTCAGAAAGTGTAAAATGTCGATCAGTGTTTCCCAAAGCCCAAGAAGATGTCTTCTTTTATCCACAGCTTAAAGATATTCCGTTTACTGTTTACTTTATCTGATTGGAGTGTTTTTGAACCTTTCATTTTTACCTCCTTTTACTGTCTTGCCATCACATTTTTACCTTATAATTGATCATGGATAATGTATGCATGCATGGCGTGAATGAACATGACTACGTAGCAGGCTAAAACAAATATTAAAAGAAATACTAAACTAATTTGAATTTATGTATATAAATTAACTTATTTCACTGGTGGTTCCTGTACCACAGTTTGAGAAACAATGACTCAAATAAAATTATTCAAGAAAAAAGAGCTGTCAGTATCGGTTTTGGCAGATATCCAAACTAAGGAATCGGATCAATTGTATTTTTTTTACCGTTACATCTCAAACTTAAACCAGTCAGATCAGAATAAACCTCATGTGGCTCATGTGTGAAATGGCTCAAGTCTATGAAATGACTCTGCAGAGTGTATATAGCAGAAAATTCTGGCTTTGTGTGTCAAAGTTAATGTCCATGTGTGCTCACATATGTCGAGTGTGTGTGTCCAAGTGTCTCACTGAGCTCCAGCACAGCCGTTATATGCATGTGTACACACTGCGGTCACCTCACTCTGTTTTTCCATCAGCCTCCCTCTCTCCTCACCTCCCAGCCTCTCTCTCTCTCCTTTCTCCACCTCACCACTGGCAGTTAGGCTCCCCAGTGAGAGAGCCCAGTGTGTGGACTGGACAGAGGGTGTATTGTACCAGTTGGGCCATCAGACGCACACACAGACGCACACAAACATCTCAACCATACTGACCAGCTCAAACTGGGCCGCCGCAGTCTGTCTGGCATACATTGGTGACCTCGCAGCCAGCTACTGGTGTGAAAATTGTGTGTGTGACTGTGTGTGTGTGAGTAGAGGAATCAGTGTGGCTGTAAAGGTCAAAGCTTGTTCTTCTTCTCACTGCCTTTGGTCATGTTTGTGATGGCTCTAATGCTGGAGCAACATCATTGCAACAGGCGCTACAAAAAGATTTCTGATTCCTCTTTGTCTGTCTGATCGGCTGGACATCTTGCAGTTAACTTGAACTAGCATCCTAGCCACTGTTCGAAGCAAAAAACAAAACAATTTGCCTTTTCATAACACTGAGATCTGGATTTCTATGTCAGAGTAAAACACCTGGTTGTATTAATAAGTAGGCAAGTTTTGTTACTCACTGATATAGTGGAAAGAAAGCCGGTTTTGAACCGTCTCAGGTTCCGCTGGAAATGGGGAACACATATCAGCGGGGCAACAAACTTTAACATAACACCAGTTCTTGGTTAATCTCGGTTTCTTTCACTCTCCTTCTTCACCTTCTTTGCCTCCTACATCATCAGGGTTATTTTTCTTTTGCAGTGAAGAGTTTCCACAGTTATTCCAGTTATTCCATCATAACCCGTGGATCTTGAGCAGGGAAACAGTGCATCTTCCTGTTTTGTTTGTGCAATGGCAGGCAGTGCTTTTGTTGTGCTGTAATATGACCTTCTGTTTTCTGTGAAATATCCAGCCTAATACCATAGTGAAAGCAAGGTTTATAGTGAGCCAATCTATACCCGGATGGTGTCATATTTCTACAGCCATTACACCGCCCAATCAGTATTTACTTCAGAACGATACGTAGAAGTAAAAAAGTTGTCTATTGCAGTTTAAGTAGAGCTCAGCCGACACATCAGTCAGGCCTGTATATTGGCTGATATTACTTAATTGCAGACAGTAGAAAAATATCAGAGATTAGTCTGAGGTAATTTACAAACAGTAAGTCCATTATAGAGTTTTGGCTTTCACCGGACTGAACTGCAGCAAGTAAACACACAGCAGTCACTCTGACTTAGTTCTACAAATTGCTGCTGCATCAGTACGTTTATGATATTTTATGTTTGTTGCTTTCGATCAGGATTGCAATAAAAGTACAATATAAGAATATAGATTCTGGCCCAAACACCAGTTCCAGTACGAGCCTCAGGCCTGGTCCCAGACCAGCTCTACCCACAGTCCCAGACAGACTCACACATCAATAAAACAAACCTGAAGAGGAAGGAATTGTTGAGTGTCTTCTTTGAACACTGAAGTAAAATCTTCCCAAAATGTCTTTAAGTCCTAAACTCATTTATTTCCAATTTATTTGGACATTTTATGGACCTTTTTAAAGATGGAATCCAGGTCAAAATAAATAAAATACAAAAAAAAACCCATTTTGCTTGCAACCTTTTTATTTAAATGAGGTTCTCTATTTCAAAGAGCTCCTATCTAAGCTCTTATAGCTCGCGCTGCAAACCTGCTTACTGCTGGCATAGCTAAAGTGTGGAGGGAAATCAAAAACAAGCTGGAACAGGCACAGCGTGAAAAAAGCTCCATACTTCGCCGAGGAGATGTTAAAATCCTGCAGATGCTGTTTAAAGGTCTGTAGATAGAGTTTCAGGGAGGGATCTTAGGTCAGCAAAAGTAGGCGAGAGAGTTCAGGTTACTGCAACACAAACTAAACTGCAAATGTTTTGTGCGCCTTTTCATCTCCTCTGGTCAATTCTCCTTTGTTGCCTCTGTTCATCTGGTTATCTCTCTTCTTTCTTCTCTTTTATGGGTTCTTTTGGTCTCTCTCATCTCGTCTCCTCTGCATCCTCCCATGCTCTCTCCTCTTTATTTCTGGTCCTGAACTGTCGGGCCTCTCGGTGATAAAGTGAGATGGTGAGTCAGCAAGGATTTAGATACCCTGATAAATCTCAGCGTCTTGAGAGAGTGTGAAGTAGACCATAAAGTATAAACACCCTGCTGAACTAAAGCACAATCAGTCTTTTTCCTGAGCGTTATAAGTGACAGGTGGATTCACATATGATTGAAGAGTTTGTCCTGTAGGTGAGAAATGACCGTTTTATGTGTTTGGGGGGGGCGGAAGGCCATAAAATGTCACCAAACTTTTAAGTCTTTTTTAAAAACAACTTTGACTTAGTTTTACGTCTGTTGTGATGAAATATAATGATGCATTCACACGTCATCAACTCCTTCCTTAATGTGATTTCTGCTATTTGGTCAATGCTTTTATCCTCCTCTCTTGTGAGTGCATTATCAGTGTGGGTGGCTGCTGTGGGAACTGAACATGACCCCTGCCCGTCATTTGTCTACACACAGATCGTTACTACTTCACGAACAAAATGCCAACCAATATAACAGGCAGAGGTGGCTGCCTACTACCGTTATCTCTCTATTAGGGGTGGGAATCACCAGAGCTCCAATATATCACATTACTTAAGCCACAATATGATATTATTGTGATTTTTAAAGGCCCCTTTTTTTAGGTTCATACTTTTATTGTTGATGTCTACTTGAAAATGTTTTCATTAAATGCTTTAATGTTCAAAAAACACATTTCACTTTTCTCATACTTTCTATTCCTGAGGCACCTCTATTCACCCTCTGTCAATGCTCTATTTTAGTGCCTGTCTCTTTAAGGCCCTCTTCCCGAAAAGCCCAGTCTTGCGGTGATTGGTCAGCTCTCACAGGCCTGAGCCACTTTGATATATACCAGCACACAGTAGAAATACACAGTATACATACCCAATACACAGCACACAGCAGAAATACACAGTAGAAATACACAGTAGAAATACACAGCACACAGTAGAAATACACAGTAGAAATACACAGAAATACACATCACACAGTAGAAATACACAGAAATACACAGCACACAGTAGAAATACACAGAAATACACAGCACACAGTAGAAATACACAGTAGAAATACACAGCACACAGTAGAAATACACAGCAGAAATACACAGCACACAGTAGAAATACACAGTAGAAATACACAGTAGAAATACACACCACACAGTAGAAATACACAGCAGAAATACACAGCACACAGTAGAAATACACAGTAGAAATACACAGTAGAAATACACAATAGAAATACACATCACACAGTAGAAATACACAGTAGAAATACGCAATAGAAATACACAGAAATACACAGCACACAGTAGAAATACACAGTAGAAATACACAGAAATACACAGCACACAGTAGAAATACTCAGCACACAGTAGAAATACACAATAGAAATACACATCACACAGTAGAAATACACAGAAATACACAGCACACAGTAGAAATACACAGCAGAAATACACAGAAATACACAGCACACAGTAGAAATACACAGAAATACACAGCAGAAATACACATCACACAATAGAAATACACAGTAGAAATACACAGCACACAGCAGAAATACACAGTAGAAATACACATCACACAGTAGACATACACAGAAATACACAGCACACAATAGAAATGCACACCACACATTAGAAATACACAGTAGAAATACACAGAACTACACATCACACAGTAGAAATACACAGTAGAAATACACAGAAATACACAGCACACAATAGAAATACACAGCACACATTAGAAATACACAGTAGAAATACACAGCACACAGTAGAAATACACAGCAGAAATACACAGCACACAGTAGAAATACACCGTAGAAATAGACAGAAATACACAGCACACAATAGAAATACACACCACACATTAGAAATACACAGTAGAAATACACAGAAGAAATACACAGAAATACACATCACACAGTAGAAATACACAGAAATACACAGCACACAGTAGAAATACACAGCAGAAATACACACCACACAGTAGAAATACACAGCAGAAATACACAGCACACAGTAGAAATACACAATAGAAATACACGTCACACAGTAGAAATACACAGTAGAAATACGCAGTAGAAATACACAGAAATACACAGCACACAGTAGAAATACACAGTAGAAATACATAGCAGAAATACACAATAGAAATACACATCACACAGTAGAAATACACAGTAGAAATACGCAGTAGAAATACACAGAAATACACAGCACACAGTAGAAATACACAGTAGAAATACACACCACACAGTAGAAATACACAGCAGAAATACACAGCACACAGTAGAAATACACAGTAGAATTACACAATAGAAATACACAGCAGAAATACACATCACACAGTAGAAATACACAGTAGAAATACACAGAAATACACAATAGAAATACACAGTAGAAATACACAGAAATACACAATAGAAATACACAGTAGAAATACACAGAAATACACAATAGAAATACACAGCACACAGTAGAAATACACAGCAGAAATACACAATAGAAATACACATCACACAGTAGAAATACACAGTAGAAATACACAGAAATACACAATAGAAATACACAGCACACAGTAGAAATACACAGTAGAAATACACATTAGAAATACACAGCACACAGTAGAAATACACAGTAGAAATACACAGAAATACACAGCACACAATAGATATACACAGCACACAGTAGAAATACACAGTAGAAATACACAGAAGAAATACACAGAAATACACATCACACAGTAGAAATACACAGAAATACACAGCACACAGTAGAAATACACAGCACACAGTAGAAATACACAGTAGAAATACACAATAGAAATACACATCACACAGTAGAAATACACAGTAGAAATACGCAGTAGAAATACACAGAAATACACAGCACACAGTAGAAATACACAGTAGAAATACATAGCAGAAATACACAGCACACAGCAGAAATACACAGTAGAAATACACATCACACAGTAGAAATACACAGAAATACACAGCACACAATAGAAATGCACACCACACATTAGAAATACACAGTAGAAATACACAGAACTACACATCACACAGTAGAAATACACAGCACACAGTAGAAATACACAGCAGAAATACACACCACACAGTAGAAATACACAGCAGAAATACACAGCACACAGTAGAAATACACAATAGAAATACACGTCACACAGTAGAAATACACAGAAATACACAGCACACAGTAGAAATACACAGTAGAAATACACACCACACAGTAGAAATACACAGCAGAAATACACAGCACACAGTAGAAATACACAATAGAAATACACGTCACACAGTAGAAATACACAGTAGAAATACGCAGTAGAAATACACAGAAATACACAGCACACAGTAGAAATACACAGTAGAAATACATAGCAGAAATACACAATAGACATACACATCACACAGTAGAAATACACAGTAGGAATACGCAGTAGAAATACACAGAAATACACAGCACACAGTAGAAATACACAGCAGAAATACACAATAGAAATACACATCACACAGTAGAAATACACAGTAGAAATACACAGAAATACACAATAGAAATACACAATAGAAATACACAGAAATACACAATAGAAATACACAGCACACAGTAGAAATACACAGCAGAAATACACAATAGAAATACACATCACACAGTAGAAATACACAATAGAAATACACAGTAGAAATACACAGAAATACACAATAGAAATACACAGCACACAGTAGAAATACACAGTAGAAATACACATTAGAAATACACAGCACACAGTAGAAATACACAGTAGAAATACACAGAAATACACAGCACACAATAAAAATACACACCACACAGTAGAAATACACAGTAGAAATACACAGAAGAAATACACAGAAATACACAGCACACAGTAGAAATACACAGTAGAAATACACAATAGAAATACACATCACACAGTAGAAATACACAGTAGAAATACGCAGTAGAAATACACAGAAATACACAGCACACAGAAGAAATACACAGTAGAAATACATAGCAGAAATACACAGCACACAGCAGAAATACACAGTAGAAATACACATCACACAGTAGAAATACACAGAAATACACAGCACACAATAGAAATGCACACCACACATTAGAAATACACAGTAGAAATACACAGAACTACACATCACACAGTAGAAATACACAGCACACAGTAGAAATACACAGCAGAAATACACAGCACACAGTAGAAATACACAGTAGAAATACACAGCACACAGTAGAAATACACAGCAGAAATACACAGCACACAGTAGAAATACACAGTAGAAATACACAGCACACAATAGAAATACACACCACACATTAGAAATACACAGTAGAAATACACAGAACTACACATCACACAGTAGAAATACACAGTAGAAATACACAGAAATACACAGCACACAATAGAAATACACAGCAGAAATACACAGCACACAGTAGAAATACACAGTAGAAATACACAGAAATACACAGCACACAATAGAAATACACAGCACACATTAGAAATACACAGTAGAAATACACAGAAATACACATCACACAGTAGAAATACACAGAAATACACAGCACACAGTAGAAATACACAGTAGAAATACACAGCACACAGTAGAAATACACAGCAGAAATACACAGCACACAGTAGAAATACACAGTAGAAATACACAGCACACAATAGAAATACACACCACACATTAGAAATACACAGTAGAAATACACAGAACTACACATCACACAGTAGAAATACACAGTAGAAATACACAGAAATACACAGCACACAATAGAAATACACAGCACACATTAGAAATACACAGTAGAAATACACAGCACACAGTAGAAATACACAGCAGAAATACACAGCACACAGTAGAAATACACAGTAGAAATAGACAGAAATACACAGCACACAATAGAAATACACACCACACATTAGAAATACACAGTAGAAATACACAGAAGAAATACACAGAAATACACATCACACAGTAGAAATACACAGAAATACACAGCACACAGTAGAAATACACAGTAGAAATACACACCACACAGTAGAAATACACAGCAGAAATACACAGCACACAGTAGAAATACACAGTAGAAATACACAATAGAAATACACGTCACACAGTAGAAATACACAGTAGAAATACGCAGTAGAAATACACAGAAATACACAGCACACAGTAGAAATACACAGTAGAAATACATAGCAGAAATACACAATAGAAATACACATCACACAGTAGAAATACACAGTAGAAATACGCAGTAGAAATACACAGAAATACACAGCACACAGTAGAAATACACAGTAGAAATACACAGCAGAAATACACGATAGAAATACACGTCACACAGTAGAAATACACAGAAATACACAGCACACAGTATAAATACACAGTAAAAATACACAGAAATACACAGCAGAAATACACATCACACAATAGAAATACACAGCACACAGCAGAAATACACAGTAGAAATACACAGCACACAGTAGAAGTACACAGCAGAAATACACAGCACACAGTAGAAATACACAGTAGAAATACACAGAAATACACAGCACACAATAGAAATACACAGCACACAGTAGAAATACACAGTAGAAATACACAGAAATACACATCACACAGTAGAAATACACAGCACACAGTAGAAATACACAGTAGAAATACACAGCACACAGTAGAAATACACAGTAGAAATACACAGCACACAGTAGAAATACACAGTAGAAATACACACCACACAGTAGAAATACACAGCAGAAATACACAGCACACAGTAGAAATACACAGTAGAATTACACAATAGAAATACACAGCAGAAATACACATCACACAGTAGAAATACACAGTAGAAATACACACCACACAGTAGAAATACACAGCAGAAATACACAGCACACAGTAGAAATACACAGTAGAATTACACAATAGAAATACACAGCAGAAATACACATCACACAGTAGAAATACACAGTAGAAATACGCAGTACAAATACACAGCACACAGTAGAAATACTCAGCACACAGCAGAAATACACAGTAGAATTACACAATAGAAATACACTTCACACAGTAGAAATACACAGTAGAAATACACAGAAATACACAGCACACAGTAGAAATACACAGCAGAAATACACAGAAATACACAGCACACAGTAGAAATACACAGAAATACACAGCGCACAGCAGAAATACACAGTAGAAATACACAGAAATACACAGCAAACAATAGAAATGCACACCACACATTAGAAATACACAGTAGAAATACACAGAAATACACAGCAAACAATAGAAATGCACACCACACATTAGAAATACACAGTAGAAATACACAGAACTACACACCACACATTAGAAATACACAGTAGAAATACACAGAAATACACAGCACACAGTAGAATTACACAGTAGAAATACACAGCACACAGTAGAAATACACAGCACACAGTAGAAATACACAGTAGAAATACACAATACACCGTATAAGTACACCGTACACATACCCAGTACACTGTACACATACCCAGTACACAGCACACATACCCAATACACAGTAAAAATTCACATTATACATACCCAGCACACAGTAAAAATTCACAGTATACATACCCAGCACACAGTATACATACACAGCACACAGTAGAAAACAACATCCCTTAATTGGTATCTTGTGATACAGCAGTGGTCTTAAAAATAAATATGGGCACTTAAAGATATTTATCTTGAGAAATTTTTGTGATTAAGCCAAAATAATGAAATCTTAACCATCTGAGGATAATGGTCCTAAAAAAATATTAGCAGCTGCTCTCAGCTTCTGTAGTTGGCAGTCTAACAACTCTCTACTGAAAACTTACAGTATGAGCTTTGCCTCATAATTGTCCTCTGTGGAGCTGGATTATCTGTTGTGTTTTATAACGATATCTTCTGTGTTTTTATCTGCAATACAAGTAAAGTTATACATGTTTTTAATGTTGTTGTCCAATAGATACTAAAATAGCCCAGTAACCTCACTGGGCCGGTATGTCTTTAACTGGTTTTGTTCTGACTCACAGGCACATGGACTCCTTTCAACCCAGTGACGGTGCGCTCCATCATATGTAAGTAGCTGCTAACAAAGACATGCTTGTTGTTTATTTGCCTCCTCTCCATGACGGCCCGACAAATTAATTCAGTTTTGAGCGGTCTGAGAGCAGGAATATACTTATCTTGGCTTCAGTAAGTGCTGCTCTAGTGGAAACCTGCAGCCATCAATAAAAGAAGGAGGAGGAGAGAGCATCTGGAGGAAATGGGAAAGTTTGTCTCAAAAGGCAGCAGCCGATTGCCTCGGACTCCAAATAACGATCTGTTTACACTCTAGTTGTTATATACAGCTGAGGTTAAAAACTCTGCTGTGTAGTCAAGGGCTATGGCTTTTTAATTTTACTAATGTAGGTCTGACCACTTCACCACAAATAAAGCTGCCTTTGTACTTTGAGTTTTTAGGTGTATATCTCTTCTTGAATCTGAAAGAATGTGGCTGATTTATTATCTACCTTTAAACTCACATTTTGCACGTTTGCTTCCAGTTTAGACAAAAATATGCCAAAAATATCGTTCCCCGGGTCTCATGTGTACTTTGTTCCATTTTTGTTGTGCAACTTGCGAAGTAAATCCCTCTAATTCCATCGCTTCACCATCCCACTGTACCATACTCTGTAAATCTATTGTTTAATAGTCCCCCCAGCAAGAATCCTGTGATAACACTCCTTTTGTTGGGAGGTAATTGGATTGAACCGCACAGGGGTGAGGAGTGGAGTACTGTTGGGGAGGATCAAGCAGTCTTATGAGGCAGGAGTTAGTCAAGTGTGAGACTCACAGTTTACACTTTTCTGCTCTCTGACAGCCATTTAAAACTGTTCAGTGTTGTTTTTGCTTTCACGTCACAGGATTGGTTCCAACTGTGTGCTGGAGTCCAACATGTCAAGAGTTGTGTGTATTAATGCCTTTAACCTCTTCCGCCTCTCTCTTCAGCCATGTTCGACAGGGAAAATAAAGGCGGGGTCAACTTCAATGAGTTCGCCGGCGTGTGGAAATACATCACAGACTGGCAGAACATCTTCAGGACCTACGACAGGGACAACTCGGGCTTCATCGATAAGAACGAGCTCAGGCAGGCACTAACTGGATTCGGTGAGCAGCAAAGTATGCTTGTTAATTTCAGTTTGGTGACTGTGGTGGAGGGCTCCATTGCTGTCTGTAGAAGGGTCCTTTCTCTGTGTCAAAAGGTCAGATTCTGTCTTTTCAGTAGCTCTCTGTTTGTTTTTGGAAATTGTTTATTAAAGGAATAGTTTGGAATTTTATCCTTAATTTATACTCAGTCACCGCTCATGTTTTATATACTTGATAGGTTCGCAAACGTTCATTGTTATTTTTTGCAACAACACACAAATAGAGATGTACTGATGAGTCAAAAGACAATTAATTGGCAACTATTTTGAAAAGAACATCAGGATTTGCTGCTAATCTGTGCCATTTACGATAGTTGATGAAGAGTCTTTAGGTTTGGACTGTTGGTTGGGCAAAAAATCTACTTGAAGATGTCAATTCTTTCACATTTTATAGACTAAATGATTAATCAGTTATTGATATAATCAGCAGGTTAATCAATAATGAAAATAATTGTTAGTTGCAGCCTTACACGCTAGGGTTTTAGAAAAAATACAGAAATTTCCACAAAAAAAAACAAAACAACCATAATTGTCAAAAGTTGTTGCACTATTGTTATTGTGATGAACCAGAATTTACAGATGAAGACTTGCAACATACAGTTGGAGGAGAAACTGCACACATTTGAAGAATGGAAGCTTTTTTGCCATAAACAAGGGTTTTGGATTTGTCCTCTACTAATTACAGAAATTACAAATAAAAAATGAAAATTTCTAAAATTTAAAAACTGTTCAATCTGTCATTGATTTTCGCTTTGGTTTGGTTTATTTTGCTCAATTCAGTGTATGATTTCCAAAACAATTGTACAAGACACATAACACACTTTTATCCACTATGCACACTGCATAAATAAAACAAGAGCAAGAAGAAGAGAAACTCCTATCACCTGCTGCTTTCTTAATAATAACGTAAAATAATGTAGATACAGATGGCCAACCCTTCTTTGTTTGTTTTTGTGATTGTGTCACGTGTTTATGTGTAAAAGCGCCTACAGCTAAATCCCTAAAGTCTCCTGTTTAAGTTCAGTAAATGCCAGAAGAGCCATAATCAATATGTTGTTGAAACTGAGATGTCGCTGACAATATATGTCAGTTAAAACTGCAGTAAAGGCTGAGTGATAAGGACGTATTATACTGATGGAGGCAGTACTGTGAAGACATCCTTTCATTTGACCTTATCATTCTTAACTACTGTCACAAGCTGTTCATCTGCTGCAGCCGGTGTGCACCAGCACAGCTCCAAGTCGTCTACAGCTCTACAGCAACAGTTTCAAAATGTTCTCCTCCACTGTGAAGTCATCACATGGTCAAGTTTTTTTCTACTTAAGACTTGTTCCCTTCCACGACTTAGGAGCCTCGGGTGCTGTAAAGCTGTGTAGGTGATCATACTGGGGAATTTAAAATCCATGTCCTGTATATTGTTAATGTGTTATTTCCTGTTTTGTGCAGGGTATCGTCTATCAGACCAGTTCTATGGCACGCTGATAGAAAAGTTCGACCGCCAGAGGAAGGGACAGGTTGCCTTCGATGACTTCATCCAGTGCTGTATTGTACTACAGGTAACAGATTCACACTAAATTAAAAAAACACAAAAAAAACTGAATGCACATACATGAATATATGATGTCCTTGGGTTTTGCACTTGAATCACAACAAGGCTACTCTTGCATTCATAAGATTCAAAGGGAGGGTTTAATTATGCAAACGCATTACAGTCTTCCCTTTTAGATTATTAATCTCTTGTGGAAGCTCCACTTGAGCCTGCTGCTTGTTCTGTTCCGGTAATTTCACACACACACACACACACACACACACACACACACACACACACACACACACACACACACACACAGCTGAGTGGAAGCTGCCAAGTGTGACTATAACCTTTCATTAATACAGTAGCTGAAGCAGCTCTTTCAGGTACACTAGGAGAGTAAAATAACAGCTGCTTTTGAAGTGCCCCTCTCAAGGTGTCACAATAGCTCTAGCTCCGCTTTATTTGGCACTTTTCCAGACCTAGATTTGAAGGAGTGACCTTGTGTTGCTATATTTGAATCTTAAATGTGATATGACGTAAAAATTGTGAATAAAACAATGAGGTTTCAATATGACACCGAATCTGTAAGATATTCATGGTGTATTGGAGACTTTGGAGCAATCTGTTCATATTAATTCACTCTTTTTTGCCTCTTTTCTACAGAGGTTGACTGACGTGTTCAGGCGGTACGACACAGACCAGGATGGCTGGATCCAGGTTTCATATGAACAGTATCTATCCATGGTCTTCAATATAGTATAACGCACACGGATCACCACAGAAGAGCACAACTGGACACAACTGTGCCAAAGCTAGCGGCACCTCCCGGATGTTTGCCATGGTGGACACTACAAGATTTTTTTAAACTTTACTTTAGCCCAGTTGTGCTATTTCACACAAATTTATAGAAATGAACACACCAAAATATGAAAAACAAGATAGTATTTGTTTTGAGGTCCAACTACAATGCTTGACGTATATAAAAAAATCTTGTAGTGTTTTGTTGAATGACCAATCTGAGCTACATCTGTGTTGGGGTTGGGGAATTGAATGGACACACCTTGTCTTTCTGTCTGTCAGTCTGTCTGTTATTGTCGACAACCTTTTTAATGTCTTAACTTTAATTGATACAATTAAAAAATATTAACTCTGCTGAGAGTTAAAACGATGCATTGTAAATATGATTTAAGATGCATTGCATGCTTTTCAGGGAAATTTAGCCCCACGTCGAAGCATGCTTTCCCTTTCTCTTGTCTTTTCCTCAGCCCTATTTTGCTCAAAGCCATGTTTACAAAAACAGTGAAGGCAGGTAATGTTCTGCTTCGAGATTCACTGACATGCCAGCTTACATGCCATATTTGTACAAACTTATTTTTAACAGCGACTCTTCAAATGTTAGAACATATAATTTTTGGTAGAGGGGTTAAGCATAATGCCTTTTAGTATGGCTTATTTTTTGTGCATGATGCCTTAAAATGTGTAAAAACAACACAAAAAGAGAAATCTTTTATTAAAAAAACTGAAAATCTTTGGTGGAGTTGTCTCATTATTTACAGGCCCACAGAGCCACGTTGCACTGCAGGGGAAACAGTTGACCTGTAAAGTGGCTCGATGTCGCCCTCTGGTGCACGGTGGTAGTTTTTACCACTGCAATGCACCAACATGTGCCTCAGAACCTTGTGTCTTGTTATTGTTTCTTAGGGGAGGATAAAAGCGTTGCACCTTCGTATCAAAGTTGTGTTGAAGTTAGCTCAGAGTTAGCTAGCATAGCATAGAACGTACGTTACCTTCTACATTGCTAGTTTTTTTATTTTAAGACATTGAAATATCGCTTTTAAATGCGAAAGCGCTGACTGTCGACTGTTTTTTGTGAGTCACAGCTCCTAGGTTTTTCACGAGTGAGTTATCAATGGCGCTGAGACATTTTCCGACGTTGGCACCGGTTTTATGGGTTTCCTATCGAAGTAAAACATTTGGACGGTCGATAAAAGCGAGTTTGTCGACAGCAAAATCCTACAGCACTACAGCAGGAGGTGAAAACACAGGAAGAGGTATGTGTGGAAACATGCAGTGACTCAATAATGACTGTTGGCGGCAGCAGAGGCCGACATGTCAGCACAGACATAACACACCTGTCTATATCAATAAAGTCATTAAAGAGTCAACACAATACAAAAAAGAGGCAATGCTCACTACAAATGCCGATATACATTTCCCCAATTGTGTAATTAAACACTTATTATTTTACACTTGTTTGACTTACTATGTGATTGATAGACCTTTGCAGACCCTTTGCATGTTGAAGGGTCATAAAGGAACAAGCTCAGGTGTAATAAATCAGATTTAATTAGGGCTCAGTTCCATTAACTCCACCAATTGTCCAGATTAAGGTGTATTGACAAGGTTAGGTTAGGTTAGGTAAGCACTATTGCATATGTGAAAAATATTAATAGTATAAAGCCTTTATGTGGCTCCAGAGGAAGCTGCGTGTATGTTGCATTATGGGTAATGTAGGCACACGGTTTGGAAAAGGAAGAAGAGGGCGTCGAATAAAAAATCTGTCTGGTTCTGCTGTGTCGATTTTCATCATTTGTTTTTAAACTTTCCAACAGTGTTATAGGACTGCAATCCTAGACCGGTGAACATCTTTTAAAAACCTGTCGCCTACATTACCCATGATGCAACTTAACCACTGAGTGACATCACTGGAGGCAATTTATCAGATGACATGCCGCTTCCTCTGGAGCCACAACCCCAGTATAATTATAATGTCCTTGGCCACAACAGGTTTACAACTTTTTTCACACATGCAGTAGAACTCCCCAAGACCTGTAAACACACTTTTATGTGCAAAATTGGTGGAATTACCCTTTAAGTGACCCAGTGAGCCAGCAAGCACAATACAAAGGCCATGAAAGTGTAAAAACCTAAACGGCATGCTGTCGTTATTAAAGGTTCACTATGTAGTTTTTGGGAAGACATTTTAATCAAAAGAGAAAGATCATCATTGACTGATTTTTATGTTTTTATTTCCCTCATTTATGGAAAAAAAAAAAATTCTGAGTTTGTATTATTTTCTCATTATTTTTATAAATATTAAAATTTTGAGTTTGAATTTCCTGTCAAACTGCATAGTGCCCCTTTAATGTATTTTGTCCCACCTGTAGTTTTCCTCTTTTGTTAAAACGTCTTTTTATAATAGCTTTTTTGCTAAATAAATGACATACTCAAAAATAATAATGACATTTTTTTTAATTGACTTATCATTTTAGAGCCATTCTTAATTGTTTTTGCAGTTTAAATATGTGTTAATAATGCATCATAATCGGATGAAGGCCCCCTCCAACAATTACAGTACTAAACTGTGATCCTAATGTTTAATATGCCCTGCTGGCTCGCTGCATGTTGCTCACAATAAGAAGTCCTAAAATGTAACTGTGAAATAAAATGAAATCCCAGCACTACACACAGGTAGTTAAACTGTGGTTCCACTCCCTTGCACACACTGCACTGTGTGATAATTTGTTTGTGGTGTAGCAGAGTAGAAAAGGGCTGCCTGAGACAAATTGCCTTTAGCTTCACTTCACCGGGTTTTGTTTAGCAGTCTCTTCTCCTTAGAATAGATTGTCTGAGAGAGGTTAATGCATCCAGTGGCTTTGCTTCCCTGCTGTTCTCTCTTGGATGCAGTTGCCTCTGGCTGCGGTTGACAGCTGGATTCCCTGGGATGACCCCAACAATGTCAGGTCAACTGCTTGCTGCAACCTCAAGCCACAATCACTGGCACACACACACTTATAAACACACACTGAGTGAGACAGAGCGAAAGCCAAGAACCTCACCTCAGCCCAGACCATCTCTTTCATTGTTTCACCGTCTGTTGCTGTTTCTGTTATCAAGTCTGTCCACATAAAACGATTTACATTCCACCTCCATCCCTCCTACTGTGGGGTTTAAACTTAATGTCTGTGAGTCGGCCTCTCTCTAAGTGTTGCGGTCCATATTGGTTTCTGTCTGTGCATCTTTATCATTCTCTGTCATTAGTTGCGGGACAGACTGTGGTCACGGAGCGCAGGGGGTGCGTGGTTACCGTGGGGATAAACCGCCCTGAGGTGCGTAATGCGGTGAACCAGGAGACGGCGAGGCGTCTGCTCGAGGAGCTGGAGGCCTTCGACAGTGACCCGGACTTGAACGTGGCTGTCCTGCATGGGAAAGGTAAGAGAAGTGTCTTGCTCGTTGATTCAGGTAGATTCTTACAGACATAGTGCAGAGTGTCAGCCTGGCTTAAAACTTGTTGAGGGTTTTTTGTCTCTTTCCCTCCTTTTCTTATATTTCAGCTTCAAAGGAAAGGTTTGACTTTATGGGAAATATGCTTTCTTGAAGATTAAGATGAGAGGAATAACATCATTCTTATGTGCATATGCTATATTTGTAGTTACTGCCAGCAGCCGGTTAACGTAGCTTACCCCAAAGACTGAAAACAGGGCGACAAAGATATTCTTGCTTTGTGCAAAGGTAACAAAAAACACCTACCAGAACCAGAAGTCTAAAAACATCACATTATGGTTTTACCAGGGATTATGTGCTGGACATTTTTTTTATTTGAATTGATTGATTGATTGATTGATTCATTCATTCATTCATTTTAAAAACACATACTTATACATAAATATGCTGTTGTTAAACGGTTAACTGTAAACATAATAATGATGCGTCAACTTAAATGTATATTCAGTTGAACTAGTGAGCATGACATATATAACATCAAGCCTTCGAGGTAAATTATTTATAATTATTCAACACAGGGTTGCACAATGAAATGAAAGTTGTTATTCATGCCACACACATTTTGATCATTTCATTTATTCTTATTCACCTTATTCCTGACTTCGCGAGTTTACCCATAGTTCATAGCGGTAGTCGGTTATGCTCTTCCGGTTGAACTGGTTGAACTCTGTGTTTACGCTAGCGTAGCTGTCATGCTCGCTCTAACGGCGAAGCATTACGCAATTACAAAAGCACAGAAGCATACAACTACCTGCACAGTAACAAAATAGGGAAAGTACTGTTGAAGAAACACAGCGAGTTTATATTTCTGAAGGCAGCAGTAGTTACTGAAGTGTTATTTTATTTGAGCATGACGAGTCCAATACAAATTTCCCCACGGGGACAAGAAAATATATCGTATCGTGTCGTATATCTGAGTGTATTTCAAAACTTCTTACCTTCAGGGTTTAATAAGTCAAGGAGAGCAGAGTCTATAGCCCTTCATTATAATTTTTGTATGAGCTGAAAATATCCACAAACCAGAAAAATGAACATTGTAGGTCACAGAAGTTCTATATTGCAGTTGTGAAAATTTGTTTTTCATCCTTTCGTCAGCCCTTCACCTCTTCGTCTCCTCTTTCCTCAGCACTACACCTACATCTTCTCCATCAACTTCTTCCTTTCCATCTTTTTTTCCAGCTGTTGCTCCACAAAGTCCTTAGATCTTGCCGACATGCCTTGGTGACCAGACTAGTGCACACACAGAAAAAACACACACACACCTGTGAGGTGGCCTGCACTGTGTCAGCCGCCCAAAGCCAGAATCATGCCATGGCTCCTAATAACTCTAAAAATAATCATCAGACACACTGAATGAACTCCTTCCCTCAGTGGAAATAATGTCTTCAACCTGGATCAACCTGTCTGCAGCAGAATGTGCACTGTGGCCTCAAGAGACACAAGTATATACTTTGTTTGGTACTTCAGAGGTTGGAGCCTCTCCAGATGACGACTGCTGAGTGCCACCAGTCTCAGCTGTGAACAGAAAACTGTGTGTGTGTGTGTGTGTGTGTGTGTGTGTGTGTGTGTGTGTGTGTGTGTGTGTGTGTGTGTGTGTGTCAGAGAGTAATTAGCTCGTGTTAAATGGGTTAGCACAGTAGGTCGTTCCAGCTAAAGCTGCTCTTCTGTGATTCCCACAATGTCTTTAATGTGCTTTTAATCGTCCCACCACACATTCCTGTCAGCAGGTCGTCCTGTATCGCTGCTCCACTGTAACAAGAAGACTGACCTTCACTGGTGATTAGCAGTCTGTCTGTGTTATGAGATGACAAGCAGGGAGGTTCTAGTTTGGATGTAGTGTTTCTGAAAACATAAGGAATCCATTTTGTCCATATTAGCGCTGACACGATCACTCTCTCAGCTCTCGTTTTTCAGTGTCGACATGTTTTTTTTAACTTGTAAAATTAAGAGTAATTGCTTTCTGCAGGTTTTGAGTATGCTGGCACATATTTAGAGAGTTTGGGATTCGGATTTCTGTGGGCGTTTGCGGTCAGGTACAATCTAGATGTCAGCCCAGCTGTGTCACTACAGGCACATGTTCAGCTGAACTGAGATGAAGCCACTTTTAATGTCGGTAAAGCCTCACTAGTCCCATAAAAACACATTGTTCAGCCCTGAATTTGGTTTGGATTTGATTTTACATTAACAAAATTCAGCAGCAGCAACTCATCTGAAAGAATGAGGTCAAGTTAATGTGCTGACCAATCAAGTTCTTCTCCATCAAACCTGTCTTTGTTCACGGAGCATAGGCCTTTTTCACAGGAGACATTTTGACTTGTCATAGTAGGAAAACACATGTTTTTACTAATACAGCCCTGATTCCAAGAAAGAACATAAATGAAAACAGATTGCAATCATTTGTAAACAAACTGTTTTTACAGTAATGGATTTACAAAGTGGTCTCTTGCCCATGTACTAATATCTTTTATACAATCATGTGTTTAACAAAGTGATGAACCTCCCCCCATCCGTGCTTGTGAATGACTGAGATTTTTGATATATATATATATGATACTGTCACCTGTTACAGGTTTGGAACGTTCCAAAGGGTGTTTTTTAAGCATTTCATAACTTTCCCAGTCTTTTGTTGCCCCTGTGCCAACTTGTTTGAAACGTGTTGCTGGCATCAATTTAAGAATAAGCATATATTTGCAAAAATCAATGAGCGTAATGAGGTAAAGCATTAAATGCATTATCTTGGTGTTGTTTTAACCACAGCATAATTGAAAAAGGATTAGCAAATTATCACGTTCTCTTTTATTTATGTTTCACATAGCATCCCAACTTTTTTGGAATCGGGGTTGTAACATTAGCACCTTTTTGTTATTTTCATGTGTCCCACTAAGTCACAACAGTGTGACAGTGAGTCAGCACTGAAACTGAGCGCAGCTGAATGGAATTCAGCTATAATTACCAGCCACGACAGCGTAGGCTGGTAATGTTTTCAGTTTTGTGAGTCTGTGTGTTTGTCTCATCATAGCAAAATGTGCTCCTGGAGACAACTTTTTAGCAGTAGCAGAAGGGATTGTGTTTTTTCCCAGGTGTTTATATGGCTGTCTGTCTGTGGACAGATTATTGTCAGCGCGATGGCGTCACAACCAGGAAAGATGCAGTCATGAAACTCCACAGGATTATAGTTGAGATCAAAATGATATAGTTCAGGCATAGTTTGAAGATAGGCGAGGTCAGAACCAGGAGGACTGAGTTCTGTAGTACTGAGTAGTCATGGATCAGAACGTGAACATGTTGATTGTCGTGGCCGGTGTGATCCCATTGTAAGATGGTCTCTAGTTAATTTAATGCTTTACACCTGTGCTCTTCCTACCGTGTCAAAATGTCTATGGTGAAAAAAGGCCTACTGTCATTTTAAAAAGGAAATGTCTCCAACATTTTTTGCTTGTATCCACTTAAAATGAAGCAAATGTATGTGATTTTTCATCAGTGGTTTTGTTTATGTGTGTCTATTATTTTTGACCAGTTTAACTAAAGACAGATTTTTTTCCTGTTAAAAACTTCTTAGAGGCTTTAAGTGTAAGTACAACCTGAAGTAAAAATGAAACTCTTGTAATTGTTTAGCACATGTTTTTTCTGCTTTACTACTTTGTTAATCATCCCGCCACACCTGAGATTTATCTTGTGACCCCCTGGAGGGCAGACACGACTGTCAACACACTTTTGATCGCATCATATTCTTTCTACAGAAGAAATGGTCCCTATGAAAACAAGTTTTTTGTGTGTTCAGCATGAAAAATGTGTTTTCTTTTCATAATTAGGCTTAAATGACCTTTGAATGCTTCAGCTTAGTCTCCCAATCATTGCTCTTCTTTCATTGCAACATCTCTGATGTAACTACACTGCACTTTTTAAACTCCTGCAAAGAGTTTATGTCTCTGTGTTCATCACTCAAATGATAAGTAAATAGAGTATCTGTCGCTCTGTTTTACCTCTCAGTTCACTAACAAACTTCCTCAAAGAGTCTGAATAATGTGGTACCATCCACCATGAATAGAGCAGCTCTTCGTAGCTTCTGCTCTTTTTCTCCTACAAGGACAAAGGGGTTTAGGGAGCTCCGTCACATCACTACTCCCATAAACAGCATGACGCACTGTTTTTCTATAATTGCCCTGCGCTGACCCACAGCTGTAATCAAAGCTCCCAGTTGATGGGTGTTGCTGGCACATATGTTTGTTATAATCATTTTCATTACAGTTACATTAAGGAGAGAGGAGGATTTTATGAGTCCCGGGCTGAGCCTGTGACATAGTGTTTGTAGGCCTCTTGGGTAATGTTGTAATTACCACATGAATCCAACGGAAGGGGCTGTGGTTGAAGTATGTTAGTCTTCCATTAATGAGGATATTGTGTATGTGCATTTGAGTGTGCGTGCGTGTGTTTGAGCACATGCATGATCTGTGACTATGTATTGGATTTGGGCTCTTTAGGGAAGAGAAGCATTTGTGTGCCAGCCAGCCCAAAGCAAGCTGCTATCCAAATTGCAGCCCTCGGACTCCAGCTCAACTTGTTGTTTTTTTCATCCTCATCATTTTCCCTTCCTCTCTGACTTTCCAGCTGCCATACTTTGTAATTTTGTGGTCTCCTCCAGGAGGGAATTTCTGCGCTGGTTATGATCTGAAAGAGCTGGCCAATCACACAGCCTCCCTCAAATTGGAGCAAGATGTCACTAAGGGTCCCGGTCCGATGGTGAGCTCCTTGGGTTGTGTGTGTGTGTGTGTGTGTGTGTGTGTGTGTGTGTGTGTGTGTGTGTGTGTGTGCGCGCGCTGGTGAGGGTTATATCTATATTTCCTCATGATCTTAATGGAGGGCTAAAGGTTCCCACAAAAATATAAAGCAGAAGATGTGGTCTGTATTGATTTGGGGCGACAGGTAGTGGTAAAGAATTTGGTTTAGGGACTGATATTGAATCAGGGAACTGCAGCTGTGTGTTGTTCATGTGCAGAAAATCCACTGGCACACTGCATTTGCTTGACAAAGAATAAGGATCATATCACAAATGAAGTACTGTAAGCCATAAAAACTGCAGCCTGCATGAAAGCTGTTTGGATTGCATGTTAAGTCTTTATGATTGAGTGGACCTCCTGTGCAGAAAATTATAGCACTGCATCTCTTACAGAATACACACAGTGCTTCATTTGTTCAGTGACAGCCAGAACTCGGATCATTTGTTACTCATTTGTTTGACCAGTTTGAGAAAGACACCGGGAAATAAAATCTGGAACACTTTTAAACCATGAAAATCAAAGAGGCAAAAAAAAGTTCGACATGCATAGTGAAAATATACATTCACATGGACATGCTACAAATGTGCAGTGGATGTATTCTACAGGAAGTGGTGTTGCTGCCTTGTTAACAATGTGTATCCCCTCTGTGTTTACACTGTGTTAAGTCATACAGCTTTGCATGTATAGAGTGTGTGTGTTTTGATGTAATGATCTGGCCGTTTCCTCCAGGGTCCATCCCGTTTGCAGCTGTCGAAGCCGCTGATAGCAGCAGTCAGTGGCTTTGCCGTGGCTGGAGGGCTGGAGCTGGCTCTGCTGGCAGATCTGAGAGTGGTGGAGGAGAGCGCCGTCATGGGGGTGTTCTGTCGCAGGTTTGGTACGTCTGACACCTCATGCTACTGCTGTCTTTACTGCTACGACACTCAGTACTGCACTCTGTTGCACTGTACTTCTATTAGTAGTGGTGCTCGGACTAAGCTACTAATTCTTTGTTAAAAAATGCTATTAGTGCCATTACTGCTGGAAGCTTTTAAACATGTATTCAAGGTAGTTTCACTGAGACTTTGGGGGTTCAGGGCCCTGTTTAAAGGGACAGTTCATCACAAAAATCAAAACTACATATTTTTCCTCTTACCTGTGCTATTTATTCATTTAGGTGGCATGGGTGTTAATGACAAGCTTTGGAGATATCGGCCCTTGAGATGTCTGCCATCTCTTGTATATAATGGAACTAGATGGCACTCGGCTTGTTGTGCTCAAAGTGCCACATAAGCAGTTTTTATGTAGGAGCTATTTTCTTTCCACCAAACTACACCCGCAGAAAGAAGTATACATCTACTCATGAATGAGAGACGAGATGTAAACATTAAGGGCGTCCTCCTCAGCTGAGCTGTAACGTTAGCCAGCTCAGTGCTGATGAAAACCATCTAAATGGATATAAAACGCTTCAGGTAAGAGGAAAAATACAGTATCTGTTGTTGATTTTTGGGGTGAACTGTCCCTTTAAGGGCAGTAAAGTGATTTTTAGTGAAACATTTAGTAAAAACATTAATTTCAGCTGATATTATTCCTTCAAGTTTCTCCAACAAATACTGATAGTATTGATACTATGACAGTTATTCCACAGTACTACCTCTACATAACTACTGCCGTGACTAAATGTCACTAGTTGTCATAGTAGTAATATTGCAGCAGTTGTAGTATTAGTACTCTGCTCCTACAACTACTTAAAACACTTCTCTCTGCTTGTGCTAGTAGTATTATTACTTGGACGGCCCCCACTGCAATGACAACCACTCCCTGTTACTAGTATAATGTCAGTCAAATACTGGCGATGCTAATGGAGATGCCGTTTATCTTTCAATCCTGCTACTGTTAACACTGCTGGCAGTTGTAATGGGAAACATTCTGCTGTTATTCCTGCTATAGAAGAACCAGCAGACCATCTCTCTTCCCACTTACTCTCCTTCTGCCTGTCAGTGGAAGTGTCATTGTTTTTCTTTGAATCCAAGCATACATCATCTGTCTCCTAATGCCAGGAAGTCTACGCTGTTTCTATTTTTCAACTTTGTTACTCTGTCCTCTGTTATCACCCCAGCCTTCTCTTGTTTTGTGAGGACGTAGTCACGGTACGATAACACCAGTGACTGTGACCTTCTGGCATCACAGCCAGAGTCTGCTGGGCAGTCTTGATAAGTAGGAGAGGAAGCCACCGACTGCCAGGTTTCCACTGCGGGGCCAAACAGGGCTTACATATTATTTATGTCACACAATTTCCTCATAAACAACATTTTCCTTTTTTGGCGTCTCGTAGCCTACTGGCACGGTTTGCCCGCTGACTCGACTATAGTTTTAAAAGAACAAGTAGTACTTTGGATCTTGTGTTGTAAACACTTTAAGCTAATCCTGATCCCAGCAGGTCATGGTTGGCTTTACTATGTAGAAGTGTCTCATGTCGGACCATTGCAGCATCTCTCATATAGCTGTCATTGCTTTAGCCATGCTGCTAGAGGGTTTAAAATACGACCATGGTGTTTATAAATACAACTGTTGTACTATAATTTACTGGCAGTACTAGATTTAGAGTGTAAACATGCAGGGCTTATCATCTCAGGCCTGTAATTTAACAGGAGAGCATCCTGGCAGTGCCGTCATCATTCTGTCTGTCCAACTGTCCATCCTCCCACACTGTCTGGTGGCAGGTCTTCAGTGCCAGGCCTCGCTCCAGTCGCTGCAGTGGTACTTAGGAATCCATTTACCACCATTATTTTAGATATTGAATAGCTTTGAAATAATTTATTCAATCGCTAAACATAATATTTAATAACATTTAGAAACCACCATGATTTAATGCTCCATATTAATGGTAAAACAGGGAACAAGCCTCCAACAGAATTATGTATGTAAATTATTTCGGCCAATGCAATTAGTTAATCACCAGCGATAGCTATTGAACTTCACTACTACTTAACAAATGATGTGTGAAGTATCAAAAATCATCAAGTACTGAAAAATGTAAGATTGATCTTGTTACCATGCAATGTAACTTTGGGGAATCCTTGAGTCCTGGCATTTGTGTGGATGCAACATGACCTGCACCACCCATCCAGACACCATTGCAGACCAAGTACACTCCCTCATGGTAATGGTACGCAGTGTGATCAGGACAGTGGCCCTGCCACGCTGCAAAAACTGCTCAGGAATGGAGCCTGACAAAGAGCTCAAGGCGTCGCCCTGGCATCCAAATTCCCCAGATCCCAATCCCATGGAGCACCCATGGGATGTGCCAGAAGTCCGATCCATGGAGGGGTGGGCACTGATAGCCGGCAGTGCTATTGCCATGAGGAGGTGTGTACTTGGTCTACAGGGTCGGTGGTGCGTGACAAGTGGCATCATATGAATGCCAGGACCCAAGGATTCCCAGAAGAACATTGCATTATAACATGATGATCAATGTTATTCACTTCACCTGTTAGTCATATTCATATTTTGGCTGATCAATGTATCATCTTGTTTCCTTTTTGATCAGATAGTTTGTCAGTTTTTCCAGTTTAAGACTATTTTATGTAGGAAAAGTTCCTGTACAGCTGGATCCTCAGACATCATCTTAATATTTCTCAAAGTAAGGAATAAAAAAATGATGGTTTTGGTAACAGTAGCACAACTCTTTTTTCATTTAAAATGATACTAAGAAGATACTATGACTCGAATCTAGTTGCATATGTCCTCTGCTTGTCATTGATTTTTTGCAATTACAGTTTAGCACAATCTTTGCTGTCTGCCAGAAACAAAATGGAGATGTGGGAAAGTGCCTGAATTGCAGATAGAAGTACAGATTAGAGGAGACGCAGGAGAAGATGCATAATGCCTTGGTTATAATTTTTTTATTTTATTATCTGTGCATATGTGACGAAAACTGACAAAACTCTCTTCAACAGATTCTAAAATCTCAGTCTGAGCTCTGCATGTCCCATCAGGGATGAAATTAATCCAACGCCTGCACTCAGACCTCTTCCATCAGCTCAAAACTATGTTTGGGAGGTAGAAATGAGCATTGCTGCGGTTTCAACACATTAAGTTGCACATTTCCTCCCAGTAATTAATTCTCTGCCTCTTGATTGCCACATATCTTCAAGGCTTGTTTGTCAACACATTTGCGTCGTTTCCCCCAGCTTAGTTAAAGCCACTGTGGTTTTTCATTCAGATGTAGCCGAGTGATTATTACTTTGACTCCTGGTTTTTAGCATTTATGTGCCCATGCTCTGCGTAGTTGAATGCTGCACAACCAGCATCTTGACCCTTTCAAGCCTGTAGTTATTGTACTTTAAATCCTGGGGTGGATGAGGAAACATTAACACGATTTGATGGGGCTGCATTTCACAACGAGACATTTCACATAAGACCTTATGTTTATAAAAAAAATAGACTGCTTCACTGTGGAAAAGACACAGCAGCATGCATTTAAACTTTATTTTCCCAACATTAAACAATTGAAAACCAAACTTCCCTGCCCATTTACATCAAACGTAGCGCTGCTCTGTGGGACGCACAGTTTATTTAAAGATCCTGTGTTTCTTACCGATTATTTCCTTTTAATGGTTGAATTCTGTAACCGTTTTGGGGTCGGGCACAGATGGCAGCAGCCGAAGGGAATCCCTGATGGCTTTGGAGTCCAAAAACCCTCAGAGGCTCACTGCACTGCTCTGATGTGGGCCAATGGCAACCATAAGGATCTGACAGCTTTCTGGCACGTGATTGGCTGCCGAACCTGCGGCTTCCTGTCTGGGGCCCCTCTGCCCCGCCGAGGAGGAAATGAGAAGGAGGAGATGGTTGCGTCACAGGGGTCTGGTATTAGTGTCTACTGCTCATTGAATTTTGAGAGACCTGAATGAAAAACCACCGTGCTTACCTAATTCCCTGATGTTATTTTGGTTTCTTAAACCAGAGGAACATCACACAGCAGAAAAAGAAGTTGGCACCGGAAAAGGAAACTTAAAATACTCCAGTAATGCTTCATTCAAGGATTTTTCTTTAAATGGTGAGGCTAAATCAGGAAAGCATGGAGGTTGTTCAGGATTGCTATGATAGTATTCCTCTGATTTTCCTGTTTGAAATAGAGACCCTTCAGATACACACACAAATCAGTCATGTCCGTGTCTCCTCCCTCTTTCTTCCTCTTAGTTTTAAGTCCTGTCTCATACCTGGACAAGGGACAGACGAAGAGGGCCAAAGAAGAAGAAGAAGCCACATGTTGAAACGAAGTCAAACCTCAGTCCAAAGCTGACATAACATGGGCCAATTAAAACACCCGCTCAGTGAGTTTGAAACTGAGTGACATAGTCCAGTGGTTACATCATCTCGCCTCAAAACGGCACAGCTTTTGAAACTTCAGGTTTCTTTTCCAGAGTTAATGGACACAGCAGTGGAGTACAGAGACGAAATCAACATTTTACGTGCATTAAACGATGGCAAAATATAGGCAGTCACAAATAGGTTCATGTTACAGCTCACACTTGCCAAAACTGCCTAAAATTTAGTGACTTTGGGGGCAGCTGCCAGTTTCATGGTTTAAGGCCCTCTTTGCAGCCTTGGTGGTCTCACATAAGGGTTCTGTGCAAACTAAAGAATACACAGCCCTGGTATTAACTCAGTGGGTTAAATACATGAAATCAAGTTAACTGTGTGGCACTCATCTTTGACCCAGCCCAATGGGAGCTACGTCCCTTCATTCCCAGCGGGTATTTCAAAGTGAGCCTCCAATTGAAGGCCTGCTCTTTTCCCTCTGTCCATTTAGTCTGGAGTTGTCCGGAAATCGTTAATCCACATCAAACTTAATCGCATTACCCTCATGGGAGGCTATTGTAGTGGGTCTTGCTTTGATGTGGTGAGGATACCAGCAGTACCAGCAGCAAACCAGAACACTTCAGTGTGTCGTGTTTCACACTCTGTTCACAGGTTATTAGAAGCTGTAGATGGTGGATGTGATGTCCCGTGGAGTGTGGTCTCCTCCTGTTGTACTTGGCAACCAAAACAGAAAAGGTCATCAATTTTGTATCTGATATTGGTACCAAGTCCACAATGTGGTGAGGGGTCAGCGAGGGGTCAGCTACAGGTCAGCAGTCTTTTAGCTGGTAGGGAGTTGATAGCCTATTTTACAGAACTCCCATGATACTGCTGCAACCAAGACTTGTTATCACGTTTGCTTTGCTTTTTACACTGAACTAACACCGCTGGCACAGTGCCGCCCCAGGTGTCGCTTCCTGCCCTCTTATGTACACAGAAGTCAATTTGGCCCTAGCATTGCCATAGTTCAGGTTTTTAAAAGGTTTTAAAAAAGCCACCGTGCATTGTAGTCAGCTCTCCTTGCAGACCATCTAAAAGCACCTGTATCATTAGCTAATCAGTACAAGTTATAGCAGTTATAAACTTCATATCATAAATAAATATGACTGAAAGTATTTCTTTAGAAATTGTTCAAATATCAAAAATTAATTGTGCTGAAAAATGTAATGGAATACTTTAAATGGTCTGTTTTAGCAAATGAATGCTCACTGAGGATACCAATAAACAAAATTCCGCAGAAGACTAAAAATGCAACTTTTTGTGATGACTCGTATTGGATTCGGGAAGAGCTCAACTGTGCTGTTATCAGAGGCTGACACATTATACCAAACACTGTAGCAAGTAGATAAAATACAATGTTTGTACTCTCCTCCAGACTTCGTCAGATAAGCTGTGATGTCCCTGTGATGCAGGAAGAGAACCACCTATCTAGTTATTAAACAATAGGCTTTGCTGACTCATGTTCCACCTTGTTAATAACAAGCCACAGTCTTGACAATGGGCTTATCTGCTTTGAACAAGAGCACACAGGGCTCCTGTGCAAATGTTTAGCTCATTATTAAAAGCCAACAACGACAAATCCACGGTTTTGTTTTGCGGACACTGACTATCTCCTATCAGGATCACTTCCTAACATTTTCTTCTATGAAATTTGGAATAGGGGATCAAAACCACCTCTCTACACTTCAGCCATCTTCTTTCAAGCCAAGCATGCCTTTTGTGTTAAACTACTTCAAGGAGGTGCATGCTCCCAACCTCCCAGCTCCCATTCATGTGGGACAAAGCACAGGTCTGTGTAAATTCCCTCAAACAGGACACATCAGAGACGGGACTATCTGACAGAGAAAGGAGGGTGAGGGTTGGAGGTGCAGGAGACGAGTGCTGTGGATAAGGAGGGAGATCCTTCCGGTTGCTGATAGCGATGGTGCCAACAGCAGCACCAAAGACAGACAGACTGGAGGTCAACCTGCCTCTTTATCTATCAAGAGCCAGGCTCTGTCTTCTCTGCCTCATTACACCTCAGTGTGCTGCTTACTGTTTTCTAGAGAACCTCCTGTCTCTTTCCGTCATTCCTTTTTATTTTTCTTTCTGTCTTTTCCTGTAATTGAGGGTGATGGTGCTAGACACGACCTAAAGAAGCTCTTTGCACAAATCAACTTTCTGTCACTGAGGACTAGTGCAGCGATTCCTCACCAGAGCTACATGTACCCCAGAGGGTACTTCTGCAGTAGGAGTAGCTCAACAAATTTGATAAACACACAAACAAACACAAAAACACACAAAGAAACAATCACATGCACGATTTGAAAGGATTAAATACTTAAGTAGTAGTAGTATTAAAATACTGAGTCAGCTGTAAAACATGGATTGGCTTAACAGGAAGATATAATTATTAAATTGTTCGCTTAAAGTAATGGATAAATAGTTAACTAAAGGTAATGGATACAATTGTTAGATAAAGGTAATGGATACAAGTGTTAGACATTACTTTTAGCTAATTATTTCAACCATTTATCCATTACTTTTAGCTAAATTGTCAAAATAGTTAGCTAAAGAATAAATGTGAAAAAGTTTTGTTCAAACAGTTAAAATTGTCAAAAAAGTATAGCAAAAGTGGTTGAAATATTGAAAAGTAATGGATAAGTGGTTGAAAAATCCAGGCTCTCCCACTCATCAATAGTGTTAACTATGAGTTTAGAAACAATTCAACTAACACATTTGAAACTTGATGGCCTCTTGATTTTATCTGATAGGGTTGTGAATTTCCTGTACACCGGACAATGATGGTTGGGAACTACTAGACAACATGTGTGTGTGTTTGAACTGTGCAGACTTGCTTGTATAGGAATGCCCTTGTGAAATGTAAGTGTGTGTAACTACATGTGTTTTAAGACAAAGCTCCACAGAGTAAAACCTTGGCTGAAACACACTCGGTTGTTGTCTCAGTCAATATTGAAAAGACCTTGAACCTCACGTACACCTGTGCTGCAAGGATGTGTGCTATTCTTACGATTGAACTGCAGCAAAAGGGAATTCAGGCATTTCATCGGCTCTGCCAGTGCACTCTGTAATTCACATTTCAGTCGAATACATTCCTGTAATGGGGGATGACTGAAAATTTGAGTGAAATCTAGTATTTGCGGACAGTATAACACCCTCCTCCCCCACCTAATCACAGTCTTCTGTCTGTCAGAGCGCCATATGTGCTGACTGCCTGAACCCAAAACCAGGCCCCTGGATTGGTCGCACATGTATTAACACTGGTATTCCATGTATTCCAATTTAATTCATTTGAACGACATGGAGAAAGAGAGTAGCTCGCAGAGAATGAATAGAATCACAGTATTTCCACGACTCCCTACAGAATGAGAGAAGAGAGAAAAAAACCCTGAAAGCTAGCATGATGATTTGGGGTTATGAAAACATGTCCGACACATGTGCTCTCAATAAGGGGCGGTCAAATAGAATCAGCGACTTGGAGGAATTAGGGAGTCGGGATTGTGCCGTGGAACTTGGGAGCGCTGAACGGTAGAAAGTATGCCAGTTCCAGCTGGTGCTCTTTAGAAATTAGGACAGATGCCAGAAGCTTACTGTACCTTGCAGTATGCTCTCTCTCTCCTATTGTTTCTGTCCCTCGCTTCCCTCCCATCCTTCTTTCTCTGTGGTAGACTCAGTAATAATGCAAATGTGTCCAGTGAGACTGAGAGTAAGGAGGAATTTTAGTTTTCACGTACTGACAGAAGGAAAACATAGTTACAGTTAAGGAATGAAATTGTTCAAAAACTTTGTTCCCCTGACAGCTGTAACCTAGATTAATGCTTGCAATATGTTATGTATTTCTTAGTGTTTCTTTGACTGTTTTCACACAGCTGAAGTGTCCTGAACTCAATTCAGTGACACACTGGCCTACATTTCCTTTCACCTTTAGCAGTTAAGGGATCCTAATTTTTGTCTAAAGCTGCCCACCCCTGTATTCTGGATATGCTTTTCACTGGCACAGGAATCCAAACGTAAAAGACCGATTGTGCAGCAGGAAAGTGTAGATGATTTAAGTCTGTCTGTAATACAGACTACTTTTAGGGTGTAAGGCAGGCTGCACCTCATAATTATTTACATTATCATTTAACCAATTAATTTTTTTTTCTCGATGTTACGGTGAAACAAGATGTCACAAAATCAAGGAAAGTTGTCTGAGTTTTCTTATCTGTAAAACAGATAAAAGTAGTTATGTTATGTTCACATTTGAGAAGTTTGAACAAGAGACAATTTGACTATTTCTTGATGAAAGTAATAAAATACTGATTGACTACTTGAATAATAATGAAATAATCGTTTGAGGCTCGTGCAAGACTTTTGATATGAACAAGTATAAATGCAGTGGTCTGAGATGTAGCATGAAATATTTTCTTGTCTTGTAAACATGTTTTCTCAGGGACTACAGCTATAAATCAGTTTATAGCTAACTCTGGTCCAGCTCAGAAGCTGTGCACTGACCCTGTCAAATAAACCAATAATTGAATAATTATTTTAGATTCTCTGCAGAGATTTTTTGGTACTCCTTTTGGCGCAGACACATGTTTTACACTGAACACCTTTCTTTCAGGAGTCCCCCTGATTGACGGAGGCACAGTGCGGCTCCCGCGTCTCATTGGTCTGTCACGAGCCCTCGACCTGATTCTGACTGGACGACCTATCGGAGCGCAGGAGGCTCTTGCCTACGGACTGGCTAACAGAGTTGTTCCTGATGGCCAAGGTATTGGAGTTAGTTAAGATTACGTGTTCATCAGGACAGTGTCATACATTAGATAGGGCTCATATCATCAAGGATCAAAAAGTGTCACGCTTAGACAGATTCTTAGGCTTTTTTTTTTAACTTCATCTTTGATCAGATGTCTCCAGATCGGAAGCAGAAACTTTGACTCATCAAAATGTGGTCTGAAATTAGCTAACTTTTTTAACCCTGCTACCGTACATCAGTCTTAAACATGATTACCGACATGACTCCCATTGTAGTGCTTTTTTGTTTATCCTGTAGTAGTTATATACAACCAGAGTTTCTGCTCATAACACAAAACACAACAAGTAGGTGGTTAAGACAAAGAAAATGTAGGGATCGTCAGTCCAGTGCAGCACACAAGATGTCAGTGGTATATTTACAGTGGATTGTAGTTTGTATTATAGGTCATTCGATGCCAAATGTTCGAGATGTGAAGACCAGATACAGAGGAGGCTGGAGGTCCTCCGTCTGTTGGGGTGGGAAGTAGAAATCATTATTCACTGTGAGGACGATTCATGTGTATACCACAGAGAAACAGGCCTGTGACCCAGTTTCTCTCAGGAAACAGTTTTTAAGAGACTGTCTTATAGGTAAGATCAGACAAAAATCCTATATAATCTCAATTTGTTCCAGTGAATCTGTTCTCTTTATTTGGCTCCAACACCGCGCTGAAGCCATAACTCAACATTAGCACTGTACTCTCCTTACTCATTCAAGCAGCAGTCTGAGGATTAAGCTATGCACGCATTTCAATATGGCATTTCCTCTATTATATTAATGCATGAGCACTCCCGTATCCTTAAATCCCAATAAAGCCTTTCCATGTGTGATTCTCACATTCCCTCCCCTCTCTCCTTGGACGTTAAAAGAAGATTAGCTTAATTCTTTTAGGAAGTTCTTCTTCCCACAGTCGAGCCTCGGCCTAATTGGCCTCTCTGAGAGATGATCACTTAGCGCGGGTTTAACATCAGAGGGAAGCGAAGAAGTAGCAGCTCACCAACACATACACACACGCAGGGCATCAAAGTATGGCATCATGAGGCGTAGTTTTTTCCATAGGACTGATCTGGATGTAGTCCAGTGCTTTGATGTGGCTGAGGAGGCAGAGTGGCACGGGTAAAGCTCAGAGAGACAAAGCAGCACAGAGGGGCTGGTGATTTTGGATTTTTTTATAAGAGAAGGGATTATCAACCTGTATACATTTCGTATGTTATAAATGGCCATACTGCTAAGTGTGTGAATATTTTTCTGTATGTGTTCATGTGTGTGACTGTTTTGGACTGACTTCATGTTGCTACCACAGCTTTACAGGCTGCCCTGGAGTTAGCAGAACAGATCAGCTCCTTCCCTCAGCAGTGTCTGCGGGCCGACCGCTCCTCAGCCATGTACAGCTGCTACGACGCTCCGTCCTTCACACAGGTACACCTCACATAGGAATTCTATATTATCATACCTGATCTATGAAGCCACCATTTCTTAATTCATATGACATATGTACAACAGAAGGTACAGGTCAGTTCTCTCACTGATTTACTGAAATAAATCCCTGTCATAACGCAGTGTTCTGCATCAGAGATCATTTGACAATAATATGTTGTATAATATGCAAACTGTTTTTTCCTTTGATTTTGTTCAGTTTATTTTCTTTCCAATTTGGTAACTGTTACTAACAAAAAGTAGCAAATAAAAAAACTGACTGTGAGGAACCAAAAAAAACCTGCAAATACGTCCCAAGTTAATTTCCAGGGGTCCCCAGATGGTTGTGGAAAATAGTTTTTACATGACATCACCGTACGACGTACCAGTGATATTATTTGCCTTAAAATAGTTTTTATCAAGTGTGTTTGTGAGAGTCAAAGTGTGCGTGCTGATTGGACACACACACAAAACCCTCTATTCGAACTTTCAGGATGTTGTGAGCTAAAAGTCCCAGTGCTGATTTTTCTCAGGTAGTCGTGACTCAAATTGGTTGTGAAGCACTTTAAGGAATAAAATGTAACATTTCCACATTAAAATGTCTATTAACATAGTTGAGCTGTGTACTTGCAGTATCCCAAATGTTCTCAACAATGTTCAAACCTAGAGAAATCCATACATTTGTTCAAGTTTCAGGGAAACATCAGATGATACGTCAGACACTGAGAAAGGAAGCTGGCAAATTAGCCTTCACAATTGCCAGGTTGAGTTTATTATGTAAAAACTTTCTGTTATGCAAAAAAGGGTTTTTTAATTAACTTAGCCGTTCGTCCTCTGTCCAGGCCATGCAGTATGAGATCGACCATGGAGTTCCTGTCATCCAATCAGAAGCTGTCGCCGGGGCAACCAGGTTCACTACTGGAGCAGGAAAAGGAGGAAAATTCTCGTAGGATTTAGTTTACAGAGGCCTCATGAATTGTGATTTTCAGGTGATCTAACACATCTTGCTGCATCCATGTTGGAGGACAATGGTTGTGTTTTTAAACATACATTGAACTTGTGTCAACAATACTGAACCATAGAGACCATATTCCATCCGGTTTGATCTTGTATTCCGACATTGCCTACTCAATACCGAGCCATCCGTATTAGCTTGTAATCTATGCATCACTTCTTACATTTCAGAAGTAGATATGGTGAGTAGTAGCTCCTACAAAGTCTTTATTCTGCAATAAAATTGTACTAAAATGGTTACAATGTTCACTTTATTCACCCTGTTGTATTTTAGGTTTAATTATTATTATTTAGTATGGGTGTGGGTTTCAGTTGTGAGCAATATGCTCAGTTATAACAAGTAACATCTGAAACACCAGAAATATAAGACATAAAGGTAAAGTTAGTGTTTTATTTGAAAGTCACGCTTTCTAATTGTTGTACAGCACCGTTTTCCTCCCAACGTTCAGTCCCCAAGCTCCACATTTCATGTAGCAGCGTGTACACAGCTGTCTGCAAATGAAGGCCGTTTAGACTCTGATGGCTGGGAGTGGATGGAGCTCCACATCAAGTATAGACTGGGGCTTTAACTTTCATTTTCTTGATGAAAAACACACACACAGCTTTGTCTGTGCTCCCCAGAATTGGGTTTAACCCAAATGGATTAAACTAAACCAAAGTGTCATTTTTTTCTTCAACTGAATGTCTGCTAATAGTTTGATTTCCTTATTTGTGAATTATGAATATACATGTTGTTTAAAGAAACTGTCTTTCACCTTTTGAATTTTTTTTCATTGAGCTGTATGACCGAGATATCTTTATGTAACGAGTCGTGCAGAGCTATAGGAAGGCTTGCGACCACAAAACTAATCCAACACAAAAGACTTAAAAAGGCATCAAAAGCACGAAACC
Organism: Pagrus major; assembly: GCF_040436345.1. Taxonomy (NCBI): domain Eukaryota; kingdom Metazoa; phylum Chordata; class Actinopteri; order Spariformes; family Sparidae; genus Pagrus; species Pagrus major. The sequence goes on from NC_133233.1 coordinate 12,135,719, forward strand.
TGCAGCAGCTCGCCATTGTTCCTTTGACTTGAAAAACACTTGATTACTGGGATAAGATGTGTTTCGCATTTGTGTGCGAGTGTGACCTAGTAACCATAGTGATATACTGTAATTATTGCAGGAGATTCAGCACTTCTTGTCAGATCTATGCCAGGTGTAAGCATTCCTATGGTTTTGGAGCACACTTCCCCTTAATTTAGCATGCGTGTGTGTGTGAGTGTGTGTGTCTGTGTGTCATACTTGAGCACCAACACGCATACAAAATTCTCCGTGTGCAAACTCTTTCGTGACCTTTTAATACTCTTTAATAAAAATGTCTCACAGGACGACTGAAGACCAACTAAAACCAAGATGTATGGTGACGTGTTTGCCTGTGTGTGCGTAAAAGAAAGAGATACAGACAGACAAAGACCTCATTAGGTCTAGGAGGTGTCCTGTCTAGACAGTGTGATGACAGGACACAGAACCTCTGTTTAATGTTTCCTCCTCCTCCCTCTGCTTCCAATTCACCCAGCATACATACACACATCACCTGCTCTGCCTCTGGGGATGCACACACACGCATACACACACACAGTTGCTTAATGTCAAGGGAAATGTTAAGGACATATAGAAGCATTTAAGTGCTTTTTTCGATCACTGTCAGCCCACAGCGTGCAGCTTCTTTAGCACTGGATTGTTGGAAGCACAAAGGAGGAGGAAGCTGGATGTTTTTGTGCTGACTTGTGTTTGTTTAATATGACACATGCCCGAGGATAATGTTCCATGAAGTGTTTAAAACATGGATTCCATGAGGTGACTCGTACGCAGCACCAAAATCACCCATTTCCTTTCATAGTTTTATCCGCAAAAGGACTACTTCCCCTTTTCTGTTTAGTGCTAGAGCCAAGAAAGCATTTCGAGGAAACTCACCATTCACTGGATCATTTCCAGTGAAAAAAGTCTTTTTTATTTTTTGTTGCTCAAACCACTGAATCTGTGTTATAAATCAGGAACATAAGCAAATGGGACTTTGAGTCCAAAAGAAGCTAAAAAAGCTGATAAATGACAACCTTGAGAGCACCGGTTCTCTGTCAGCCCAGTATGGTGTCTTTAGTCATGGTTCTGTTATTTTAGAGCTTGATCAGTGGGATTTCTCTCCAATACAGGCACACAGGTACACAAAGAATGTGTGTCATTGAAGTTTCAAGACTTTGTGCATCTTTTTCATAGTGTCTAGACAGGATTTCCGCTTGGAAAACATTTTAAAATGTAAAAATTGCAGCAAAAGTTTTAATGATAATGACAAAAATTGGTTTAACGTGCTGTAAAAGGACTTGTGTAAGGTAAAAATGTGACACTTTAGCTGTATGAGAGTGAGATTTTGAATTTAGTCTGAAAGCTATCTAGCAGTTGTGTGTGTGTGTGTGTGTGTGTGTGTGTGTGTGTGTGTGTGTGTGTGTTTTGGTGGTGGTATGTGCAGCTTTGATGCTGGTTCTCACTCTTCACATGCAGATAAGATAGGCTCTGGCAGCAGCAGCAGTAGCAGACACACAGAGATATGGACACCTTTGGGCCTTATCACCAGGACCATCACAGACTGAAGGGACCACGAAGACATAACACAGGTTAGGATGGGAGAGAGAGGAGGGAGAGAAGGAAATGAAGATTTTAAAGAATTCCTTGAGGTTTCTGGGACATATTCAGTTGTCATATCCTAGTTTATAGAATAAACATAAGGTACTATAGCGTGACATTTTGCAGCAGGCATTTTACTAGTTTGTGTGATTTGTTTGCTTTTAAAGGGGCACTATGTAGTTTTGGAGAAGAAATTCAAACTTAGAATTTTAATATTTACTATGTTAATGAGGAAATAGTACAAACTCAGACATATTTATTTTTCCATAACTGAATGAACAAGCCCAGAGGAAAATAAGCTCCCCAGAACACTGTTTGAAGCTACAAAGGTGGCAGGGTCCGCCAAATATAAACAAAGTAAAACAGTATTCAGTTGTGTTGTCCTTTAAGGTTTGTTTAGGCATAAAAATCAGTCAATGAAGATCTCCTGATTAATGTCTTCCCCAAAACTACATACATACCTCTAACAGAGGCGGTAATTTGAATGTGCAGACCCATCATGTCGCTGGTTTAATATTGAAATGATATACAATTAATAGCGTTTATGACCCTCGTGCTGGAGGGAGATCAGATCACTTGTCCTCTGCAGGTGCTGCGCGTCATTGCCTGCTGTTTCCCACTCCATCGTCAGGGGTCGTGCCTCAACTGGGCAACATTTATTCTGCCTGGTTGGAGTGGACACACACCTTGGTTCTGGATGTGTAGAGATGTAAGCCCATGCTTCATTATAGTAGATCTAACGATTTCATTGAAGTGCGTACTTTTTCAGATCCGAGGAATAAATTGAACTATCTAAACCTTATGAAAGAGAAGTTAAGCTTAAATGTGAGAAACAATGTGCGCATATTCTTCTACAGAAAACTAAAAACATGTGGCCATTCTGAAGTTTTACCCCTATCAGATCAATGTCATACAAAAGTTAAACAAAAGTATGAAAAACTGGACTCTTGGATGAAGTCGTATCACAGAGACTGTATATGACTGTATGAATGCTGTATGTGGAGTAACTTTGCGTTTTAACGACAGCACACCGGCTGTTATTCTGCAGCGGACAGAATATGGAAATATGATGTTAAGAGTTGTCCTTGTAGCCTGAAGAGCTCCACCTCTGGCTCAGTGCGCACGGAGTGGGCGGTTTCTGAACACGCATACACACAGAGACGCACGTACACGCGCGCGCACGCATATTATGGACTGCAACCTGCGGATTCCTGTTACTCTCACACACACAGCCTGTAGGAGTAGGTGACCGTCACTGGGACCGCTTCCACTGTTAAAGGGCGGCTTTTGTCAGTGCGCAACGTTGGAGAATCATATATTTTTGGAGCGCAAACAGTAAAATGGCTTCTTTCAGAGGACTTGTTATTCTTTTATTGGAGAACTTCGTGTCAAACGGTGTCTTTTGACCGACTTACCGGAGCGCTCAGAATAAAGTTTCACATGGTGCACTTTATCCTGAAGCAGGACAGCGCGCTACGGGAATCAGAAATGAGAGCAGGTCCGACGCTTTTCTGCGCATTTCTCTTTAGAAAGTATTTCAAATGGCTTGATACACGAGTCGTTTCTGCTTTTTGATCTGCGGCTGCGACAGATAACAGCGCGCTCTCGGACGGACTTTGGTTACCATTACGCACATTTTTTTTTTACGTTTGGATAGGCGACTGAAGCTCCAAGCCAGACACACTTGGGACTCCGGAGAGCACAGCGGGACAACACCATGACCAGCTGCTGGCTTGCCTTGGTCGGATTGTGGTGGAGCGCTTATTACTGCATGTTCCTGGTCGCGGGGAGTAATTATTCACTGGATGGAAACAACGAAGTGCACCCGGGTTTCATCCACCGGCGGCTGCGGACGCACGAGAAGAGGGAGATGCAGAAGGAGATCCTGTCCATCCTCGGGCTGCCGCACAGACCGAGACCGCATCTGTCGCACGGAAAGTACAACTCCGCTCCACTTTTCATGTTGGACTTATACAACACGATATCCAGCGAGGAGAAAAGCCCAGTGGAAGGCGTGCTGGACCGCTATCAGAGCATGCGGACGACCCAGAGTCCACCTCTGGCCACATATCAAGAAACTGCCTTTCTAAATGACGCAGATATGGTGATGAGCTTCGTTAATTTGGGTAAGTTTCTTGAAATTATTTTTACTTTATGGATGGTTTTTGTGCGTAATTGCGAGATGTTTTTGTTGGATCTCTGAATCACATTGGAAATCTCACTGTGCGAGATTGAATTAAGGGTGAACAGGTGTTTGGCACAAGCGAGACTGAAGTAAAGTGTCGCTGGGAAAAATCTTACACAGCAGATTTATTTCAGTTTATTATGAGGAAGGGATTTTTAAAAATCAAGCATTTTAAAATACATCTTTAGTTTTCCACGTTGGACCTGGAGCTCAAGGTTGACCCACATTTTAATTCACCATCACTTAACACAGGACACTAGACGCGCATTTAGTAATGGATCATGAACCACCTCACTGTGTGAGCCACACAGAGGCCTGAGACTCCCCCATGTCCTCTGTGGGTTAGAAAAACTGTTGAGGTATGTATTGTTTCCGAGTAATTTATTGTTACACGTCCTCTCTCAGGATGGATCGGCCCTCCGCTCATTTATAGGACCGAAATTCTGTGGTCAGTCTTGCTGTGCAATCTACTGCATGATTTATGTCCCCGCGGGAAAAATTGACCTTGTATCCTCAGCAAACCATCAACCACCACCGCTGGTATTTGTATGTAAAGGGCTATTCCTGCCGTTGACCTCCAGCAGGGCGAGTTGCGGTCTCCGTGCGTAAACTGCGTCGCATTGTTTGTGTTACCCCAGCAGATTTGTCTTTAATTAGCCCCAGTGACGATAAAGAGGGACACTTTAATCATAACGAGTTTGGAACATAAAAGCCAAAGGGCCTTCCTTCCATTAGCAGCTCCAGTGTTTACTGGGAGACTGTAAACAGAGCGCCTGAAGATAAACAGAGTCAGACGCTGGTGGACAAGGAGGCTTAAACCCAGATTGATTGTCATTCTCCTTGGGAACTCAGGGCATTGTCATGATCCGGCCTTGAGAACAGTGGGAATGTATCACTGCTGAAGAATGTGCTCTCTTTTTTTCCTCTTGAAACAGGAAGTCCAGCAAATATTTAATCCCTCACCTTTATCAACTATTTAATAGTAACCTAGTGCCACACATGAAGAAGAGAATGAGGATTGAAGTTTGAAAAAGCAAATGTTTCTCTACTTATTGGTCCTGTGAGTATTGGTGTTGCAACATGCAGTGATGAAAACCAGATATTCAGACAGGAGGAGGCCGTCGTATTGGTATCAAATATCGAAGCCCCTCTGTTGGCTTCTGTGTGGGGGTGTGATGGTGGCGGCGTTGTGTTTGTGTGTCTGTGGTTTCGGTATTCCTGTGCTGTGTAACTTTGGGTTTATAGTCCTGTGTTGTTGCACATCTGGCTCTCCACTTTGATTAATCGCGTCCTGTGCATCTTTTGACGATTCCCTCAGATTTCTGCGGTGACCGGGGGATTAGGTTGCCATCTCCTCCAGCCGTACACAGAGTCCTAACCGCCCTGGAGGAGGGACGGCTTCCTCCCTGAATGTGATTGTAATTAATGTTGGACAGGCCAAGGCTTTCCATCTGCTTTGCAAATAAGGCCTTGCACGACTACCGTGTGTCATCGCCGTCCGATTGGTTTTTAATGTGTCTCTTACTCGATTGGAGTGGTTATAAAGCTATAGTAGAGAGAGGCCTGAAACTCTTCTGGGTGGTCCTTCTTGTTGCAAAACCGGCCTAAAAATCTGGATATCATGTGTGGCCAAACTACAAATTAGAATCAAGATAAATGAGAGGAAGAAAAGGGAAGAAGCCAAACAATCTGTCTGAAAAGATTTGAAAAATATGGAGCAGGATTAAGAGACCAGGCCTGAAGCGGATTTACTCATTGAAAGGCACCTTCTCTGCATAATCTGTGTTTGTACAATCACAGCAAAGCAGAAGGCAGCAGCTCTGTTTACACTGATGATCTGATTTAAAAACACTTTTTTTATAGGCAAATCCTCCCTGTGTGTAAATGTAAGAATATCAAACTTTAAAGTGACCCACAGCAAATAAAAGGATGACAGTGATTTAAGCTTCGGCCCGAACTGATGTCTTTCACAGCCAGCTGCGGCAGTAGCACAGATAGAGAGCTCATTTTCTGAGGGTACTCTCTTGGGACTCAGGTAGATTTAAGAGCCCCTGCGTTACATCCAGTCTCAAGTGCGCTCTGCGAACCATATGCCTCCCCCTGCATGATTCATATAGACCTCTTGTTCACTCATCCATTCTCCTTAGCTTTCATCACTCGTTCAGAATGACCCATTGAAAAATAAAAAAGCCGAGCAAGTGGTGGAAAACTTTAAATTGGGGGGGAACAGAAGCATATTTTCCAGCTCCTTTTTCATCTTCATTCCTAGAATAGCACGTTCATCACTGTTTGCCTTGCGGACGTCCTGCTTTCCACTGAGGTCTAGTGAAGTGACACTGTGTGCTGAATGACTCATGCTGTGTGACACGCTGCAGCTCCGAACATGTCCTAATGCCCAGCAGGGTCCTCGGGTAATGGTAGCAGTCACTGTTAAAGCTTCCCTGTGGAGTTTTAGACCTGTAGTAGAGCTATGAAGTTGTTTATGAGTGGGACACCATTTTGTTTGTCTCACACACGCATGCTGATAACACTTTTTTTGTTGTTGTTGCTTAAACATGCAGACACATTGACTTTGAACATGAAATCAAATTATTCTACCATATTATTTAGAAAAGGAAACAGATAATCGGACATTAAACAGACACATAAATGTGCCTACGTGTGAAGCATATGTGCAGAAAATTCCTTCAGAGAAGACTCTGTGAGGTTTTAAGTGTGATAGCATCTTTTTCCTTATTTATATTTGAGGAGAACTCCAGTTGTGACACATTTAGTGGAAAAAGGCCGACCTTTTCAGATGTTGGTCACTGGTCGCAGAACTTCTATAAATTCCTCTCAAAGTTTGTAGAGTGAGTGGGGAGACACTGACCATTATTGGTAAGGTGCATCCCAGTGGAAAACAAATACAAGAGGTCAATGCTCACTCAATTAATGAAGGGTGACATTGCTGAACAAATATCCGCAGACACCCTGAGGGCTATAATAGCCAGCAGGGGGAAATTTGCTATTCCTATCAGGTTTGGTTTTTGTGGCTGAGCTGTAAGCTCGTGGTTACGGTGAGTCAAGGATGCACAGAAATGGCTTTGGTTTCATGGGTCACAGAACAGGAACTCCAAATGTTGTTCCTGTGTCATCTGCATTTAACCGTGATGAGTTTGCTCCGGCGTTGCCCTCCCGTGCCAGCCAGACAGACAGGTGTGGAGGCCTCTCTGAGCTTGGCTTGGCTCAGAGCGCAGCCCGAAGCTCCCATTGCTTGTTTGCTCTCCCATCCTTTGCTGTTTGTATGCTGGGTTTTACCAGAGGGAAGGTTCCATAATAATCCGGGAAAATCCATCCGTGGTTTTCAGAGTCGATCTTGTTGTACTTTTCCTACAATTTTAAATACAATGATTAACAGGTGAGCTTGACCCCACCCTTCTTTAATTGGCAGACTGTTTTCTGTTCTAAGGCCCCATTTACCAAGTGTCTTATTATCGGATCAAAATCCAAATGTGTTTTAAGAAAGTTCTGTTTACACTGGGCTGCATGCACTGGTCGCTGACAGGTGAAGTGAATAACATTGATCATGTTATCCTGGCACTCATAAAGATGCTACTTTACACGCACCACCCATCCAAACACCATTCCCGAACTGCAGTGGTCCTCCCAGCAGGACAGTGTGTCCTGCCACACCATAAAAACTGCTCAGAAATGGCCCAAACAATGTTAACATTAAGAGCTAAGGGCGTTGACCCACCCCCACATTCTCCAGATCCCAATCCTATCAATCATCCTTGGGACATGCCGGATGAAGTCTGATCCATGGTGGCCCAACAGTTGATTGGACTTGGCTCTGACCCATTAAGGCATGGACACAGGACCTCTCAAGGTGTCCTATTGTGTCTCAAAGGTCCCAAAAGGCTTGATTGAATTGGGATCTGAGGAAATTGTAGGCCAGGTCGACACCCTGAGCCCTTTGTCACATTCCTCCAGCCATTCCTGAGCAGTTTTTGTGGTGTGTCAGAGCAAATTCTGCTGCTGGGGGACCACTTACAATGGGGATAGTGGTTGCCATTACTTGGTCTACAACAGTGTTTGGGTGGGATGTTGCATTTGCCTTGTTTTTCCTTGGTTACATGCTAAAATCAAGGTCAATGCTGGGTCTCACTAAACACTTGGTATTTCACCCAGATGTCCATTTCGGTGAGCTCGTTGACAGTCTCAGCCTGTGCCCTGACTGCACGTAGTTTTTCTTTAATTTGCGGATTTGATCTCACATCTACATGAATAGAGGTGATACTCTATCTTGTAAGACAAGTTTTGGTGGTAGAAAATGTTATGGAAAAGTCTGCCTTTAGGTGATATAGTCTAAAGATGCTTAGTTACTTTTCTTTCAATAAGGCGTGCTGGACAAATAGATCTTACACAACTTTAATGTGGGTGACGGAGTTTGCGTCCTGATTGTAAGAACAGTTTCTTTTATGGACTTTTGCTTTGATTTCAGGTATTTAAAAGAATATTTTCAGTTACAGTTTGGTTAGGTTTAGGCGATAAAACATACTTGGTTAGGCTTAGGAAAAGATCATGGTTTGGATCAATATAATAAGTCATCTTTCACTTTTGGTTGGACAAGAGCAGCGCTGGTCACAAAAAATAAAAAATCATCTCTGAATTACAAGTGACGAGTCACCCAATGCAGTCCGATGAGAACGCACATCAGGCACACAACAGTCTACTCAGGATGTAAGGTGCCGCCCTTGGATGAAATACCAACTTTTTAGAGAGTCCCAGTCCATGCCACGCCGATCTAGGTGATAATTTTATTGCAGTTTATATACAACTAAGACTATAACTTGGCTGGATTGGCTATGAACTAGACTCACACATGCTGATCATTCAGTGGTTGGACTGATCAGAGATCAAAAATGTATGTGACAGGGAGGATGGTGGATCTTTTCAGGATCACTTCAGCTGTTATCAACACAGGGGACAGATGCTGACAGGCTGACAATCAGATTTTCTCAAATGCTTCTTGGTTGCATACCCACCTGACTCTTATGATAACTGGCTACATATAAATGTGGTCCAAGTTATTGCAGCCCATCTGAAGGGCATTCGAGTGTATGTCATTTTGAATCACAGGTGCCTCCTGTGGCTTAAATATTACTAAATTGTTTTATGCGTTCATGCACTTGTCTTGTCATCATGACTACCCTCCTTTTCTTCTTCTTTTCCCTCTCCTTTCAGCCTCTGCACACCTCGTTGCATGGCTATAGCAGAGCTGTCACTAGACCTCTTACCCAAGTCAACAGCCAAGCTTTCTACTAGCCTACCTCCCACACTTTAAAGGCAAACAAGCCAGAAGCTTTAAGAAGTGGGTTTCAGGAGATTAGCTGGGTCCAGACAGCCCTGGGCTTATTCTGAAATGAAGTGCCCTTATTAAACGGCTGTTTTCCTTGTCTTATGATGCCTGGCTGCATTTCTCAGCGCCTAAGCCCAGGTAAGCCACTTCCTTTGCAGCGAAACGTGTCCCAAAGCCCCAGCATGATCAAATAATTAGTTGGCTTCGATCAAAGAGTCAATTGTTTGATGCAGAAGGGAGCTTTGGAAAATTTTCACTAAACCGTCTTGAAACACTTCCTGCAAAGCCTCAGAGACCAGAACAGAACACAAGACCACCCGTCACTTCACCTCAACTTCAACACACCGTAAACAGTATTAGCCAGAAGTTGGGCAAGGAATTCAAGATATGCTGCAGTGAAATAAAGGATATTTTCTGAGACATAATCTTGGCAGCTGAAACCTTCCTGCAATGGTGAGAAAAATTACATTAACAAACTACAAACCCCTATGTTTGTTTTCATCTGTTTACAGTATCAGATATTTCACTGCCGCTACAAGTTCACTTGAACTTGCAGTGATGTTCAAGAACGGCCCAAGATATACAAATAATGCTGCTTATTGAGTTACAGTGTTTTAAAGTGCTTCCTTTTTCTTGTGTTTGGATTGTATTGGTTGTCAAGCTCTTTGGCAAAACACACAGCTGCCTCAAGAAACAAACAGGGTTGATGGAGGAAACATCTCCGGTTTACCAGATTATGTCTTTTCCAGTCCAGCTTCTTGTCTGTCATAAAAGACGAGGTGTTACAGGACAGCTCTATTGTCCATTTGACTTTTTGTGAAAGACCTTGAAGTGTGCACAAGTGTGTGCATGTCTCCTCACAGTATTATCCTCAGTAGGTGGAGGAATTGATGCAGCTAACCTTTTGCTGTGGGTGTATACGTAGATGGAGGTGGATACACGGATACACGTAGTTGGTCGACCCCTAGGTCAGCAGATAACCATTTATAAGAGAGCATTCCATTTACACTTGAAGTCATCTCTGTCACGCCCCCTGCTCTTAACACCCCTCTCCCTCCAAGCCCACCCACCCTGATGATATCTCCCCCTCTCACGCCATAACTCACCGACCTGACGAGATGGCAGCAGAGATCGAGGCTAAGTACAAAGATTACACCTCTTCTTGCCTTGTTTTCTCTCCGTCTTCATTTCACCTCTCGTCCAGTCTCGTGTCTTCTTTGGACATTCCAGTTCGGAGTGATAGTGGCGTGGGATGGAGGAGTGTGACGAGATAAGGAGGCGAAGTGAGACGCACTTGCGGCTGGTAACGATCTATCGAACGGAGCAGATAACCCTGGCGGAACATCTGATTAGGGCCCGCTGCTCCCATTTATCACCTCTGCGTGCAGGGATGGAGGAATTTGCACTGTTTGTTCTGCCGTGCTTCACTGTCCTCTCACACATCTGTTGTTTTCTTCATATCTGTCTTTCTTCGCGTCTCTTTTTCTTTCTGTCTTTGCCCTGTGTCAAATTATGGCTGTATTTCATCTTGTTGCATTTCTCAAATCAGCCTGGAAAAACCTCAGAAGGAGTCTTGACCACATGCTGTGCAAAAAGAAGCAGCTAATCAGAAACAGGTTGATATGATGACATCCTTCGGGAACTCATAAACAGACAGCACATGATTTTTCAGGCTATTGCCCTGGTATTAAACATATTGATTATAGTATGGATCTCATTGGAGAGTCTGGTGGTCCAAATCCAGATTTAAAGGCTTTTCCAGATCCAAAAGAAAATGATTCTGGCATGAAAAGGCACCATTTTAAAGATACTGAAGTGTGGCACAAAATGTAAAAATGTGTTATTTTTCACTGCAGTTGTAGTCTTGCTAGTGATTGTTGTAACCTCTTGTATAACTCTGAGTGTGTGGGTATGTGCTTAAAACGATGAAACAAAGTGTGTGTGTGTGTGTGTGTGTGTTTGCGTGTGCATGTGTGTGTGTGTGTGTGCGCGTGTGTGTTTTTACTCCTGCATGGCTCTTTCCTGCTAAGAGCGCTGTAAAGCTGTCAGCCTTTGTCTTGTGTTTAACTCTCTATGAGGAGGCTACGCAGAGGAGATCATTAACCTGGAATTAGTGTGTGTGCACTTGTGCAAGGCTGTGTTTGTATATACGACGTTTGTATATATGAAAGAGAGAGGCGAAGATGCAAACAAATGTGTCTTTGTTTTGATTCATGCATTTTCTGTGTTTCTGACTACAAATAAAACCAAAGGCACAGAATCCATTCTGGTGAAAGTGGAAAACACCTGCTGCTTGAGTTTTAGTTTAGGTCAGGGCTGGTCAAAGTGTGGCCTGCGGGCCATCATAAGTTTTGATTTGGCCTGTCAGATTTCTTCTTTACAAGATACCACAATTACCAAGTAACATCATGTATTTTTAACTAATTAAAACTTCATATGACAGAATGAGGCTAAAAACACAACAAATCTCAGCACAGAATGCTTATAATAATAATAATAGTAAGCAATTTTGCACTACAGACACTTTGTGTGCAAAATACAATGCAGAAGTAAACCACTGGGAACCACTGCTTTACTGAACGTTAATCCCTTAAACAGAAACACCTGAGACTTCCTTCTCAGACCACTTGTGTCTGTGGTTTCTGAGTACTTCACTGCTGACTCCATGTTGTTATTTTAAGAGCTCGGGAGGAATATTCTGCTGTGATTTAGCATAAACTTTAATTACATTTTATCAACTTCGTCACATTTCCCTCTGCAAAGGACTCGTTTATTGACATTGTTTAAATCCGTATGTTACATTTGATGTACAGGACTTTTTCAGTAAACACTGGCTGATATGTCTTTGGAATTTCTGGTCAGCCCCAGTGTTAAAAAAGGTTGTGAACCTGTGAACCGCTGAACTCTGCATCTGCGTGTCCTTGTGTGCCCAGTAAACTCCATCCATTATCATAATGATCCCGTCGTTTGCTCTGCCGGAGAGGCTAGTTCTGGTAATGGAGACGACTGCGGCCGTCAGGAATGGCGTAAATGTCATGGTAAACATTCCTGCTGTCACATTCTTCTGTGAAGCCACCAGGAAACCTGCAGGGATTTATCTCTTGTAAATAAAAAAAAGCAGAGAAAGGAGGGAAGAAAGGAAAGAAAAAGGCACACCCAGAGGATGCTTGAGGGCTGAGACACTCTGGGACAGATGAAAGGTGATTTAAAGCCTTTGGTGACCTTGAAGGAGCAGAGGAAGGAGGGTGTGAGTGTGTGTTTGTTCTGGGAGCTGCATATACACATTTATGTGTACACAAATGTCTTTGTGTTTATATGAGTGCAACTTGAAGATATTTTATGGTCGGAACAAGGAGAAACATGATGGAAATCCTTTTTTAGCCATGTTTGCGGCGTGTCGGTCAGTTTGTTCACTGCTTTGGGTCAAAATGAAAAATCTCACCAACTATTTGGTGGATCGCCGTAAAATTCTAACATTCACTGAATCGCCAGAATGAATGTTGGCATTGTATGTTTCTGCAAATCACAGATATGTTGAAACTTTGAGGCTGTTCAGACCTGGTTTTGTTGTTGCATAAGGGGAAACTTTTCGAACTTTGTGAAGCGGCTACACTTAATTCTTAATCATTGGTGCCCTCTTGTAAATTCAGCATTAGATAGAATACATTAAGATGTTTCTTTCCATGTTAAAAGTGTCAGTTTGTCGCAGCGTCGCAAAAAAAAAAGTCTGCTTCCAAGTGCTTCGTACCTCCGAGTAGCTGTTTGAACTCTCTGTTTCAACTGATTTTACAAGATTATAACATATTGACAGTAGGCATGCCAACTTTTACAAATAAAGTAAAAAGTAACTAATTAAGGCTGCTTCTTTGTCATCCATGGAGAAAGTCCCCAGACTCCCTTAAAAAAAGGCTTAATTTTGAGACTAGTTGCATTAGGAGGAACTGTATAAACTTCTTAAAATGCTGTCTGCAACATATTCTTAACTGTTTGGGCCTTCGTGTTAATTCGGCAAACTACATGTATAACACATGTAATTTTACATTGTGTAAAAATATATTGTGTATATTTGCATATAGAGCAGGGAAGTGAGATCCGATCACAAGAGGTCACCCAGAACGCATGTTGATACCAAATGTGAACAGCCTCTCTGTTTCTTTATGTTGCAACTTTAGGTTCCGTCTTCGATTTCGCCTTTGTTGCCACTAACACGTCTGCAAATTTTTGTGACGTCTCCTCAAAAATACTCAGCTGGATGGATGATAAAGATTCCTGGTCTTCGGGTGAAGAGATCTCGAACAGTGCTCTCTCGCCTGGCAGCTGCCTCAGCCAGGTGTCGCTCGCTGTCATTAGCATCTGACTCTAAGCACTGCTGTTCCTAATTTAGGCCTACAGTCTCACATAGTTGCTACCATGGCATGGTGTCTTGATCATTTGCTATTAGCCTCAGGACTTGGGTTTAAGGTTAATGTTAGACATAGAATAAAAAAATTGTTTTCAACTGGGATTTCCTCCATTTTCCAAAATGCCTTGCACAGATGTAAATCTGTTGTATTGAGTCAGATTTTTGGATGTTGAAGAGAAAAAAGTGCAAGAATATTTTCTCTTGGCAAATATCTGTATTAAGTATTTTGCACCTGTTAGATAGTCTTTGGCCAGTTATTCTTACAAATTAGAAAAATGCACCACTTTAAAAGAAAATAGACCAAGAAACCTGAGATAAATCAACAAGTTGTTTATTTGACAGTGATAAGTGTGTTTAGGAGTTTTCCTACAAAGGTCAGGGTCAGGGGTTAGGGAATGAATGTAGTCACTTACTTGTGCAAAGTCTGTACAATTACACAAACATGGTCAAATGTGACTTCGCTTGTGCTTGTCTGTACTGATAATTGAAGCATATTGAATGTACTTGTTAGACAACAAGAACTCCCACCTCGTTACACATGAAGTCTTCATCAAATACTGGTGGAACGAGAGGAGAAAGCACCCCTCGGCCCCTCGCTTGTTCCCAGGCTGGTCGTCTCTCTAAAGAGGACGTGCCTGAAACAACAACCGCAGGTCCACAGTGAGAAAAAAGCCCCATGTGAGCGCAGATGCTCCTGACCCTCCCGAGCAAGTAGCCTCCCTTTCAACCGCGCTGCCGCTGACAAATTTACGAGCCCTACGCTGACCCGCGGGCTGACTTTCCAAACACGATACTGACAGGAAAACAGTCGGAGACGGGAGGGATGGAGGGAGAAAGAGAGAGATGAGAAAAAGAGCATGGAGGAGGAAAAGAAGCAAGACATGTATATGCTGTGTTTTTATCAGCCAATAATAAGCATGTCTCATTCTCTTTAGTACATTTTCGTACATTCTCCAATTTGATTTCCTTTTACACTCAGAGCAAGTGGAAAATATTTGGTTATAAAGAATTCTATGCAAACTTGTATGATTTACACTCTGCTTTCCTAATTCAATACATCATTCTTTCTAATGAGCGGTGGAAAACAGAGATTGATGCCTTTAACCACAGGCATCACCGGAGAAAATAAAATACGGTGGCAGAAGAAAGAACAAGGAGGAGAGAGCAGTGAGATCATGAAACTGCAAATACAGAAAAGAAAGAAAAAGGAAGTCAGGTGAGAAAAAAATAAGATGAAGAAAAATTTTGCTATTTGTATCTCAGTCCCTAAAATGTCCAGAGTTTAGGGGTTTGACTCCCAGTGAGGCCACTTTTAAAAAAAAAAAAAAGTATCCACTCCCAGTGCCGAGAGGATAAAAGGATCTTATCACTAAGGATGTGCAGGGGAAACTCTGCCCAGTCCTTCCTCCTCTACGGACAGTTTCCACACCTCCGAGCAGCCAGTCTCCTGGATACCTTATCTGACTGAGGGTCCAGTCCAGTATGAATCCTTCTCATAGAGGAAGTCTCACATTTTTCAACATATTGAGGTCAATATGGTCCGTATGTTCAGAAATATTCCCTCGGTAAACACAGTCATACTGTATATACTCTCTCTCTCTCTCATTAGCAGCTGTTAAAGCCCAGCTGGTACTATGTGGAAGCTGAAAAGAATGTAACTCTGAGATTCATCTAATGAGCAAGACAATTTGAATTATTCTTCTAATAGCTTCTCGCTGTTATATTATAGGCAGTGGTCAAGAATGTCTCAGGCCTTTGTAGTGGACAGATGGATATCTACTGGCCAATTGAAACTGTTCTTTGAAATCAAACTTGACTGATGAAGAGTGTCTTCTGGTGAATCATGATGTCTAGAATGAAGTCTAGAATATTTTTGTCATTGTTGGTTTCGGATTGTACTGCAGCTAGTCAGAAGTATCAAATTAAGAGATGATGCTAGTATACGTATTATAAGAAGGGTCCTATGTCTGTAGTTTTGGCCGTAACTTCTGTCTAATATTAACACTAACATTGTACACTCTCATCAATCTCTGAGATCAAGAAAAATTGCCAAAAAGAATCAACCAGGGCAAGAAGCACAAGTGGTCAGATGATAAAAAAATGGAAACCATGACTATTATAGTTTTGTTTTAGTAATGAAAACTGTTGACATGTTAGTATTTTTTGTCATCAGATTATATTTGAAAGTTTAAGTCAATCTGGTATAGCCAAAACCAATACTTTTATTTTTGTCACTTAAGTCAAACTTATTTCACATAAGTTTTTATCTCAGCATTATCTGATGAATGATGAAAAACACAGGTTGAATGGTTAAGAATGCAGCTTTGCTGTTCTAGTGGTCTGATGGTGTCCATGTTAGGAACACATCCAGACATGGAACCTACAGGCTTGGGCTGATATTAGATATTATCGAATATCGCGATGTTTGCTGTCATATGTGATATTTTTCACAATACTGAATATCGAACAGCTGTTACGGCATCTTTGGCTTTCATTTTGAAAAGAAAAATGCACATTGTACTTCTTCTGTAGTTGTGCATGTACAGTTAAATGAGGGATCATCACCAATACTTTGTTTCATCTCCAAATAAAGTAGTTTAGAACATCCGGCTGAACTGTTGGCTTCTTTACTGATCATCTGGATCAGAATCATGTTGAAATGAACCAGAATTATCTTCTTACACGGTCAGTCACTGATCACTGTTTATGAGAGATGATTATATTAAAACAAGATGTAAATCTATAATTACACCCCAATATACAAATTAACAATTATAGCCAAGTATCAAAAAATAAGGTAGATTAAAACATGATTTCACCCTTTTTAATGAATGTGTTTTTTCTCATATTCTTTCACAGAAGGTTTTAAAAACACGCTGGGTTGACCTCATCTTTAGCGCACTGCATTGTACATTTAGAAGGAAGTGTTTAGGGAACAGTTCCCACTGGGTCTCCCCATGTTGAAAGGAAAGGCAGTTTTTGATATGCATTTCTGGCTTTCAGCAAAAACTCAAATAACACGAAGAAAGCCAAAGCTCTCTACACTTTCATCTCACCAATATTGTGTTGACATCGTGGACAGATGTATTATTAGAAACTTTGATTATTTTTCTCCTGATTTTCCTCAAGGCCCACCTGCTTTTTGAATATCCAGGTATCTGGTTACCGTCGCTGTTTTTGGAGCTGTGCCTGTGTGTAAAACAAGCAGTAGGTCTTACATGTAAGTCAGCCCAGGGGGGAGATTGAAGCTGGCCCAGACTGATTTATCAGTGGATCATATGCTCTGTCTCTAAGCCGCTGAAATGCGCTGTGGTCACCACAGACTTTCCAAAGGGAATCGCACCGAGGATCGACTGTCTTCACGACAGAGAAAAGCAGAGGGGAAAGAAACGCAGACAGAGAGGTGAGGATAAGGAGATGTATTGGTAGGGAGGGAGGAAAAGATGTGCGGAGAGGGAGAGGGGGAAGAGAAAGTGTTGATAGTGAGAAGGAGGGAAAATGGAGTACCAAACAGCATCACAGAGTGAGCCGGCCTTCTACCTTGTGGCTGTGGAATGCAAAGCCACCAATATTTTGACTTCTCCTTTGGAAACAGCTGCGTTTCCCTTTTTCAAAGATATTTTTCCCTTATTTATCGGATCCCTCAGGAGAGATCCATCTCCTGGCCATGACACCGGCTTCCTCCTCTAAATCTGGGACCAGACCGGCCGAGCTCAGATGCACACATATACACACACACTCACACACATGCACACCTGCTGCCCAGAAGCAGACATTAACCACAGATCACTATAGCAGGCCTCTTTACTGCCTGCACTGCTACACATGGACACACAAGGCAAACAAAAATATGTGCCATCAGACAAATAAAGGCACACACACACACACACCAGCAGCGACACAGAGAACTACCCTTAAAGCAACCTGGACATGATGAACATGCAGCCTACATAGTATACCTACTTAGATGAGCACATACACAGACACATGCCTGTGTGATCAGATTGATTCCCACAAAGCCCAACAGGAAAATAAGAGAATACTTGACAACCATCATCCCTGTATTGGCGCGGCTTGAATAAAATGAGGCCTAAACCCACAGAAATGTTTTGTTTTGCTCAAAATGGACTCCCCATCAAAAACCACAGGAGTACATCTCTGTTTACGGAATATTCACTTAGCGCTGAATGGTGGCGGATCTCTGAAAGCAGCCGTTCCTGAGTGGGTCTGTGGTCACGACCCAGAGAGGAAAGCAAGTACGAAGCCGTCCTCTGTCATATAAATCGTGGAAGAAACGGAGCCGAACATCAAGGACGGAGAAGGAAGAAGGAACAAGATCAGAGGTTTCTTTTTTCAAATGATCAGACCCCCAGTATGTCATGGTCACTGATTTCCCCAATAAATACTGACTTTAATCACATCTTTGAAAACTATTATGGGTATACCTGTTGTCCTACATTTGGGGATTTCATTTTGAGACCAAGCAACTGTCAAAAATCCCTTTATTTTCACAAAGCACTGATATATTTGCAGCAGCTTCCATTTTACAGCAGACAATCGTCGACCCAGACAAAACCTCCTGCGCTGGCCGCCCAAATGTTTTTCCCCCGTATCCTATGGCAACCAAAGGACAGCAAATCCTGACAATCTCACCAACTCTAAACAGTGTATCATTTAGTGTGCAGCGTACCGCGAGATTAATGATTCTGGTTTAGGACTGTTGTTGTTAGTCACATACGTTAGACCGTGAAATGTTTTGGTGCCGCTGGTTTTTGTTTATGACTGCAGTGTTTGGTTGCGTTTATTTTCTTGTACATGTGTAAACGAAACAGCCGGTAGTATTTCTGCCAAATCGACCTCCAAAGAGAACAAGATGTCAGAGGAGAAACACAATGGACTCAAGCACCAAACTCCAGCAGAAATCTTGCACTTTTATCCCCATAGGAAGTCATTCAGTTGTCTAATAAAGTCATGCCATGACCAAAGCGGTAGGACTAATCCTTATTTTTGTTCGTCTCTGAAGGATTGTATAGAGTAGAAATAACTAATTATATCCCCTCTCAGTAATTGAGAGGCTTTTTACTGAACTGATTTGTGCCATCTTTGTAATTCTCTTTCCACCACTGAGGATTTGAGAAGTCGTCTGGCTCTTCCGTCCACAAGACCCACGTCTTGTGTGAAGACCGCTGATCCAAGTTGAAGCGAAGTGAGGGCCACCATTAGTCTGACCAGAGGCTGTTGTGACAGCTGCTCTGCTGTAGAATTACATTTTTATTAACATCCCATAAAGTGGAAAGAAATATTTTCTGCGTTGTTTCTTTTCCAGCTCATTTATTTCCTGATTTCATGGAATTTCCTTATAAATGTGAAAAAGCTGTTGCACCGTCTTTTGTTGACAGCTCATTGGCTCCAATTGGTGTCCAATGAAACAAATGCTTGTTTTTACAGGGGCTTCTGGGGGAAATCGCAACTGGCCATTAATGTCAATAAGCTGTTCTCTGTGGCCATTTAGACCTCTAAGTGTTCAAACAGACACAAATGCTGTGTAAAGATTGATTATAGACATGGGTGTAAAGGTTGAATGTGTGCAAGGCTCCTCCCTGCACACACACATTTGTCTTGTAAATCCTGTGAGATCGCTCATCCTTATCTACAAACTCAGCTCTCACCAACTTTGCAAAATGCATCTGCAATTGCACCATGACATTTTGTCATATTTTACTAATTAAAACACAAACAAATTCCTGGATGCGGCCCATCCATTCGTATGCAAGAGCCCTGCAGGACTTGCACATTTGTAAGAAACAACGTTTTGTGAAACATGATGCTGCCGTGATGATCTGTAAGCAATGCTTACAAAATTGCTTTTGTGAACCGGGGCCCTTGAATCTTAACTCAAACATTGAACCTCAACTCATACCCCGGATCTAATCTAATTTAAAACACTAAGCCCAAATAACATTCCTTAGAAAAACAGGGCAAAGTAAGTTTTAAAACGCTTTCAGCTGCGAAAATGTAACAACTTGTGACTTTCCATAACCTGAACTTTCACAGATTTGTGAGGTTTTGTAATTTTTGCATTTCCATTGTTTTGTTTTGTTCTCAACAGAGACACTTTCAAAATACAAGATGACAGTAACCTCAAACATCGCAGATGGAAGACATTACTTTTATTTCGTGGTTTTGCTCAGCTGTGCTTGTTGTGGACCTTGATGTTTGCGTAGTCTTATTTCATGTTTGAAGTATTTTCCTTGTAGCACTTTGTTATTCGGTGCTTCTCTGATTCTCTCAAATACTTTGACATCCTTTGGTGCACGTTTTACAGCTGATTCAAACACTCTTTTCTCCCGGTTGCTTATCGGGTCTTGAATTTTGTTGTTTGTTTAACATGCACATTTTAGTTGTTATTACCTTCACCAAGGATGTTATGTTTTCACCTGTGTCCATTTGTTGGTTGGTTTGTCAGATGGACTACACAAAAATTACGAAACATCCACGAAACTTGGATGCAGGATGGGTCTCGGCCCAGAATAGACCCCATTAACTTTTGGTGTGAATGCAGATGATGGGACGGATCCAAGATATTTTCCTTTCAGTTACTTTAACATTATGATATATAGTTGATCAACATTTTCATAAATTTCTCAGGGAATAATGCATTACACATATTTAGGTGGCTGGTATCTCTGAGCAAGTCCAATTTGATGCGGATCCAAATAAAAATCATCCAGATCCAGTGGATTTAAATATCTTTTATTTGATTTTGGATTAGGCTTGATTGAATGAAAGGGGACTGTTGCCCCTTGGCGGAGGTATGCGCTCTACTGAGTGCCATTCTAGTTTCAGATGTGTTAGTAAATGGTGTTTGTGGCAGTAGTCTTTGATGATAATGTACCTAAAATATGGAGCCAAAATTAAGTCACGTCAAGCTATGTGATGTTAGGCTGAATTACGCTATTATTTTACTTATGTTACCTTACTATCCTTCTCTTATGTTACGTTAGCTTACCTCATGTTACCATTATCATAGACTACATTACTGTGTTGGAACAGGGGCATGACAAGAACAGAAAAACACAAACATTCACATACCCTTGCTGTTTAAATGCCCCCTGCAGTGGGTCCACATCTTAATCCTAGGTAATAGCGCTTGTAGAGATGGAATAAAATCTCCTATTGACACACAGGTATGACACATCTAGCTATCTGGAGGCCAACTGGAGACTCAACAGAGAGCTGATGACTGCTACCACTCAGCTGTCAGTCTGTCGATGGAAAATACTGATACTACACAGTCCAACAGCCATACCTTGGATATCTATCTGTTAGCAAAGCCCCAGAAGAGCGGCAATTAGAGCAAATTATCCGCCTACCCTCGGGCTTAGGTACACACATACACACACAAAAACCCACACATGTTGCGGACTAGCTAAAAATCTCAAAACGACATAAGATAGATGTGTGTCCAGACTTCATTTTATCATCTTGTATGGAATGCAGCGCAGTGGTGATAGAGCTCGGGGTGTGGGAACAAAAACCAAATACTCATACTAACTCTGTGGATGTGTGTTAGTTTGTGTGTGTCCTGGAACAGTACGCCTGACATTGTGTGTCATGGTTTTGGATGGGTAGACAAACCCAAATGGTTTTTCAAGGATTATATGGAGGATGATGGCTGTAGAAAAATGTGATTATATGGTTCAAATGGGGCCTTTGTTCCTGGGGATGCCTGTCCAGTGAGATCATTATGTACTGTAACCTGTGGGAGGTAATGGAAGAAGAGCAGGCTGGATATCCAGGCCATTGATGAATGTGTGTGTGTCTGTGTGTGTTTGAGAGAGGGAAAAGCAGGCTAAGTTGTCAGCCTCTCAGGAACGGCTGTACCGTGTTGTGCAAGTTCACACTTCACAAGAGCTAACTCAGCATTCAGTTCACACAGATTCCAATGAAATGGATCATGTTCATTGATCAAAATTATGAATTTTAAACTAAGGTCACGTCACTTAATTTCTTTTCTTATTGTTATGCCTCAGCTTTAGCGATAGCCGTGGCCGGAAGCATTGTTTTCAGGTTGTCTGTCTGTCCGTCCCATTCTGGTGAATGCGATATCTCGGAGGGGCCTTGAGGGAATTTCTTCAGATTTGGCGCAAAGGTCTGAATCTTGTAAAGCTATAGTTTACATATTGTAAATCTAGATCGATTTGCTTCAGGTTAAACAGATTGGGAAATCATTAATCCCTTCAGTACTTCCTGTATATAGTGAGGTACAAGTTGTCAGGTACTTTGCAGCTGTTGGCTAGTGGTCTTACTCCTTGTTAATGATTTCTTGTGATCATCATTAAAATGGTCAAAGTACCATTTTAATTAAAATCATTAAAAATGGTCATAGTACCATTTTAATGATGATCACAAGAAATCATTGTCCGTCTGTCAATCAGTGCTGTTAATCCTTTGATATAATCTAAAGTAAAAGGAAATACATTGGTTGAGCAATTGAATCTATATTGGTATTTAATTGTGTGCAAACGTCTGTTGACATGGCTAGAAATGTACATTGTGCCATAATGGAAAAAAACTTGCATTAAAGCTCCCATTCAACAAGAAAAGGCATTCATGTGCAAACTATGAGGGGAACTTAACACTGCAAATCTTACTATGCAATTTAATTTATTGCTTTGACTTCTTTTAGTATGACAAATTATGTTTCTAATTTGATAAATTACCAAATTCTAGGTAGATGTGTTGCTCAGTCAGAAGTAATGATGGTTACTCTAGCTAATTGCATATTTTGTCATCTGTGCATTTATTTGTAAAGGATATTGTGTGAAGCAAGTGCCGGAGAACCAAAATGACTCCAAATAGTAATAGATCTAGCAGTTTAATCTCCCGAACAGCACCCCTATCACAGACGTCCTCCATCTTTATTTACTTTAGGACTTTTTACAGCAGACATTTCGACTTGTCATTGCAGGAAAAGCCATCATTAGTGATGGCCTGGTGCTCATAAGCCATGATGGATGACTGTGAGCCAACATACACAATAGCAGAACCCAGAAACCCGAGCAGATAATGGGATTCAGCCTTCAGTAATTTTATTATATTATTATTTACAAGTGTGCTTAACCCACTATGACATATAGAAATGTATTTATGAGAAAGGCCTGTTGCCACTGACATTGCACAAATCGAGTCATGCTTGATTTACTCGTTTGCCCGTTCAGAATGAGGACATAGTTTTATGATCACTGAAAATGGCTCAAATTAGTATTAAAATGTTAAATTCGAGGTGTTTATCTGATTTAATTGTAATCAAATCATCAATCAAGGTAACTTGTCTTTGCTGTAATGTTTCTGCACGGCATTTCCCAGACATCACCTGATGATGATGGTGATGATGATGATGATGATGATGATGATGATGAAGGTTTTGGTCAAGCTAACTACTGTCCCAGTTTTCTTTTTGCATATTTCAAACCTGCTTGAAAACACAGAGAAATTCCCCAGTAAAGACACCCAGAACAAGCTGTTTTGAGCAGTAAACATAAAACTTTCATGAACCAGCTGTGCGATGAATTACTGTTTTTGTGGCAAAACTGACATTTATTTATGTAAGTTTGTTTCACATTGTTGCTTAAACTTGAAATATTGAATAACAGCACAAGAGTCTGGCCTGCTGAGTATCAAACACAATTCTTGGCTGTTCTCAGCTGTCTGTCAGGAACACAGAACAGTAATTATGAATGTGCTAAAATCACTGTAGTGATTATTGCTTGACACTGAGAGTAAAGCTGTCGGCTGCTGCTCTGTGTTTACTTACGGGGCTCGACAGTCTGCAAAAGGGCTGGTCTCACTGTTTCATATCTTCGCTATGTACTGATGCTCCTGCCTTGGCAATGACTCACACCACTGACCTCTGGGACTGTGTGTGTGCATCACAATGTGTGTGGGAATGTTAGTGTGAGCCCCTCTGTCCTCTTTTTCTCACATGTGTGGGGTCCTGTGTGTTTGAATTCTTTGCTTTGACACTTGCATCTGTACGTGTGTGTATGTCAGCGTCCATATGCATGTAAGTACCCTGCGCGGACGTGTGTAGAGGTCTGAAAGGTGTGTGTGTGTGCGTTTGTGTGCTTACATGCATCGGACATAAACTCTCGCTCTTGCCAGTGGCCCTTGGCTGGTCCTGTGGCGCTCAGTGTGTCTGCTTTGATGCTGGGTCAGGGGAGAAGATCAGAGCACAGGATGAGTCTCCAAAGACTCACACACACACACACACACACACACACACACACACACACACACACACACACACACACACACACACACACACACTGTTGCTCAAAGTTAATGATGACTCCCAGCAGACCTCCAGCCCCTTCGTCTGTACCTCGACCCCAGGAGCTGCCCTGCCAGCTGCCGGACTACAAAGAG
This sequence comes from Pagrus major, assembly GCF_040436345.1. NCBI lineage: Eukaryota > Metazoa > Chordata > Actinopteri > Spariformes > Sparidae > Pagrus > Pagrus major. The sequence goes on from NC_133233.1 coordinate 12,159,692, forward strand.
CCAAAACACTCAGCAGAAGGCGGAAACGGCTCCTGGTGGCAGCCAAGCATAGTGGCAACACCTTAGGCAGATCACACCACTACTGTGTGTGTGTGTGTGTGCGTGTGTGTGTGTGTGTGTGTGTGTGTATGTGTGCACTGTAAGCTGCCAGTATCCATCTGCTTTGCAAAAATCAACAGCTGTCTCCGTGTTTTATCTTTCCACACTGCATCAATGCCAAAGGTTAAAGAGTTTGAAGCATAAAATTTGTCTCGAGCCTCTTCAGAGAGAAAAGTGTTTACAGCATAAAGATTTCCACTTAATGAGATGTTTTTCTTTTGAATGAAATAGTGGCAATGAGGCCGAGGAGTTGTGATTGTATCAACTTAAAAAGTTTCCAGCGAAAGTCAATCTGACGGGCCAAACCGTTAATTAGATGGGACTTTGGAGGAATTAACGATCAATGGAAGATATGGACATATCTGATCTATCCCCAGAAACCATCAAGTCTGAGAGAGAAACCAGAGAGATTATGGGCTGTAATTATGTAAACACAGATGGATTCTTCTCATGCCTTCGACATCCAGAACATTTTTTATCGGTTTAGCCATCCACAGCGTCTTTAACAATGTTGACAGGTTCTTGATGTGTAAAAATGTAATCGAAGGTTGTTTGTGAAAATGTCTTTTCCTTTCTCTCATTCATTTTCATTTTTTCTACCCCTCTCATAGCCTCTTCTTCAGTGTGATGCATTATGGGTCAGGGGAAACAGTAAATTACAGATTTAATTAGAAAGCAGAGATTTTTACGAGGGTCTTAGGGATTCAGTTTTGGCATGCTCTACGCGTATAAGCCCCACAGAGCTCAGTTATTGAGAAGATACTGGAATCTTTGCCGTGCTGCAGAGAAAAGCTGCGCTTGTTTCTCAGCTACACTGGCTTCTTGTTCCCATGTTAGTTCAACAAGGTCAGTGGTTCTGACTGCAATCATCCTATTTCTTCCAGGAGACAGTGAGTGGAAAGCCTAAAAACCAAACATTGCCTGCTGCAAGGACAGTAAGCCAGAGCATGAAGTTGTCTTTTAAATCATACTTAAACTGTACCTGTCTCACAAACTATATGTCAACATCCACCCTTTCCTGTTGGGAGGAAGAGGAAGAGGCAGAGTAAACCCAGAGTTGTGTGGTGCATTAAATTATCTCACAAATGTTGTCCTTATTAAACGATTCTGCACCTCATGATTTACGTCTAATGAAGTCGGAGAGTTGTTGTAACATGAAATGTTATCATTCTTGATCAACTTATCAACAAAGCATGGTCGGCTTTGGCTGTTTAATAAAATGCACTCCCCTACAAACTAACCCCAATCATTTTAGAATGATTATTGATTTCCAAACAGAGCTATTCAAGTTATCAAAGTTAAGTATTGTTTTTATATTTCAATACATATCGCTGAAATCCAAAATATTGTAATGTCAGTTTTTTCCCAATATTGTGCAGCCCTAGTCTGCAGAGTGAAGAAAAGAGGATGAGCAAGTGAGACAGGATGTCAATAAATGTCAATAAAGGCGAAGTTGAGTGGAAGTTGGAAGAATATCTGTTTCGTCAGTTTTCAGCGCTAAACTGAGCAGAGTTGAGGGTTTGAGTGAACACAGTGACAGGACGCACGTCAGGCAGGGTCGCTTGTGCGTGCTCACTTCTGCCTGAGGGTTGGGTTGCCAGGTACCACAACACGTATCCCACACAGAAACTGAGAAACATCCATTTGATTTGTATCACTATGAAACTGAGAGATTAGCGGGATAAATTACCAACGAGCACAGCAAGAGAAAGCCTTAAAAGTAGGGGCGCTCCTGCGAAAACCAGGATCAGGTGTGCATGTGCTGCTACTGTCTGAGGAGAGATCTGTTTAAATTTCAGTCTGAACCAAATCTATCTGTCTGTCATCAGATCGGTACTTAAAATCTCCCTGACAGATCTAATAAGAGCTCCCTTAAGACTATTATCTGGGTCACAGGTGCTCTTTTCTCTGCTATCTGCATTGCAGCTCTGGATACTACAGAACAGTCAACAACAGTGACATTGGAAAATATGTTAGTGTGAGGTTACATTCTGAAGATGCACTTGATTGATGATTAAGAATCTAGTCTGTAATGATTGTGGACTAGAAAGTGTCACATGTCTATTCCAGTGGTTCCTTGCACAAGCCTCAACGCCACGACGGAAAAGTTAATTACTCCTCTAGCTTTGAGGCTAAAAGCTTCCAATAATCCCCTGTTTAAAATGGATAGATATCTGACAACATAATTACCCTTTGAGAAAACCGTCCGTGATGTTCCCTTCAGTTAATTTTACAAGCTGAGTGTTGATGAAGGGCGAAGGAGTATTTTGGTGAGGGAAGGTGGCTGTTGGTTGTTTTGCTCTGCGGCTGTGGGACGTGTGAGAGAAAGCAGGAGGGATTTGATGCAGGCGGCTGTCGGCCAGCTGTCCCTCCGAGGGATTGGCTGGACGCCGTCAGGAGTGTGAGCGAAAAGCGCTGACCACTGACCACAGACAAGTCAACCACCCCAGGCCCTTTCCTGCACAGTCCTGCTTTTTCTGCTTCGCATCGAAGAACACTCCTCCTCCAAACTAGTTTCTTCCCTGTTTACCTTTAAATTTGTCTGTCTTCCTTCCTTCTACTTATAGATTTCATCCCTCTCTCTTCTTACTTCTTTTTCAGGTACTTTTCCATCATACCTTCCAAATTTGTGATTTCATCCTCACAAACTTTCAGTATGTTTTAATACATTCGTTCAATACATTTTAATACATTCTTAATTTTTACTCCAGAGGGTTTTGGTGATCAATCACTGTCAGATTCAATTTTGTCTCTTCTTCTATCTCGTCTGCCTGTTTGTGCGCTCATCCGCCCGCCTCCTCCCTGCACAGACAGACTTCTGGCTCAAAGCTTCACTCACTTGTCTTTCTTTCAGCACCTTTTCCCTTTTTCCTTCCTCTGCTTCTTAAAGGGGCATGCAGTTTATTAAAAGGCAGCCACACTTCAGTGCCTGTCTGTGTGACTTCACTTCTTCCAAAGCTGGTTTCTAGAGGATTTTTTATTTAAAATATGGAGTCTGTGTAACACTAATGCAAAGACTGTTAATTACATTTATTATATAATTTCAGTAAAGTTATATTTTGTTCAGAATGTATAATATATAGTATTCTTTCATCATGATGAGAAAATGATCACTGATGTTAGACGTACTAATGTCAGAGTTTGTAATGCTCTACATTTTAAGATACTACTTTTGTCATTCACTTGCCAGTTTTGTTAGTTCTGGCTTTTATGCTTCTATAACATGTTCTCTTTCAGAGTACTGGAAAGAAATGTTCAACACACACATTTAAATGTTTATTTCAGTTCAGATTTCTGTTGCTCTGCAAATGAGCACACATTTAGCTAAAATGGCACTTAGTAGAGTGCATACCTCCTTCCCTTTATCTGGATCCAAAAGTTAATGGGGTCTAATTTGGGCCAAGAAACATCCTCCAACCAAGTTTCTGGGAAATCCTTTCAGTTGTATTTATTTAATCCTGCTAACAAACCAACCAACCAACCAATGGACACGAGTGAAACATAACCTCCTTGGCGTAAACTAGAATGGCACTCCGTAGAGCGCATACCTTCGCCAAGGCCCGACAGCCCTTTTTTGTACTTTTGTACCATAGATACACACCACCTAAATAAGCCTGATATTTCTCATCAGGATCCATGCACTCTTCCCTGAGAAATTACAAAAAGGTTGAAAAATGCCCTATCTCGCAATGTTAATATAAATATGAAAATATTCCTAGATCTGCACCAAAAGTTAATGGGGTCCATTCTGGGCAGAGACCCATCCTCCATACAAGTGTGGTGGAAATCTGTTCAGTAGTTTTTGTGTACTCCTGCTGACAAAGCAACAAACAAACAGACACGGATGAAAACACAACCTCCCAGTTGGTGGTAATTGGATATCCTCATTTAAATATTTTAACAAAATATCAGAACTTGTAATACAAAGAATAATTGTCTTAATGTAAGTAATCAACTAGGGAAGTTTCATGATGATATCTATTATTTAAAGGATATAAAGTAGTTCTATGCCAGGATTTATGACATATATATACTGATTACCTCTCATAATGTGCAGGCTGTGAATATAAGAGCCATATGCATACATGTAATAGCAAAAGATTCCCAGGGTCAAGGTTTGTGTGTGTGTGTGTCGGGGTGTGTGTGTGTGTGTGTGTGTGTGTGTGTGTGTGTGTGTGGGTTGCCATAATACCTCCAGCAGCAGGGAGAGGACAGCAGTGCCAGATGTTGCGCAGGTGGAAACGAGAGAACAGCTCCTATCAAAGCGTCCAAGTGGATCTGCAAACCGTCCGTCTCACTCTCTTTCTGTCACTAACCGTCTCCATCTCTCCTCCTTTCATTGCGTCCCAGACTCCAGACTTTTGTCCCTTCGGTCTCTCGATCTTCCTCTCTGTGACAACTGACTGTCTTCCTCCGTCTGGTGTTGTCATCTCATCCACCTCTCCCACAGTCATTTTCTCCACCTGTGTTATTTTAAAAGACACAAACTTTTTATTGAAAATACAAATCAAGCTTTTTTGGGGCTGTATTGCCGTTTCCATTCAGGTTATCCGATTCGATACATCATCCGCAAAATACTTTCTTCCCTTCCAAAAAATCCGTAATCCATTTCCCGCTCTTTTATCATTTCTTCCTCTTCCTGTTTCTCTTTATCTCTCTCTCTTTCTTTGAATATTTTACCCCAAAATCTCAATTTATGCAATCTGTCTCTCTCAATCTTTTATCACCCTTCAAGCAGTCATTGATTATTCTCCTCTCCTCTCCTTGATCAATCCCCTCCTTTTCTTTTTCGTTCTGTCTCTTGCGTCTTTCTGTTTCCTGTAACAGATGAAACCAGTGTTTATGTTGGTGAGTTGGTGAATCATCACAGAAATTTTCCACTTTTGTCAGGTTTTCTGGTTAACCTTGTGTGACCTCTGTGTGTGGTCAGTAAGACTGAAAGAGAAAATAGTTGACTGTTATTTGGGTATTTTCTCCTGAACTGGTGACCAACGATGGGAGTGTGGTAATAAAATAAAGCCATAAATACACCTACAGATTAGCAATGACACACATGTGACACATAAACACGTTTTTCCTGTGGTTACCATTAAGCACCGTCTCCACCAAGTCACTGATATAATCACTCTTTTCACATCTTTAGAATCACTCTGAATAAATTCCTCTCTGAATCATCCAAATCTAAATCCCTTTTCCCTTCTGTGTGTTCCTGTCTCAAAGCTCACGTCATGGTAGATTAGCGCAGAGGTTACACTCCCTGTGCGCACCGTGTGAAGACTTCCCTTTGATTTTAGATGCGAAACCTCTGTGGATTTCAATTGAATTTCAAGCTGAGAAGGTGGGGAGGCAGCTGGAATGCTACTTAGCCGCTAACGCAGTGGCTCCCAGGTCGCTAACGCAGAGGACTGTGGTGATAAAGCATACGTAAATGTGAGACAGTGGCTGTCTGCATATTTCGTCGTTTTAATTGTTTGTCTTCATCTGAACGCTACTTAAATAACTCCCCTGTCTGAGATAGAAAACAAAGATTGATTTGGTCTGGTGAGTTTTTCAGTGAGCTCAGGGGTGCCTTGAGAATTTTGTTTGGATGTGAGGAAGATAAATGTTGAAAAGAAATGTGTCCTGCAGATTTCATTAAAGCCTAATGAAATCAGTGAATACATTTTTCTCCTTGGCCTGATACTCTTTCAGGTCTCTTGTGTGATTGTAGTAGGTGTTGTAGCATTTTTCAGAAAAAACATGTTGACATGATGTTGAATTCTAGCAGCAGTATTGCTTAATGGAAGATCAGGGCTATACTGGATAACTTCCAGTGACTGTCTACACAATCTTTAAGAGGGTCTGTATAGAAGTCAGTGCTAATGCTGTGTTCACATTGTACTGTACAGTTATTACTAGTTAACAACTAGTCATGTCAGCTCACAAGTGCTGCTACTCATAGACTCTAAAATAATTGATGGAGCTTCCAGGTCTGAAAAGTGAAGCCAATGCTTCCCCTGGTTTCAAAAAGAAGTCTGATTGTATATAAGCTTATGAGAAAACAACCCTACTTCTAAATTGAGTTATTAGCTCAGTGAACAGTTTCCTAATGAGTTTATGTTCTCAATCGCTACTTTCAAATCTCCTTCAAAACAGCATGATGTTCAATTTGTAGATTATGGTCTCATCTAGAGTAAAATAGACAATAAAGGGGGTTATGCTTAAGGGCGTGGCTATCATGTGATTGACAAGTCGCTACCATAAAAAGTCCTCTGAGTCAAAAACAATCAGGATATCCTACCCAGCTCCACCCTCCCACACAAGTACGGTTACTTCCGTCTCCAAGGGTATAACTTGCAAACTCAAACAGGAAAGGAGTGACTTAAAACCCAAACTATGACAAACTTGAGGCTTCAAAACGTAGTCCACAAACCAGTGAGTAATGTCACAGTGGGTTTGCACTGGGTTGTAAGTCATAAAAATTGGGAATTTCTCACAGCCATCTCCCAGTTGGCAAAAATAACAACAGACGTGTCAGCAAACTCATACTCACTGCACTTACTGGCTGTAACTTCTGAATAAAATCAAATGTTAAAGGGGCACTCCAGCAATTTACTATTTGTTCTTCCTCAGGGGCCTTGTGAGTGACGGATAAAAAAATGGACCATCAAAATTGAAACAACAGAGGCCGAGATATACTGACTATTAGTCCCTGGTATGGGTCCACAATTACTCGATCCTACATTTCCCATAATGCAACCAATAGTATCTTTTCGTTAGACCCTCCCTGCTTGGTATATCTTTCAAGCCCCACACCCTCCAGTCTGTAACGCAAGATTTTCCTGGTAAAAAATTGAAAAGCCCACAATCAAATAACCCTGATGACATCACTATGATATCATCTGGGTCACTTTCTCAAAACTAACAAAGCTCATTCAGAGCTAAAGAAGACAGTATTCAATGTTGTAGGCTAAGCATTACTCCTGTTAACAAGGAAGTAGAGCTAAAGAAGCCATTTGAAGATGTCACTCTGGGCTCTGGCAAATTGGGATGAACATTTTTATTAGGTGCACCTTTTTAAGACTAATACATTCTGGTTGATCAGTTGAAAAGAAGGTATGTACTGTTTGTATCTAGTTGTGTTTGCTTACTAACCACTACAAATATGTAACACAATGAAAATGGCTCTTTTAGGTGTAGTTTCTGTGTTTGGTGTAACTACAAGGCTAGCACAGGAATAACCATTTTTGAATGTTGTGTTAACGTTCCCAAAATCAGAGAAACAGGTGGTTTTCCCAGTCCTCTCTGTGAACTCTCCACACTCCTTCCAATAAACCCACACAATGGGAAATCCGATAAAGATTTACCTTTGATTGGTATGATGTTTCGCTTGCCAGCACAGTCTCTCAAACACGCTCAGCCGCTCTGAACAGTCAGGTGGCTGATATTTGTGCATTTAACATGCAGTGCATTGCAGCAGATGTAATAAATATTTGATACATATGAAACTCTCCCTGACCTTCTCACCACCTACGGACAGTTTATCAAAGTGCTTTCTTGCCAAAACGTCAGTTGATTCTTAAATAGGGAATATAAGATTTCAAGCTGTTGGTCTTTAAGCCCAGAGCTGTTGAAGGGAGTGTTGTAAAGTCATTTAGAGTACCATGACCTCTTGCTTAAGTCCTCCACACACAGACACACACAAGCTGAGCTGATCTATCTACCCTTCAACACAAGACCAGACCCGTTATCACACACACTTACTGCGACATCTGTGTGTGTGGGTAGTTTACGGACTAAGATGATGAAATGGTCAGTGTCACATGCGATAAAAGTCACAGTGAGGCTGATGGGAATAACATCTCATTCTTTATAGGTGGTTTCCTTTGCTTCAGTGGAAAGTGTTGGGAGTGAAGAGAGGCACAACTGGCTCACACTTCAACTGAGAGGGTTACAATTATTGTAATTTGTTTTGACCAAGTCACAGCAGTCGGCCTCAGGATTGGACTTCACTGATTTTCCTCAGAAATGCAGTGAAGCTAGAAAGACACGCCTCCCCTCCTCGCCTTTTCTGCTCAGTTTCCTATTTAGGTTGAGCTTGGAAATGTCTGGGGATGAGGGGAGCTTTGACCTTCCTGGGTGTGGGTACAAGGTGGGGCTGGCACTTTTGGGAGAGTCTGATTGGTTCCAGTGTTCTCACATCAACACAATTTTCTCTTCGGCTATGACTTGGGGAACAAAATGTGTCATTGGTCCATTTTGGGTGGGTCCCCACATCATAAAATTACCAGAAAGTTTTAACAAGCCTGGCTCGGGTACAAAAATTCTTCTTACCTTAGCTGTGGGCCATAAAAGTATCCAAATGAATCTTTACAATGAAATAAAATAAAATATTTGCTTACATAGAATAAAAAAAATATTGGCTTAAAAAATGATACTTTTTGACTTCTCAGATATGAACTGTCTGTGCTGTCTTGTGAGTTAATGTTGGAAGGAGGAAGACCCCATGATGTTTTTCTAGAAGACAGAACGTGTCTCCATATTAGCTCACTTTTAAAGTAATAATTTGGGGTAACTATCGCTTCTAGGGCTGCAACTAACTTTTATGTTAATTGTCAAACTGCTGAATATTTCCCCGGTTAATCGATTAGTTGTTTGGTCTGTAAAATGCCAGAAAATGGTAAAAAAAAATGTCAATCAGTGTTCCCCAAAGTCCAAGATACAGCCTCAAATGTCTTGTTTTGTCCACAATCCAAAGATATTCATAAAATATTCACATTTAAGAAGCTGGAGTCTGAGAATTTTGACTTTCCTCTTAAAAGATTTACTAATACAAAAATAGTTGCCAAGTTATGTAATAGTTGGCAACTAATTGATTAATCAATTGATGGTTGAAGCCCTAATTGCTGCAAGTGTGGCTAGCTTGATCCAGCACATAACCCTGCCAGTATGTGCCGTTTTAAAAAACGTTAAGCACAAAGCCAGCCAGTCCCGCTTGTTTCCAGTTGTAATGCTAAGCTAAGCCAACCAACTGCTGCCTCCAGTTTTATATTCAGCATACACACACAAGAGTGGTATCAATCTTCTCTGTTCTCGTCTAAAAAGCAAATGCGTGTATTTCCCAAAATGTGGAAATATTCCTTTAACTAAAATCTTTAGGGCTGGAGCAGCAGGATTAGCAGTAGTAGAGGACAGATGAAGGCAAATTCACGATGTTGTATGTTGGGTCCACTGCCGGCAGTAGTATACATCCAGCTCTGGTTCCCAGTGAGTCTGCACTTACAGTCTGTGGTGGTGACACCGCAGCCTGTCGAACCTCACTGCACTGAGTGGAGATGATGATATAGTATGCGTATACTGTATGTGCAGCATATGATAAACTATTTAAGTGAGTAAGAGTTTGATGGATGAAGAATAGTAAGAGTGTGTTGATGTGAGTTTTGGGCTCTCAAGAAACTATGTCACTAGTTTTTTTGTGTGTTTTTGCAGAATATAGCACATATTTGAGGCTTAGCATGTAGCGTTTATGTCTGCATGGGTATTTCTGTATCCGACCTTCTAATTGCACTCGACATGCCCCTCTTTATTCATTTCCCTCTTCTCACTCTGTGTGACCATTGACAGAGTGACTCTGCAGGCTCTTTGCTGTGGGAGCAAAACCTCTAACTGAGACAGGAACCGAATCCCCGGAGAGCACGTAGTCATTATGGCGCATATTGCACTTAAAAGCATAGGAGGGAGCACATTTGTTGGTTTTTGTCATTTCACGGCGTCAGAAGTGGTCGCAGAATATCTCTACGTTTACTGCCGCTGAAAAAATCATGGGCTTTTGCTTTCGGACTGAAGATAACAGGGGATTATTTAGGGAAACTGGGGGCCACGAAACCTATTAGACCTTAAGTGTAAATCACGTGATTGTTTTAAAGGCTTCTATGGTTGACATCTGCACAGTGTCTGTATATATTTACACTGAAACCCTGTTTGTGAATATACAATTTGATCCTATTTGTAGAAAAGGCACCAAAATCTTGTGATAAAACAGAGGAAAGCATTGTAAAGGTCAAAACAAGCAATGCTGCCCATAGAAAAAAATTGTAGGGGAGATTTAATTGATGTGCTTTGTACAAATCTTATCAAATCATGATTTCTTCTGATGATCAGGAGTAGAAAAACTGAACGCCAATATTTAACTATATGCAGTGATTTTTTTTTTGTGTGTGCATAATGTTATGATCCTATGTGTGTGTTTGTGTGTTTCTGTCCCACAGTGGAGTACGACAGGGAGCTCTCTCCGCAGCGGCGTCACCACAAGGAGTTTAAGTTCAACCTCTCACAGATCCCAGAGGGCGAGGCCGTCACCGCAGCAGAGTTTCGCCTCTACAAGGAGTGTGTGAGCCGTGCCTTCCGCAACGACACCTTCCTACTCAAAGTCTACCAGGTGGTCAAGGAGCACCCTGATAGGTAACACTTACACACACACACACACACAGAAATAAACGAAAATGTCACATTGTTAAAGAAAGTGAGAAGAAATTCCTGGATCCGAAACCAAAAGTTAATGGATTCTACTCGAGGCCGAGACCCATCCTCCATCCAAGTTTCACGGAAATATGTTTTAATAGTTTTTGTGTAATCTTGTCGTCAAACCAAACAACCAACAAACAAATGGGACATGGGTGAAAACATAACCTCCTTGGTGGAGGAAATTAAGAAAACATCTTCAGCAATGTGACAATGCATACACAGATTTTAGGAGAATGCTGCAAAGTGAGAAAAAAACAACCAAACACAGAAATGATTCTAGTTGCACAAATGACAACAGAAACTGTTTCCAGTGGATGAACATGCTTGGACATGACTGCGACTTGCTTGTTATCCCACCAAAAAACTGACAATTTAGCTCATTTCCACCTCCACTTACAGATTACAGTTACTTCATGAGTCACAATCCATGGCAAAAACAAGTGTTTCCCAGCCTTGTGCATCACTTTTTTAACAATTTTTTCATGAACATCATTTCATCCGCATTTCTCTGTAATTCAGCCTGACATGTTTGGTGTCTTACTAAGCTTTGGCACATTGAGTGGAATCTAAAATAAAGTTCTGTGGATTTGAGCAGTGCTTGGCCATGCAGCATGTGTGTGCATTAATCCGCCCTTGGGTGGATGAGCTAAGTTTGCGGAGGGGTTGCACCGAGGTTGTACTGGGAATCAACAGTTCAGCAAGAGATAGGGTGTTCCTGAAAACAGCAAGCAGCAGCTCAGTTGACCTTTTCTTGAAACAAAAAAGATAAAGTTATGATTAGAAGAAAGAAAGTTCCCTCCCCCGTTTGTTCTCCCTGTCATGCTCCCTCTGTGTTACACAGAGTCCGGGCCTTTGCCATGTTTATATTGTAAAATCAAGCAAAACCACGTCTTTCAGAAATAGCACAGCTTCAAAATCCTCCCGTCCCCAAAATGAGTGCAGCTAATACATGCCAAACATTTACATTACGTCTGCAGGGGCAGATAAACATCCAGTCAGATTTCTGAATGATATTTGTGTTTAATCAAGCCCGCCCAGTGAGAACATGAAGAGAATTTCTGATATACATTTTTAAGCTAACATCTTATGTCGCCCAGTATATTTTGTTTAACAATGAAGTAAGTTTCATTAATATATTATTGTGTGTGGAATATCATCAAGAAACAAAACACCTTAAGGTGAGGTCTCTAACACCAAATGTTCTCAGACTACAGTCCAAAGCTAAAGCTGATCCACTTTGAGGTCCACGGCTTGAGAAAGTATAAGAACTTTAGCTATAGATGTTGGCAAAGTATATTTTTCTGTCTGTCAAAAGGTTTCTAAGGGTATCAAGAGCTACTTATTTGCTGCATTCCTTTATCCCTACAATGGGTGGTTTGTGCTGTCCAGCCTGGTGGTAAAGCCTTTTATTTTTGGAGATATTTGGAGATTAAAGGGCCCATATATCTCCAATTTCTGTGTTATTGTAGGACAGGTTTTTTACCTTGAAGAAAATTACAGCCTGGATGGTGTGCTCTCAGGTGGGGAATATCTGCTCACACTGTGTTTGAGCCTTGTGGGGGTAAATTTAAGGTGCAACATCAGGAACGTTTATACAACACTGAGCTTGTACCTGCTTTGATTTTACATTCTTACATTCATTTTCTGCAGTGCTGAGAGTAAGGTCTGAAGGTATATGAGACGATGCTTTGTTGTTGTTTTGGCCCTTTTTCTGCCTTTTACAAAAACTTTACCTTTTGTAATCGCCCAATCAGCAGGGAGCCTATTAACCTTCTCGCGCCCCTCCTTCCTGTAAAAACCTCGACTCCTATTTTGACTCTAAGCTGTAATGATAGAGCGCTTAATTAGCCTGACACCCTTTGTACTTTTCATTTGATTGGGGTGGTTTCGCTAACAGCAGGCAAGGAATGTGAGAGATTACAATGGCAAAAATGTGGCAGGCCTGACATCTTGTTGAGAAGAGGCAGGTTGCTGCAAAGGCTGGTTTTACTGACCAAAACCCATTCAGCAGCTATTATACTGTACCGAACCAGATGATTTTTATTGCTGTTTTTCCTTTAACGTGTATCTCAGTTATTGCTTACATTATTATTGCCTTGATCCTGGTTCTTAAAATGTTGTTTAGGCATTTAGATCCCCTTCTCTGCATTCTTTCCCTCCAGATGTCTGTCTTACATATTGCTTTTACAATTTTACAAATACGCCTCTTCAGCAGTTTACAAGATGAAAGCATGTGAAATAGCCAGGCCAGCTGTGAGCTGCACTCTCCCACCTTGCGTTTCATTTTTAACAACACTCACTGACAAGACTTATAAAGGAGATTTATTGTAGCAAAAAACACAACCTTCACCTTTGACCTTATTATTCCAGTTCATTTAAGCAGTCAGTCAATAAGAAGTTTTACAGTAGGGTCTCGGTGGCCTTCGCCCCTGCAGGCGGCTCTCAGATGGACCCCCTGCCGTCCATCGTCAGCCGAACAGCGACTGTGGCGATGAGGCGGAAACATCGGTACACTGGCCCACGCTGTGACAAACGTGTGAACCTAGCAGTGGGGTGGAGTGTGTGTGTATGAGGGAAAACAAGGAGTCCCGGCTCATACGGAAGCTGTCAGAAACACTCTCATTAATGACCAATAAAGAGGGGCTGCCGATGCATGACTGCAGGGGCATTCTCCGAACACCTGGATGATTGTGAGGCTTTGATGTCGGCTCTGGAGGAGGGTCGGACAGACCCGACGCTGTGTTATTACTACTGTAATGGGACAGTGGGAGGACAGGCCCTCTTATCACTCACACTCAGCCTTTTCCTTACAGCTCCTCAGTTCTCTTTTCAATCATTAGTCAACAGTTGTGTAATGGTGGTCTTTTCTTCCCCCCCTTTGACACATTCTTCCATTTTGCAGCCTGATTTCATTCAAACAAAATATTGTAAATGATATTAACATGCCTGTAGCCTGATACCAAGGATTTAATTCCTTCCTTTTTTCCTGTCCCTCAGAGAGGTAGACTGTATGGTCAGAGCTACAGCGGAGTACAATACAGCGTATCCCAGCATTTTCTGTTAAGTGCAGCTATCCATCTTTCTGTCATTCTGTTATGATTCTGTTACCCTGATACAAACCAACAGCTCTTGTGTTTCCCTTGGTTTTTTAAAAAGGTAAATCAGTCCTCTGGTGTTCTGAGCTAGAATGACACTGTACCGTATACCTGTATTTTATGCTGTAGATTGAATGAATCATTTCAAACAACTATACACAGCACAATATCAGCGTCAAGCACACTAGATAACATAAAAATGTCTACAGTTCCTGCATTTTTTTCTCTTTTTGCAAATGTTAGCTATGTGCATCATCTGTGTATCATCTGTTCCTCATTTATCTTTCTCTCTGTATATGTAAGTTGTGTACTTGTCATTTTCCCTCTTAGAAGCTTACCCATATTAGTCTGTCTCTCTGTGTTCTGTGGACTTGGAATTTTTTCTATCCAGCTAAATAAACATACTAAATTTAATAATGACACTTAATAATATTAGCTTATTTCTCTCCAGAGAGGCAGACCTGTTCCTGCTGGAGTCTCGCAGGCTGTGGGCAGCTGAGGAGGGCTGGCTGGAGTTCGACATCACCGCCACCAGCAACCTGTGGGTGATGAGCCCAGTGCACAACCTGGGCCTGCAGGTCAGCGTGGAGACCAGCAGCGGTGAGAGATTAAATCACATATATGTTTTTTTTAATCACTTTTTTCAATACTTTATACGGTTAAAATAAACTGCTATAGTTCAGCGTTAGTAGTTTGAAGTCACTTCCTCTGGTCGACAAAATTAATATAACCGACTATCGAGTGTACTTAAGGCAACTTGTGCAAATAAACTCAGCCATTGTGCAGTTTATAAGTTCTGTGTCTTCTGAAACAGGGCAGAGCATCAGCTCCAAGGACGCGGGTCTCGTAGGACGTGATGGTGCGCTGGAGAAGCAGCCTTTCATGGTGGCGTTCTTCAAAGTCAGCGAAGTACATATCCGCACCGCCCGCTCCACTGGTGGAAAACGTCGACAGCAGAACCGCAACCGATCCACACAACCACAGGACGGATCCAGAGGCTTAGGCCCAGCAGGTCAGTCTGATGTCTGCTACACAAACACTGAACCTCAACTGACCTCATCAAACAATACAACCATGAACACAATCAGACCCACAACTGACTTCAAACAAACCTCACTACATGCGTAACTGATGTGTAACCTGTTGAGATCAGTGGATGGGCAGCATGTGTTTGAAGTATCCTCTCTTTGAGACCCTTGATAAATTGGACCTGACTTCACCCGGATCTTTCGCTAATCAGCTCTCATCAGATAAAAATCCTCACCCAGGGATGATGTCCAAGATCTATTTTTACTGTGGTTTCTATGTAAAGATTTGGTGTAGTGAGGTGTATCCTGAAACCTGCATCTTGAGGGAATATGGTGTTTTTCTGGAGGGTTAAATGGAGGGATTGGCTTGAGGTTAAAGCTAAAAAGAGCGAAGGCTAGAGCATGAGATAAATGGGCAGTGTTGGGGAGAAAGTATAGAAGAGAAAAGAGTTTAAAAATTCCAGTTGCAAAATGCGAGACAAAAAATAGTGGCCTAGTGAATATTCAATGATTTAGGACGCAGACGGCGAATTCGTTTTGACAGGTGACCTCATCCTCAACCTCCTCATCCAGTCCTCCCTGCTTCTCTTCTTCCTCAGCAGATGAGGTAATGAGCAGGTATAAGTCTGATGTTATGAGCTCCGCAAGCTTTTCAAATTAAATCAAACCCTAATCCGCCCACCTTTCACCTGCTGTGTAATTCTGGCCAGACTTTACAGTGCTTAAAGCTAAGCTGCTCCTGTGAGGCTTCATTGTGTGACGAGTGCGGTACATAAAGCAAGAGCTCAGCGAGCCTGCTGTTAATATCGGGCTGATCCTCGGCTAATTTGACAGATGAAGCATCGTGTTAATATTAAGCCTTCACGGCTCAAAGCTTTGACTCTGCTACGTGCTGTATGCAGCAGTAAATAAAATGTCTCCAGCAGGAAACCACCTCTATATAATTTAATTGCAGGTGATATTTCTAAGACTTAATGGATTCAGACTTTTCTTATTTATTATGTTTTTTGTTTTTTTAAATATGTGCTTTCTACGACATCTGAAAATAGCAGGTTATGGTTAAGTGATTACGATTAAAAATTATGATTGTGGCAAATAAACTACAGATAAAGTTTAGGTTAGGCAACTAAAACATTTGGTCAGGTTTAATGAAAGATCATGGGTATGGTTAAAGGGGCACTATGTAGTTTTGGAGAAGAAATTCAAACTAAGAATTTTAACATTTACAATATTAAGGAGGCAGTAATACAATCTCAGAAATGTTTTTTTTTTCCTAACTGAATAAAAAAACTGTTCTCAGAGGAAAAAAAGGTGCCCAGAACACTGTTTGAAGCGTGTCAGGGTCCGCCAAATATAAATATATAATATAAATTGTGTTTTCCTTTTAAGTCGACTTGTTTATTCAGTTTATTTATTAAAAATACAAGTCAGTCAATGAAGATCCTTCTCTTCTGATTAAAACTCTTCTCCAAAACTACCAAGTGCACCTGAAGGGGAGCTTTCCACCTCACTGCATAAGGGATGTTCAGAGGAATCCAGTATAATACAGTGTCCAGTATAACTAAGTCAAATCACTTAAATCATTAAAAAAATGTTTAACTTGTATAGTCTACAATGGATTAATGTGAGAAATATCAGCCTCAACCCTTGTTAAACATAATTCCACAAATATAAATATGTAAATCTGAGTATAGCACTGTTTACATATTGTAGAAGAGTCTACATAGTACAGAGTTTTGCTGTATTTAAACATATGGTTTTCTATCTGCTCAGCCTCAGGTAGCAAAAAATTGTTTGTCCCCACAGCGGCCGAGGCTCGGCACACCTGCTTGCTGGTCTTATGTCAGACTTGTGATAAATGACTTGCGAGAATCAGCCCAAGTATACTTGCGCTCATTCCAGGGGCTGAGACTGGTCCAAAGCTAGCACGAGTGCCGCTAACTGGAGCTGATTCTCAGCCCAAAACGGCTCAAGTCTTCACCCCACAAACTCGGCCAAATATGGGCCAGAGTGGGCTCACATGACACTGACACACAACTGCATGCAGCCTGCCTTGGCTGGCTACCTGGGAAGCGATTTACCTCTGCTTTGCTACTTCTGCTGCCCCGTTTAATGGCTCTACCATCTGCATGGTATACAGAAGTATTTGTGGGACAAGTTGGGTTTGTTCTCACTGCTTCTCTCAAAACTCCTTGCTAAGATTTGTTGGCTCTACTTCCTGTTTGTTCTCCCTCACTTTCTCAGTGGGTTACAGCGTGCTGCTGTTAACACAAGAGGTTGTAAGTTGAAATCCTGCAGGGCTTTTCCTCAGTAATTGCATTAGATGAAAGCTTTGGCTGACATAACAGAGAACAAAGACTCATCATTTGTTATGCTAAAGCTAGAGTTAGCGTGTACCACATGTTCAGTTTTGGCTCCAGACCTGCACTCTCTTCTGCCCAGCTGTCTTTGGCTTGAGATGTCTGAAGACTTTAGGTCAAGATGTCCTGAAGATGCTGTCATACTGGGGTACACTACTGAAACAGAGAGCTGAGGTGCACACCATAAGATTACAATGTGGGGTAGCTCCTGTCAGGGATGTCCTCTCTGGTCCCTTTTAATATAAGAAGGAATATTTTCATCAAATGTGAATAAATTCAAAATCAAAGAAATAGTTAAATGCTTCCTATTATAAGCAAACTGTGAACAAGGTACGTTGACTGCTTTTGTGTCTGTCCCTATGAGGAGGATGAGAAAACTTTCTCTGAGGTGAATCTGCTCAAAAAATCTGCTCTAACAAGGACAATCTGTTAAATATGCGTCCTGGAGGATTGGACTTTACATAACCCAAAACATCAAGACCTCTCCGCCTCGCCACTCGGGACGACGGGGAGTGTAAATATTTAGATCCTACACAGGAAGCGGGGAGGCCCCCCTCGCGACAGCCGAGTGTCCGCGGCCAGCAGAGGACTGCTGGGATTGGACGGGATGGGAGGATCCGTTAGGAATTCAGGAGGGCATATGGTTTCAATACCGCATCACTCACTCCAGAGACAGGGAGGAGGACAGGATGGATGGGGAGAGCATCCGTCTTGTGGAGCGCTCATGGGGAGAAACAAAATGTGGCCGTTGTCCCCCAGTTTGTGTCTGGCACAGAGCTACAGTACATCAGCTCAGGCCACCACAGCTCCAGCTAAAAGGAGTATTTCACCGATAATTCACCCTGATACTTTTTTTCCGAAAAAACATGAGATCTAAGGCCGGAAGGCAGCAATGTGTTTGTTTTTAATTGCTCTAGTGAGCACCAGCTTTCACATAGAGGCTTTTTAAAAAAACATTCAGCATGAGTTACTTTGCTCTGTGTGTTTTCTAAAAATAGTTTCCTTCCTCTGCCCAGATCGCACACTCCTGACCTGTGTGGTTAACCACTGCACTGATTTGACTGCATCCTTGTTATCAGTTTGAAGTAGAACTGACATTTAGTTGAGAAATGTATTTGTCAATTTTCATTTAGAGTTCATAAATTTGGCTTCGTCATAAAATGCCGATGCCTTTCTCAGTCTGCTGGATATGAAACAACCTTTTAACTCTGAAACTTTATTTTCCCCACCGTATTCCCTGTGAGGCCTTGGACCTTGTTATTTTCTCATTTTCACAATTTTAGTGAGCTGGATTTAAAAGGACATGTGATATTAAATATCTTCCAGATGACAAAAGAGGATAAATTGAGCCAAATAAATTTCTGCAGCTTCAGTTTTGAGTTAATGGTGTGATTATGTGTGTAATAAATCATCTTTGTTTTTCATTTTACACTCAGAAAAACAGACGTTTTGCAGAATGGTCAGACTGATGTCTTGTTTTCTTATTTCTTGGGCAAATTGGTTAATTTAGTTGACATTTTTTCATGTATTTAGAGTTGTGAGTTGGATGCATGAATATTTTTGTCAGCATGATGCTTCCGCCCCCTCTGGGTGTGCCTGATGTGAGCGCAGTGGAAAATGCTGCTGTACCTTGCCAAAAGAACAATGCAACACCTTTAAAGGTAATTTGGGGTTTTTTGGGGGCGAAGAAGGCCGGGGAGGTAATGGGAGTCGGGTCGGGCTTTTGTGGGGGAAGTTAACAACCATCCGGGGAAGGAATATCACATCCCGGCACAGCACAGGCGGCCTGTAATTAGGCCTAGCCAGTCATTAGCTGCACTGCTAAAAGAGTGACCACGCTAACAGTAACGCTTAAAGAATTATAATAACACGGCGCTCGGCCAGCGGTGTTTTTTCATGTCTCTCCTCTCCTCCCTCCTCCTCCTCATTCTCCTCGCTCCCTCCCCACCCGACCTCCTTTTGTTTACCATTGGAGTAATTAGACGTGGCGGAGCTCCCTCGAAGGGTTTAATAACCTCTGTGATGAAAGACAGGAAGAAAGATAAACTTCAGTAGTAGTGGGAGGGAAAAGAGAGGAGAAACGTCAGAGACAACAGTGACATTCTTCTTTCATGTCTTCACAGCCGTTGGGACTCTGTGCTTCCTTCTTCTGGGTTAAGGATCCAGATTATTTTAATTTGGGCCTGTATAACCCAAGATTTCTGTCACCACCACCTCTGTGGGAGTTCATATAATTGCTACTGTAAAAGCTGCAATCTTTTCTTGCTCTTGATTTTAGAAATTGCTGGAGCAAACTGTAGAATTACAGCGAAGCGTTTTGAGAGATTGCGGCTGGCTGGGGTTGAAATGACTTTTTAATGTCTCACACACACGTACACAGTCACGCACACTTCCTACAGCAAACACCCAGGCTGTAACGTCTGAATTGGCACCATTTAATTCTTATATTTTTGGAACAACTTGTGATAAATATAATTTACAGCCTTTCCTCCCGACAGGTGCTGGTGAAAGTGTTTCGGGGGCTTAATGAATGGCAGGTAGTGTAGTGAAGGGTTAATATCAGCCCCGGACTCATACAGTATTACGTTCAACAGTGTTTCCCCTGCTATTGAATAGACAGGGTGGGGAACCGGCAGCTGCTGCTCCACCTTAATGAACTCAATGTGAATTGGTCTTAGTGGAGAGTTTTAGTGTCACATGGTCAAATGGGTGCTTGTCTACTAACAGAGAAACATTTCCAGGTTAAACACTGCTAGGTAAGCTGCTGTAATATGGGAGTACAACTCAGTGCCCCCGGCTGCATTCAAATTACCATCTCAACACAGGAAATCCTGATTCCATTTCATATTCAAATATTTGGTCCTGACAGAAGTTCAAGAAGCAGGTGAAACTTGACTCTTTTACTGCTGCCAATGTTTAAAGGAATTGTTTGATATTTTAGGAAGTATGCCACTCTCATATCTGTTCTACTGACTGTGTAAAACTTCGACAGAGACTCAGGGTCTGAAAAGTGAAGCCAGGGATGAAGTGTCTTAAACCTTCTTTCTAATGACCAGCAGGGGGTGACTTCATGGGTTGCAAAAAGCAGTCTGATTGTATGTAAGCTTATGAGAAAATGACCCTACTTCTCACTTGATTTTTTTAGTTCAGTAGTAAACAGTTTCCTAATTAATTTATGGTCTCAATCACTTGTTTTAAGTCTTCTTCAATACAGCATAATGTTAATTATGGTCCTGTTTAGAGTACAAAAGGAGATAAAGCAGGATTTGCCTTTGGACAGAGCAGGGCTAGCTGTTTCCCTCTGTTTCCTGTCTTTATGCTAAGCTATGGTAACTGCCTGCAAGCTGTGGCTTCATATTTAATGTACAGACTTGGGTAGAATCAAATAGGCATATTTCCCAAAATGTCAAACTATTCCTTTAATGAATAAGCATCTTAAAATCTCAATTATGTTGTTAATTTATATTAATTATGTATTTATTTGTTCACTTTTGGGCAAACTAATCACTAATCTGATATTAAACTGTTGTATGCACTGTCTTTTAATTATTGTAGTAGTAAGTGGTGGTATACAAATACATTTTTTACCCATTCTCTTTCCCACCTCTGCTCTCTGTCTAGGGAAGGAAAAAGAAATGAATGGAAGGCTCATGGGAGCCGGAGCTCAGCGGTAGCTGTGTGGCATAAAATTTTTACAGGCAGGAAGGAGAGATGTGGTTTATGGGCACCACAAATCTGGGCCTTTACACTCAATGAAAGCCCACAGTAAATATCAGCTTTATTCCTCTTAAAGAGCCCCACAGACTGTAAATGCTGATGGCTTTGAAGGCCAAGAGGTGCAAGGAAAATGAGCTGTGTGTAGGTGTGTGCATGTGTGTGTGCGTGTGTGTGTGTGACAAAGAGAAGAAAAGGCTATATGTTGCTCAATACTAAACCACAGAAAATGACTTTAAATATGTGTTGGTGTGCACTTTGCGTAAAGTATAATGACTTAAGAAGATGTTGACTACTACAGAAATTCTATCACCCCAAAATCACAATAATCTTGTTAATTTAAAAGATTTGGTGCCTTTAATTTTTGATAACAATAATAAATAGGATAAAATGCAGACAGTTTTTCTGTCCCAGCACAATGAATCTAATGAAATGATCAGATTTTGCTGCCCTGCCTGCACCCATAGACGCCTCATGGAGAACTATATTAATGGCTGCTGGTGTAGGAGTCTGACTAGTGCGCAGGCCGCTTCATTCACCCTCAACCCTGGGCTGTGATTTGACCCGAAGCTGAATGTCACGCACCATAAACTAGAGTCTGTATGAAGGAGCCGGGGGTCTCTGTGTAATATGGGTGTGTTCAGTTTAAGCCAGTGTGTAGGTCATGGTATAGTGTGTTACTCACAGAGACGTGTTGACTGGCATCCAAATAAGAAGCCCAGAGTTATTATATATTCCAACATGGACTCATAAATCTCTATACATTAACTGTGTGAAACCTTTGTCATCTTACAATGCTGTAATGTGTCACTTCCTCCTTCTATAAACATCACCTCGGGTTCATATCAGGTCAGCCAAGTCATCCAGCCAATCAGCGAAGTTCTTTCAGTGGCACTTTTCCTCCATCCTTGGATGTTTCCTGTATGTAAACATTGTACACACTGCAAATGTAAGGGAAATAAAACAAGTGGATTTACTGTAAGAATCAAAGGAAAACAGCCGCTGGTTCAGGACCAGCCTGTTTTCTCATTTGTGAAGCTCTCAGTACAGTAAATCTGTTTAGTCTGAATGTTCTCAGGTCGAGTTGGGACGAGCACGTGTATCATCTACACACATACATTTAGACACAGACATGCGTACATGGAGCCAAACATGCGTGCCTGAATGCACAGAGTACATGTGCACCCATAAAAGCACACACACATTCATATAAACAGTGTATTTCCACATTAGCAGACGCCCAGTGAACCAGCCTTCCTATTGGAGAGGAAGGAACCCTGAGCGGGGGAAACACCTGACTGTATTCGACAGTTAAGGTTGACCATTCGACCTCACCCCGCAGCCGCCTGTCGTGACCAGTCTCACCTTTTATTTCCTGTCTCCTGCAGCATTAACCTGTCCAATCAGATGTCATATACATGCTCTGCTGCGATAAAAATAAACTCTTCATTGTTGTTCTTGTTCAGGGAAAATTTAGATCACACTCGACCTGCATGGTAGAAAGTCCCCATCTGCTTCACTTGTTTAGGAGAATGCTGCAACACTGTTGCTGTGACGCTCCAGAAATGTTTTGTGGGCTACAAAACTTCACCTGACTTTCCATCGGCATAATGATAAGTTGATGATGACATAATTTGAAGTTTTGGGTGAACTTATCCTTTAATCAAAGGCAACTGCAGCCCAAACCCAGGCAGCGTTAGCTCTATGCTCCAGTCCTCTCGGTCTATTTTCTCTTTCCCTCTCTCCTCATTTACTTCAAGCTGAGATGAATCCAAGTGACAAATCCAACTCTCCCTCCCTCCCTCTGCCTGTCTCTCCCTCTCTGTCTTGTATTTGACAAGAGGCCAGCTAAAACACATGGGTCTGGGCAGTGCGGTCAGTGCGTCTGTTCAAAATGAAATTTGATTTGATGATGAAATCTTAATGCAACTAGCGCCGGTGAGTTTAAATGACAACTCTCCCTTTTAATGAGTGGCTAAGTGGATTTGGCTGTTACACGGATAAACATCAGGTCATTTGTGTGTGTGAGTGTGTATTTGTTTATGTACTGTAAGTGCCAGTGGTAATGAATGATAGACGCTCAGATTTAAGGACATCAATGACCCTTACATAATTGTTTGTATATGCAATATGCCTAAGTGTGTGTGTGTGTGTGTGTGTGTGTATCCGTCCAACTCCAGCTGACTAACCACGGCTGCTGTTGGCAAGTTAGCGAGGTGAGTGGCTGGGTGGTGGCTGTGACTGAGTGACAAATCCCCGTCTGCTGTCTGACTCACTCTTTTTCACAGGAAAAAAAAGAAGTCGGATGATGTGAACCTAAAACAATACATTTATTATTTGATTTTCTATGCATCTGTCTGTAATGTGCTGCCCATTTCTGTAGGCAGACACATCAACAGTCCAACAAAGCAACGAGCAAATCTGAAAAAGCAGCAAATGATGAGTTTTGAACGTGAGAGCCGCACTCAAAGCTGTAAATGTTTTATTTCTTGCAATCTGTAAAGTTATTGTAGCCTAAATCTCTCAAGCACCACCTCCACTAGGCTAAACATGGAGTCAGAAACCAGCACCGAAGCCCTAATGACAAGTGACGCATAAAAATATCAAAAATAGGCAACCACCAGTAGGTCTTCTGCCAAAACAGCTCAACAGTTTTATAATTAACTTTGCGATGTGAGAATGTGTCGACCAACAACCAACTACAATTAAAATCTCTTAAGGGCTTAAGGCTGAAGTATTGCTTAAGGCATCGTGGGGCCACCAGTAGTCAAGCTTAGTTTGCTTATGTCTCAGGGTGGCTGATACAGCAGCTACAAGGAACTTTGTTTTTTGTTGATTCTGGCGACCCCTGTGGAAAAAAGCGGTGTAAGCATCAGCGTCTCCTGTCATAAAGATCCAGATCTGGCTAGTGAAGCGAGTGAAAGAAAGATGCAACATATTTTTAATACTATTTTTCTTTTTTAAATCATCCTGCAAAGAGTCATTCATACACTTTGGTTGGCCTGCATGTAATCCTACAGCTAACAGATGAGTTGGTCTGTAATGCTAAGGAATCCGACTCGGTGACAGGCATGAAGATTGACCATAACAAATATACAGATATAGCCACTTTCCTCACCGATGCTCTCGTTTGCTTATATAGTTCATAGAGAGATCAGTATTGTGACTGTTACATTAGGCTTAAAAACTCCTTGTAGTACGTTTAAGGCCAAGATCACACCACAAGACTTTCGGGCAATTTTAGCGATTTTAAGAATTTGGTCTGTACCAGAGTTCAGCCCAGATTTTAGAGGGCGTCCAGAGGCGTTTACAGATCTAGTCTTAAGCCTACCAAAATGCTTGCAGACTCATGTGTGCTGCCCCGACGACTTCAAATCTGGATCATTACCTCAGTAATTTTCGAGCAGGACCACAATAGCCAGACTTTCCGGAGCAGCCGACAGTGCTGCAAGCAACGGTAAACATACTAGCCCTTGAGGCTAACGTTAGCTAGCACACTCCTTTCAACAGTCTCCCCAAAAAGTTTCTCATCCAGACTCGTTTCTTCTGCTTTTGCTTTTTTCTCACTGCAAAGTGTTAACATTACCACAACAAGTTGTGGCATAGCTGTCTCAATTATGTTTACACCTGCTTCCCTGTGAGATCAGGTGAGGTGGCGCATCGCTCCCTCTGGCACGATTATCTTAATAATATCCTGTAGAGTGTGATACGCCAATATTTTTCAAATGCTGTGTGCATGTTTCTGATTCGTGAAAAGAACATCTGTGAAGATCCTCCTCGATTTCAAAACAAATTATAATTGTACACCTCCTGTAGTGTGAGCCCGGCCTAGGGGACAACTGCTACACCACATGGGTCCTCCTGGATGAAGCTGCTTTGTGATTACAGGACTTTAACAAGAACCATAGCTTGCATTATTCCCACTGATTGTCTTTCTCTGGAAGGCTTGTAAAGAAAAAAAATCACAACAATAGAATCAATGAGGCAAGACAGACAGCGAGCGAGAGAGAGAGAGCCCTCGAAACATCATTGGAAAGACTGCGTCACCGTCTTGACTTCAGCGTCGTGACCGATGCCAACAATGACCTCCTCGACTGAGAAAACCAAGCCTATACCTGGGACTGTCTGCAGCCGTCCGCCCTGCTGCTGCAGAGTGGAACAGAGATAATTAAGTACAAACTGCAGGGCAGGAGAGTCCATAAACACAGTTGTCACTGTGTCACCACTTGCGCTCGGGCCAAGCAATTTTTGAATGCTGATGAATTCAATTAGGCAAGCGTTCAGACACATTAGACAGCAGATGAATGTGAAGCACGTTCAGCGCAGTGACCGCTGTCATGAGCATTTGTGCCTGTGCTCTGGTCTACGCCCTGTCATGTGTCTCCACCCAGTGCATTACATGAGGTGGATTGTGTTATTCTTCTCTCGGATTCTGAGTGCAATGCATCACTTCCATGAGGTTTAATTGGGATTTTAAAAAAAAATCATTTACCCAGGGAAGGTTTTTACTGACTGTGGCTGTCTGTTTTTTTCTGTTGCAGATTACAACAGCAGCGATCAGAAGACGGCGTGCAGAAGACATGAGCTCTACGTCAGCTTCAGAGAGCTGGGCTGGCAGGTAGGGAACATTTTCTTGTTCAACACATCCAAACAACTGCGAATATACATGTGTGAAGCAGGTACAGGAGCAGTTAATCCTCACAGTCTCACTCTTTAGGGCAACTTTAATAGTCTAATAAGTGTTTACTGACAGCTAGCGTACTGTATGTAGAAAGATTTTAGAGGCTAACACAAATAAAATTGTCTTTTAAAAGTCGAGTTTGGTTCACTGAGGATCCATAAACACATCGGATGCAAGTCTTTACCTCAATTTGATAGGTAAATAAACTGAAATTTACAAAAATTAAAAGTTATTAAAAGTTATCTTAAACTTGGCAATTATGGTGGATAATTTGATAGATATGTTTACTTAATTACTGTCCTCTCCCTGTCTTCACTGGCGCATTTCAACAGATCTTGGCGTTACTGTCACCTGTTGAATAGTTTCAAACCATTGGTGGGACTGTCTACCATGACACACCTATGTGTGTCCTTCTACTTGTGCACAGATAAACAAAACAGACCCACTCAGAAAAACACCAACGGAAACTTTTAAATCTGAGAAGTGCATTAATTCAACAAAACCAGCTAAATGACTATGGTAGAGCTGAAATATATGTGTATTTTACTCCCCTCCGATGAGATGAATAGCTGTGTATACACTGTATGCTCCCGTGTGTGTGTGTGTGTGTGTGTCTGTGTGTGTGTGTCTGTGTGTGCTTTTTTTTACAACGAGACTGAGAAAGATAGGGGCAAAGTTATGTACATCCTTCCAAACAAGTTGTGAGCTGTTGACACAGCACTGACATCTAGAGGGAGACTGCCAGCACTCTCTGTATCTCTCTCTCTCTCTCTCACACACACTCACACACACACACACACACACACACACACACAGGAAGGGAGCTGGACAGAAAGAGAGGGACAGACAGAAGTGAGAAGAGAAACACAGAAAGAGATAATTGACACAGACAGGAAGGTACGCTCGATAAAAAACAACCAAAACAAGTGAGAAGAGGTGAAACATGCAGAGACGTAGTCAGAGCGAAACAGTAAGACACAGAGAGGAAGGAAGGAAGGAGGAGAGAAGTATTGCTTCCCTGAGCGATCCCACAGACACAAGTGTTTGAGCAGGGATTTGTCCTCAGAGATGAGGTTAACACTGAATTTACCAACAGGAGTCAGGTGGGCTGGATCCGGATTTGACCTTTCTACAGTTCCAAGACTAAGACATACAGTCCTACCCTTCTGATAGACTTGTTTTTTTAATATATTAACATGTTTTATTTACTCTGCTCTGACCGTGCTGGTTATGCGTTTCTCTCAGGACTGGATCATCGCTCCTGAAGGCTACGCGGCCAACTACTGTGACGGAGAGTGCTCCTTCCCCCTGAACGCCCACATGAACGCCACCAACCACGCCATCGTACAGACACTGGTAAGACCAGCCCACACAGGTTTACCATGCTCAGTATATTCCTAACACAGTGTAGGAGAAGTTTTGAGTCACCGCGAGCAAGGTTTATGTAAAAGTGCTCATACATTTCTTCTGAAGGATTCAGGAACATTGCAGCAATTTGAAATAACAAACACAACAGACGACAACTATGTACTTATCACTATCAGGTTTCTTAAAATGTGTTTTTTTTTTAAGTCATTCCAGTATTTTTAAACCTGTGCCTGATTTATTTATTTATTTTTACATATTTTGGTGATAAATACGTCCCAAAAGTTTTTAAATCGGTCCAGCAGATTGACAGAGTACCATCCTTTTTGTTTAACCAGAAACACCCGTTATATCACTCTCTCCAAAGCCACCAATCTCCATTGACAAAAATAGTGATTTTATCTTGCAGAACACTGGAGTTGATTTTATAACGCTGCCTCGATCAGTTAGTTAGTTTAAAAAAAATTTAAAAGTTGGCGTTTATTGCTCTGTAAGTCTGAGAAAATAACCCTAAGTGATGTCATCGGCGTCATCTTGAATCAGGCTTAAGATTTTTAATTATTTAACTGAAACATTGATGAATAGATGACCTATTTCTTTTAATAACTACTTCAGTTATAATTTGTCTTTATCTTAGACCACCAATCTATAAATGGTTTACATTGTCTGTTTTCAATGTGGACTGTGTGGTTTGGTGGAAACAGTGCTATCGATCCTTAAAGTATCTTAATGTATTTCTCTTGCTTTCCAGGTGCACCTGATGAACCCTGAGAACGTACCAAAGCCCTGCTGCGCCCCCACCAAACTCCATGCCATCTCAGTGCTTTACTTCGATGACAACTCCAACGTCATACTGAAGAAATACAAGAACATGGTGGTACGGGCCTGCGGCTGCCACTGACACCGGCATCGAGGGCTGATGATGCTCGATTGAAAGTTGGGTTGTGACCAGTGACTCGTGGGTGCTGTTGACCTCGGCTAGACACCAGCTTCCTGCCCAAATCCTCAGCCTGCAAGGAATGTCCACCCTGAAAGATCATCACCATGTTCTATTCCAATAATCTTGGACACTTCAAAACATCCAATCTAACAACATGACGTCCATCTTCATCAAACTAAGAGGGGACCATCCCAAAAATGGCACCACACGGGTGTCATCTATGGGCAACTTCACCCTACTCCAGTGTTGAGCCACCACGTTGTCTATCACCTTCTCTGTTAGCTGTGGAATCTTCACTTCATGAACTGACTGAATGGCTGTGAGTGTGTGGGGAGGATGGAGTGTTTGTATATTATGTGTGTGTATGAATGCCGAAGAGGCTACTGCACCCTCTCCCTCACTGAGAGGGCGAGGGCAAAACTGAACTGTTGCGGGACCAGTCCGAGCGCTGCTTTCTTTTCCTTCCCATCTCCTCTCTCAGAAACGCACGGTGGATCAGTTCTCAGAAGAGGCTCGAACAATTACTGCTGAACAACCTCCCTACAGGACGTGATGACCCGGGGGAGTTGACTCGGTGACAACACCTGGTAAAAAGACAGAAAATGTGCAGAAATGGTTTGAGCGAGTTGGGAAAATACAAACCAAGTTTCCTTTACTGTGCAAATGTTAACTCAATCTACTGCTAAATGAATGATACATGGAGTCAGTAGATTCATATTTCCTTCCTCTTTCCTAATGTATTTTCTTCTCAAGCCATATTTGCCCTCCTAAAATATAATACGGACTGAACCAAAGTGACCGCAGGCTATTTTAGTAGTGCACTGCTCCAAATATCCCCTCCGTGTCAATATTTGCCAGGCTCATGCTGAGCTACGATTCACCAGGCTGGTTCAACATGATGCATGTTGTGGCTAAACTGATGTTTTTCTCCAAAGAACCGAAGAATACAGCCTTATCCCTCCGACATACCGCAAATGGCCATTTCCATGTCACTGCGCTCGCAAAGTTAACAAACGCTTCCACCCCTGACAACCCATCAAGAGATTGTGGAAAAACATTTAGCGAGTCAAAAACAGCCGGCAGGACGGTTTCTGTGCCAGCTTTCTGAAATTAGCCCTTTTGCTTTTTCAACCCCGGGGGTAAAAATCATGTTGAGATTTGTGACCAGTGGCAGCGTCTTTCCAATTCGAACATGTTACTGTGAGCTTTGAATGACATGGACGTTTATTTTAGAGAGCATATTTTAATGAAAAACTAATACCAACAAGAATCAAAATACCTTATGTGCCTAACCAATCATAAATTACAAAATATACCTCTGGTAAGCTGCTGTTTACATTTGTGATCATGTTTAGACTGTTTTTTGTAAATACTTGTACATTCTCAGCTTATTTATTGCACCTTTTATTAAAAAGAAATCACATACCTTATTAACAGAGACCGATGCAAGAACAAAATGAAAATACAAACTTATTTTTGAAAATTTTTTATTATGAAATCTCATGTTACAACTTGCCATTATTCACTCTTTTTTTGTACAAAATCCATGGGTAGTCACAACCCATGACTCACAAGGAAAAAAATACTTCTGTCACTGGAGTTCCTTAGACCATGTGCTATCCATAAAAACTTTTACTGACAAAAAACTGCTGTGTCTGACTGTTTGTGTACCTGGGTTTAGACAATAAATGGTGCCCTGCATTGTGCAGCACATACTTCTCACATAACCTGGGTCAAAGAGCATTTGTAGCGTAAAGGGCACGGAGTCACAGGTGAGTAAAGGTATAGAAAAGTGCACTGAAAAGACTAACTTAAATTGACGTTTTCTTGGCCCTTGACTTGGATCTGTGGGTTGATGGTTATGATACAGAATACGGCAGACTAAAGAAGAGTTCAGAATGGGTAATTAAAACCAGCCACTAGCAAAATTAGGCTTTATTTTTGTTGTGTTTGATAAAATGATCTAGAAAAAGTAGCATCATTTATCAAAGTGACATCATCCCACTATCCATGCAGCTAAAGCTATACCCATCTCTACCCATCTAGCCTTAAGACATTAGCTGCACATCATATTTTTTCTTTGTCAGTAAATATAACATGTTGAAATGATACTTGAGACCAGGAAAAACAAATTACACAGACCCAAGATGCAGCTGGTTCCATCATTAAGGTAAGAAAAGATCACAATCATAGAGGTGATATGATGCTAGCTAGCCCACCTGACCCTGAGCTGCAGTGAACATTTGTCTCAGTTCCAGCCTCACATACATTACAAAAATATCCAATCACAGAGGGAAGCTTCTAAAAACTGAAAAGATGACCAGGAGAACAGCTCCATTTCTCATGCATAAGATCCTAAACTTACACTGCATGTGCAGTACACCCTCAAAACTGGCTCCAAGTGTCCATTCCCACTTACAGGTTCCCAAATGAGCCTGGCCTAAGAGACACGGCACAAACACTATACATTCACACTTCTTCTATTACATTTGAGGATAAAGTGAAAAGTCAGTTTTAAAAATTTCATACCAGAAAAACAGAAAACAACAAAACTAAAGCAGTAGTGACTCTAAAAATGTTCAGTGTTGGAGATATGGGGCAACATGGTCCAGGCCTGAGACCCTGAATGCTAGGAGGAGTCGGGAGGGATGATTGAGAGGAAGTCAAAATGGATAAAATGCACACTTGAGGTCTTTAGATTATCTGGTTGTTATTTCCAAAAGAATATCCTCATGGTTTAAAGAAAATCAGACTCCATCACAACTTCTTCTAGCTTTTCCTGGGTGTTTCCCTGAGAGTTAAGTCAGATAGGCCATTGCCGGTATGGATAGAAAGTACCCTCAACTTAACACTCAACTTCACATTTGGACAACACGAACTTTAGAAACCTTTGAATGACAGTACCGCAACTTTAATGGCTTATGATTTAACAACAGATCCCATGTATAAAATTTTGCATTCAAAAAAAGTCAAATATCAACAGAAGTTAATCAGAAACAATTGATTTTGAACAGGCAGAAACAGGGACATCTGTCCTCTACTGCCACCCTTTGAATAAAAAACAGTTTTTATATGTGCGAGGAATTCTGGTTCTGATTGACTGAGCAGTGCTTGCAAAGTGGTTGTCAGACATATTACTTCATTCGTAAGCCCAACCACTACGATAGTTCTCTCCATAGTAGGAGAGTTACGGTTGGGCAACAGCAATGAGAAATACATTCACATCCAAAACTACTGAATCATTCAGTCCTTGAACATAAGAGAGAGACGACAGACTGCATCAGTCTGTCATTGGCTGACTCCTTTCTGAAGAGAACCCAAGTGGAGAGAGAGATAGAGAGAGGTTTGGCTACTGTAGGAGAGAGAGTGGTGTCCTACTGGTCAGCTATGCAGTGTGGGCGAGCAGAGTGGTGGAGAGTTGAGTGCTGACTCGACTGTTTTACAGCTCGTCTCTCGCCTGCCTCATCACAAAGCCGTGCAGGCTCTCCAGGTCCCGCCCGCCGTGATGCTCGTCACCCTGCGCCCCCGCCCTGAAGACGAGCAAGGTGGGGTAACCTCGCACCTAAAGATGGAAGAACAACAGAGGCTTAGTCCATGTGCTTTTTAATCTGTTAAAACCATTTATTCTGCATGCTACATGCAGTATGAACATGTTTATCAGTAAAGATGATCAAATGAGTTCAAATCAACTGTCCAGTGATGGAAATCTCAGATAGCTTCAGATCCCTCTTGAATTCTAATCAGCTCTTACTTGGTCCTTTCTGTCCACCAAGACAACTGTGTCAGTAGAAAGTGAAATCTTATGTATGAAAATTTCTTAGATATGAGAAGAACACAACAAAACATAAAGGTCACATTTCATCACAGTGAATCATGACTCTTCAGAAAGATAACTGAACTGTGGAGCTTGAACCCTGATGCAGCAATTCTGCAAGCAGTACAACATACATTGTATACAAAACAGACTGGCTTAATGATTATCCATTCGATTTTTAAATGGGAAATTGAAAGTTTTAATGTGACTGGGCTTTTAATAACTTCATTATAGATGAGCTGTAGGTTACTTTATATCAACACCTTCACACCCTTTAGTTCTAAAACCATGTCAGCATTACATAATGCTCTGGGCTTTCCTCTAAATGACATCATTCAGACTCCGCAGCCAAGCAAAGCTGATAGTTAATTGTAGACGGCTTGTCCAATGGGGAAGAAGAGCTGATTTTTGGGTCAGTGGTTAAGGTTAGGGTTAGGCAAGTAGTGGTTATGGTTCAGATACATCTCCATGTAATGTCCCTAGTGACCTAAGTCAACGTGTGTGTGTGTGTGTGTGTGTGTGTGTGTGTGTGTGTGTGTGAACATTCTTTCCCCATGTGTTAAATCTGCTTTGGGATTGCAGTCTGTAGGATCTAATTAAAGTATGTGGCAGTTGTATTGTTTTATGGCTCTGTGATAAAACCAACATCTTTGTTTTATTACATCCCGTACAACACACTTAATCTTGGAGAATGAAAAAAGCTGACAGCTGGGTATGTGAGAAAGAAATGGAGTGCTACATGTTTGGTTTAGATGGGGACTTGTGCAGTAGAACAACTTGTGGATGACACCCAGATACTTACAGAGTACTTGTTGCACAGTGTGCGCTCGACAGTGCAGTCCACTTTGGCTATCTTGACATCAGTGAGGCCGGAAAACTCCTTCTTGGAAAGATCCTCCCATGTTGGAGCGAGGTTCTTACAGTGGCCACACCTACAGTGGACAGCAGGCGAACACATGAATTACATCACAGTGATAGAGAAGCTGCCTGGATAATAATTTGCAACTGCTGCATGTTGGAGCTAAATTACGAACAGGTCGTTCAAGATGTGAATAACAACACATCTATACATTCAATCTTACCACGGAGCGTAGAATTTGATGAAGGTGATGCCCTTGGCCACAGTCTCGTCAAAGTTGCTCTCTGTCAGGGTCAACACACCGGACTGCAGAGAGGAAACAAACTCTGATATTAAACTGTGCTGAAGGGTTATGATCACCTGACCCAGAGCCCTTCTTGAAAAACGTATTAATTTATTATATTAGCAGTTTAGAGTTTGGATGCCATGCCTACTTTCTGGTCCCTCCCATGCCCACATCATCTCATTAAAAGACAGAAAATAGCTAGGCTAATCATAACTGGTAGTTGAGATGCACATAGTTGAGTGGGTGGTAAGCTCAGAGACCTTTACTTATAAGCAGGTAAAGATGGCTGCCATATGTTTGATCCACCCTAATAAAACATAAGTGTGCCATAAAATCTTTCAAGCCACTGTAGAATTGACCACTTCTGAACGTCGCCTTTTGTTGCTCACACCCACCTTCACCTCCTCTTTGGCTAGCTCGTCAGTGAGGATCTCGTTTGCTTTTTGTTCCTCACTTGGTTCCTGCTCTTGCTTCACGGCGACGGCAGCCTTCAGCTGGTTGTCCACAAAGTCTTTAAAAGAGTCCAGGTCTCTTTTTCCTTTGTACTGGTCAGTCTACAAAAAGACACACACAAGAATAAACAGATTGGTGCCATCACCATATATGTGGAAGCTATTTGAATTATAACACTGTTAATCATTTTTGTCTTTGGACCGCTGGAACTCAACATTGTCCCTGGAGGGTTGGGCCTGATTTAGGAGAACACCATAATTAAAAACCACTGATGCTTTTTGACACACGTAGAATACAACACATATCGAAACCAAATACTATGTATAATAACCAACATAGTTTTAGCTGAAGCAAAATATTTAACTCAATCTTCAGTGGCATCATCAATGTAAACATCATGACTGTTGTGATGAAGATGCCAGTATTTTTACAATTTGTATATGTATTTAATCATCCCAGTATGACTTCATGTCATGGAGGTTGTTACAGCTCGCAGTAAAACTTAAGAGGATGTTGAGTAGCAACATGTTGGCCACAGTGGCAGCAGTCCAAAACCTCCTCCATACCTTCTGTCCGTTGTTGAAGAAGAGCAGAGTGGGATATCCCCGTACGCCGTTCTCAGAGCACACCTCATAGTGCTGTGTACAGTCCACCTAGGTCATAAATATACACGTGTTATTAAACAAAGATGAAACATCATTGCAAACACTCACCCTGTGAATTTGCTTAAGGGGTATTTGTTTAATAACCCAGTATGCAAACAGGTAGCTCTTCATATGACCAGCATCCTGTTCTGTCAGATGGTTAACAGGATGAATATGCAGGTAGTGTAAAGTGAGCAGAGAGCAGATGGAGCACTGCTTCAACACTGAATGTTACTGCAGTTTGCCATCAGAAGTGTACCTTTATAGTAGTCCTGTTTTTAATTGATGCAACAGTATGTGGTGTTTTAATGTTTTATAGGGGCACTGTGTAGTTTTGGAGAAGAAATTCAAACTAAGAATTGTAATTATTCCAACATTAATGAGGTAATAATACAAACTCAGACATATTTATTTTTTCCACAACTGAATAAACAAGCTGTTCTCAGAGGAAAATAAGGTCCCAGAACACTGTTTGAAGCTAGAAAGGTGGCAGGGTCTGCCACATATAAACAAAGTAAAACAGTATGAAATTGTGTTGTCCTTTAATGTCAGTTTGTTTATTCAGTCATGAAAACAATTTATGTTGTATTTAAGCATTAAAAAAAAAAAAAAAAAAAAAAATCAGTCAATGAAGATCTTACTCTTCTGATTACAATTCCTTGCCCAAAACTACACAGTGCACCTTTAATAACTGCTAATTATTTATGAGCAGTTGAACCTGTGAACCAGTACAAAGTGAAGGACGCACCTTTCCTATCTTGACATCATCAGAGTGCTCAAAGGTGGTGGCCAGCTGCTCCCAGGTTGGAGCCATGGCTTTACAGTGACCGCACCATGGAGCGAAGAACTTCACGAAATGAGCACCTGAGGCAAGATTAGAAAAGCCAGATTAGAAAAAGAAGCTGCAGATAACTAGCAAGAAAATTAAATACAAATGAAAAAAAAGAACATAAAAATACTGTATATAAACATAAGTAAAGTACCATTTTCTATATGTATTTTTTGTGCTGAAGTGAGGCTGAACAAGTTTATGTGTTTTGAGCAATGTAAGAAGCGGATTCTACTACAAACTCATCACAGCCTGCTGTAAATGAAAATATACACCTCTTACACAGAGGTTACACGCAACCAATTACTCAACGTTTATTGCCGCTCCGTTGCCAAGACTTGAAGGAGGGACCAATAAACACAGTTTTTAAAATGCCCATGTCATATCCTGCCCTTTTTTGTCTCCAAACAAGAAATCATTTATTTTTCTTCAAAACCAAAACATTTCAACGTCAGTGCCGCGTTACAAGCCACCACTTCAACGAAACAATTATCGTAAGCACGGTTTATTTTTACAAACGCTGTCTGAAAATCCAGGAACGTGAGGCGTCAGGAGACAAGTGTTGTACAGTTGGTTCGAGTTGACTGACACTGTGGTTTGCGGCTCAGGTACTCATGCTGAAATGTCAAGTTCTGTCAGTCAAGGCAATGAGGTGTTTCCATTCTCTAACGAGGGATCTAGAAACATAACCGAGTGTGGCTGAAAACTGAAAGCACAACTGAAAGTAACAGCATCAATTTATCTGTTGCAGGTGTGATGCAGCTGCATAAATACACAAGATGAAGTTAACCATTCATTTGCCTAAGTTAAGTGGTACAACAGCACTTTCATGAAGCATTATAAATGTTCTAGTCGAGCTTTACCTTTGGCTATGTGGGCCTTGAAGGTGGGAGCAGTGAGCTCATACATGCCCTGTTTGGGCTCTGGGGCTTTAGGAGGCTCCAGTTCGGCCTCAGGTTCCTGGAGGACACAAGAACAAGCATCTATGAACAACACCCATCTTGCATTGTAGGTCTTCATCCACACTAATACATTTTCATTTGAAAATACATGACTTTTGCTACATTTACGCCTAGTGTCCACACTACTCTGGCATTTTAGAACCCCTAAAATGGAGACTTGGAAACGCTGCTGACCCTGTTTTAGTTTGGAGCCCGTTTTAGACGGTGTCAGTCTACTTTCCTCAGAGTTGAGGTCTGTGTGCACAGTGTGTGTGAATGGTCATGTGATATGTGTTTTCAGATGTGTTACTTACTATGGGTGAAAGAGTGCTAAAATGCTTATCTGGATAGAAACTGTTTTTATTTTAAAGTGAAACTGTGTTAGTGTGGATGCAGCATATGGGTCAACGGTTTGTAAACTTAAGGTGTTAACTGATCGAACCACAACTCACCGAAGGCTCCTCCTGGAGTGTCTTCAGCATCCAGGTCTCCAGAGACTGTAGATCCCTGGGACCCTGGTACTTAACAGCCTCCTGGTCTGGCTTAAACAACTTCAATCTAGACATAACACATTAATTGAATGAATTATGGCATCGCAGACTCATGATTCAAGTTTTAAGTTTACACAAGAAAGTGCACGAAGACTAAATGACCCATGCATGCAAGCACACTTTTCTAACTAGTCTATTCAATCATCATTAAAAGCTCTGAGACCCCATAATTTGGTATATTATTGTTGTAAGAAGTTCTGTCAATCATTATCCAGTGACTGCTGTGTTTGCAGGTACACTGTGCTGTCAGCAACATCCAAGATGTAAGTGGATGTCATTAAGATAGTGGGCAGAATATTCAACCAAATGCAGGTCAACGTGTCACTTCTCTGTAAATCAGTAATGTTGTAAGAGTTGTTTGCATCTGTGCAACAGCCAATGTATTATTGTTTTGATTAATTGGTTTTAGCTGTTGATCTCAACTTCTAAAACATCTACGCTGACGGATGCCAACAATTTGATATGAATCGATGAATTCAAGGATTGTGTGACGAGTACTTACGTGGGGTAGCCCCTAACCCCGTGGACATTGGAGCAGAACTTGGTGTCCTGGACGCAGTCTACTTTTACCACGTATGCAGGGGGCTCGTCCATGCTGTTGTATTTGTCTGCCAGTTCATTCCATGCCGGCTGTAACCTCTGGCAATGGCCGCACCTGGACACAACAGACAAAAAAAAATACCATTAGTCAAAAGTAGAAGTTATTCTTGAAGCTTTTACTTATTTCGATCTGGTCACACATATCTTTTGTCAAAACTACTTCGACCCTGGTTAAGAGTCATCACTTGCAAACAACTTCTCTAAACTGACCACACAGTGCATCACAAGTGTATGCACACAGTTCCATCTAGTGTATAAAGCATTTCTATTCTATTTATTTGAGTATATCTTTATTTATTCTATTTCATTTTTCTCTAAGTCAATTCCTACATTGCGCTGCAACTTTTTAATATTTGCAAACTGGTTGTTCCCTTGCGCTGCCATGTCCAATTTAATTGCTCCTCTGGGGGATCCGTAAAGGTACATCTTATCTTCTCAAGATGGTGTATGTGAGTCCTTTTATTCTTAGATACAGGATGACGCAGGTAGGAGCCTGCTACTGGAGCATTCTGGCACAGAAGCTGGAAAGTTGAAGTTTTATGTATAAATTTAATAATAAATCAATAATATCGTTGTGCACACGTGTCTTAATGAAAACAGACAAATAATGTGAATGGCAAAGCTAAAGTGACAAAGTCAGAAATTTGTGTTATACTGCTTTGTATAAGAGGATATTTATATTTTATATTTATTTAGGGCAAAAGTAATGTAACCTTAATGAAGACAGTACTATATTCCATGTCAAGAATACCAATCTGAGTTTTACACAAAGGTTTGATCCCATGAGAGATGACTGATATTTAGTGGTCAGAGAGGCTGAACCTCTAATCTCATTTTATAATCTGTCTTTTACCTCAAGCTCGTTTTTCCATCTACACTAAATAAGGCGACGATCGACGTGAACTGCTCTTTTTTATTGCGAATCCCTGATCCCCTCCTCTTGGACCTCTGGGGGGTCCGTGGACCCCAATTTTGGAACCGATGACGTAACATCAGTCAATCAGTGCGTGCCACGTAAGCACAGCGCCCCAAACTACAGTTACAACTTCGAGCCGTGATTCAGTCCAACAGCGTCAACCATCAAGAATAACGGCGTCACGACTGTGTTAAAATAAACCTCGTTCAACGTCCACTGGAAAGTTTTCATACTGTATTTCAACAGCTACTAGCATTGTTAGCCCCGCGGCCCTTTGTGAAAAGTGTCCCATTCTGCTAAAACTGCAGTCCGCTAACTGTTTGGCTATGCTAGTTAGCCGCTAAGCTAACCGCGCCGGTTGACCAAGGGGACGGGGCTAGGCAGCTAACTAGCTTGCATGCCAACTAGCTTGTTTGCTAACTTGCCGGCTAGCTCTAATCCCAACTCCCGACAGCCATTTTCCCACCGTTTTCAGTGAATATTGGGGATGCTGAAGAAAGACAAGTGTTACTTCCAGCCCGTATATTCAACGTTGTCTGCAAAAAACTCGGGAAATTAACTGTTAACTCACCACGGGGCGTAAAACATGACAAAGTGGGGTGCAGTGGGCACCGCCTCGTTGAACATCTCCACCGTGTAGGAGTGCTTGGCATGCTCGTCTTCTTCTGCGTCAGCGTCGCAATATACACTTGCAAACAGTATGGAAATATAAATAAAACACAACATAAAGGGTGTGCAATTCAGTGCTGAGGCCATGGTGAATCTCTCTCGGTGGGTGAACAGTGTCCCAGCTAGTGTGAAAAGACCGACTCCGAACGTGCACGCCCCTCTCGCAGCCTCGCTTCAGAGGAATGTGGAGTGTGGATGGGACTCATGCAAATGGAGACTCCAGTTGTTGCAGCTGGGCGAAGCAAACAGGATGATGTTTAGATCTGTGGGAGCCCGCAAGCGCTTTACAACCCTGTCCGAGCTGACAGGTCCAGGCGAGCGCCATTCTCTGAAGAAGTACGGAAGCCTGGTTGGAAAAAAGCGACTTCACTGGAGGGGAGATCTATAACTTACTAAAAGAAGACACAGTATTATCCCCAAACTGGTGTATGCATGTGTGCAAATGTCCCCTGCTTTTATATGGTATTAAATCAATGGTGTTCATTACCATTAATAGTGATATTGTTAAAGTAAAGTAAAGTATCAGGAGAGGTCAAGAGGTCAAAGATTTCACTGCAGAAAACACACCAATAGTTTTGTTTATCACAAAAATCATCAGCATCAGTAAATCCTCGCTTCTGCTCACTGGAGATTGAGATGATGTACATGCAGCCCATAATGAACATGGTGTTGTTAACGAGGTTAATTGGAATAGCTGACTATTATTTGATTACTGTCAGGTAAATCTTATTAATTCCAACCCAGGAATATAGACATTAAGTCAGGTTGTGGTGGTGGGCTCTATAGTAACAAAAACTGTACCAACATCCAAAAACAGAACAGTACCTGATTTCTAATGAGTTTGGATGCCACTAGAATATGACTTACATGTTTATTTTTCATGTTAAAGCAAAGTTTTTCTCAATCTGCACCCAGGGTCTAACAATTGTAAAGCCCTTTGAGACAAAGTGGTAATTTGTACTTACAGACAGCATTCTGTGGGAGTTAAAGTAAAAGTCTGTGGTTTATTATAAAATAGGTGTTGGACTAGAATCATCATTATGTTTGAAAAGTTTTGAAGAACTTCTCTACATCGCCATTTATGTTACGGGTAACCTTATGCAACCTTTTATTGACAGGTAGACTTCAGCAATGTTCACAGTTTGGCACCGTATTTAGGTGGTGATTATGAAATTAGCACAATTTCAATGTGAACATTTATTTTAAAAAAGTTAAAGGAAATCAAATGGAGTCATACGAGGAAGCTAGAAAAATTTCATTAGGATACGATTTGAGAGACATTCAGGAGAGTTTGTTCAACGTTGGTAAGGTAAGGAAAAGCCAAATTGGTTTAATATAAATTATCCAGTAAGTTACGGTCGACCGCACCGCTTTGGCAGGCGCACTAAGTTTCCTGCATAACTGAGGCTGTCCTTCTGTAACACATTGGCTGTCCTTAGAATGCCTAATGGTACAAACCTATTAAATTTTGTGAATAGACTCAGGAATAAGAGAGCAGAAAGTTAGCGTTTTGCTTAAACTGTAAAAATATGGACGCAACGGCTCAGGTGTCAGATGACAGATGTTGGTTTTCAACACCGATGGACAGATATGAGTCAGAGTCGCCCCCTCGATGAGAGTGAGAACATTTTAAGGCAAATATAATTAATCCAATTTATTGCATTGGATAAATAGTGCATTGGATAAATAGTGCCTCTCGTGGGGGCTGTAGTCTGGCGTAATGGAGACAGCCTATATAAATCATGCATCTATTCCCATGACGGGGCGTGTTGGTCTGCGTCTGTTCCTGCTGGCCTCGTGGATTGACAGCCTGCTGGCAAGTCCTCCCTTCTCCTCTCCTCTTCACTTTTAATACAGTCATGATTTCATGAAGCCAAATGAAGACAGCTTTCATATGTGCAGTATTTCTCTTTAATCATCCCCCCTTTTTCCTTTCATCTGGACAACAGGAAGAGTGGGAAGAGGAAAGGAAGAGGTTACAGCATGGAAACAGACAGAGGTGGCGCCCGGAGCGGCACTATGGAGCTGTATATAACACTATTCCAGATTGTCGCAGCTCTTTCATGAATCCAGGTTGGTCTTCTTGAATGTCTATATAGTAAAAGTGGGTGAAAATGATCCTACCATGCACAGACAGTGTCTGAAGTTATATATATAGGTCACAGGCCGAGGTGTTTATGAAGTCCTGAGTGTGTAGATGTGTGTGTGTGTCTGTGTGTGTGTGTGTGTGTGTGTGTCTGTGCTTCTGAGACAACTGGTGTCAGGAGATTGTCCTGCTGTTCCCTTGACAACCATTGAAATTCCACTGTTAAACACACATGTGCGCACACACACACCGGTTATTTAGTCCCGAGGGAGTATAAACAGTCAATGGAGAAGCAATATACTTGTAAGAGACTCCCTCACAGAGATAGATGATGCTGCACTGACCTCAAAGCTGACAGGAGGTGACCTTTAACCTCTGAGTGTAAAATCTTTCCCTTTGAAGAACTTGAAATGTCTCGTCCGATGGTCGTGACCTCGCTTTCTGAGAGCGAACTCGGACAAATCCAAAGGGTCAGCAGTCTGTAGATCCCTGTATGCTGCTCGAATTGTGCAATGGGATCATGACAGATGTTTTGGCTGCTCCATACTGGGTACGCACATAAGAAATATACAGCAGTCCTCCCTCTCTCTCATCCTGTTTCCTGTCATTTCTCAGGCTGTCCTATCAAATAAAGCCAAAAAAAAAACTTTAAAAAATCAAGAAATATACGGCAGTTTGTTTCCGTGTGTGTGGGCCTGAAGACAGATTCATTTACTTTCAAGCATTGAAATAGTTTGACATTTTGTGAAGCAAGCTTATTTGCTTTCTTGCCGAGAATTTCATTATTAGATTGATACCACTCTCATGTCTATAAGGTAAATATGTTTTGTTAACTTTGGAAAGACCTGGGCAATATCTCCAGTCCTTGTGCTGAGGATTTATGTCTTATATCATACAGTATGTCTGTATGCTAAAAATGAAGCTAGCCAGTAGTGAGCACACCATTGTCTGTGGGCCTATGTGTTCAGCCAACTAACTTATCTGTAGCCATATCTGTATCAGGAATCGATGGGACTTAAACCCAAAAAGTGGGCAGTACTTAAACAGGAAGTTGATAATTTAAAGCTGAGATTGAGTCATGAAACCCAATTGAAAAATCCTATTCGCTTTCTGACAAGGTACCCAGGGCGATGCTAACATCTGGCTTAGCCTGCCAAATACGCCATCCCTGCAGCACTCTATTCATATGCGTTGATCAGAAATGGCTTTATTTAGTATTTGTTACAAAACTATTTAGAGAAACATTGATTTGAGCTTCAAATCAATGTTTCACAAGAAAAAAAGGTTGTTTTTTTTTAAATAAAATTAAATGAATACTTTTCAGTCAGCAACCCAAGGAGAATTTCCTTCATCACAAGTACAAATATTGGCACATTATACTTAGATGATACTCGTACTTGTGAAGTACATCAGATACAAGATCAGATACTCATTTTAGCTGAGTCTCTCCGCCTACTGGCAGGCAACTTATTATATTAGCTCATCCTGTAGTGAGAGGAAAACAGTGAGCCTGTCCAAAAGAATCAAAATCTGTCTAGCAGCAAGTCTAAAGGTCACTACTCAACACATTTTATATTGTTTGTTTAATTTTTTACAAAAACCAAAGTTTAAAAATGCTATTTCCTACTATTTCCGAGGGATTACGAGATCATCTTGTCTCGGGCACGGGCAAGACACACGGCAGGCTCGGCTAAAAGATCTATAGTGAGCTTAAGAGGTGCACGGTTGGCAGATTTTGTTACCTGTGTTCTGTTTGTTTCCCTCTGTTTCCAGTTATGCCTAGTTAAATCTAACAGGCTGCTGGGTGTTGTCTTCTTTTTAACGAACATCCCAGCAACAAAGCAAAGAAGCATATTTCCTAAAATGTCACACTTGCTCTAACATATTTTTTATATCAGATTGATATACTCTCACAGTACCGATATTACGAGTAGAAGTATTTCCCAAAATATCTATTCCCTTACAAAACTTCGACACGCGTACATGTGCCACTGAGTAAGAAAACACAGTGAGTGCTGCCTTCTTGAACTCTTTCCAGTCGACATCAAAGATATTTTTTGTCTTAACTGTTATGACTACTATGACCATATTCCTGCTCTGGTTTGGTCCACTGTGCTGACATGAAGGTGTCGGCAGTATGAGATATACCACCCACTGAAGTTTATTTGAGCTATTATATCAAAAAATGGCCTTGACATCCACTCATGACCCACAGTTCTCGCTACGCTCTCATATTCCAGCTGCTGCTACAGTGAAACACAACTGCCTTTATAGTTAATTGGGAGTGAAAAATGATATATGAGATTATTTTTCTTGAGTTTTGCACACTATAAATAACATCTACACACAAGCCCAAAGGGGCTCTATTGTTACCATGGCCAGCCAGTAACCACACATCACTATTTAATCTCAACATGTCATTTAGCTGTGGTAAATATGACCAAATTGCTGCTGACACATTTTATATTTTGCCCGATGAAGTGGAGGCTGCATAGTTGTGGGTGTCTACTGGTTACCCATTGTTGATGGTCAGGCACCTTGCCAGGCCGGCTACAGCATGGTGTAATAGGAAAAAGAAAGATTAATGGACCCTGGGGACCCAAGGACATTCTGTTTATTTTCTTAATTGCCTGAAGTTCGTGGCTGAGAGTGTGAGGGTCGGCAGGTGGTAAACAGGGCGAAAGTGAGAACTGAAAGACTGTGAATAGCACAGAGGAGGAGTGTGTGTGAACTTGAAAATACTGCCTGCTATAGCCGATTCAGAAAGTGAGCAGTAACTCAAGGCAGGGTGCTAACTTTCTTCATGACGTGTCTTTGTGATCTACAAGCGCATTTCCTCAATGCAAAACTGCTCCAATCATAACAAATACACTGTCGTGTAGGCTCATACAGGATATGGAAAGGACACCAAAATAGTTTCCTGTGACCATCTTGATTCTCTCAGCTGTTAAAAAAGTGAATTAAGTTGTTTAACTTTACCCTTTTTTCTGGTAACAAGGCTAAAGTTTAAAGGGAAATACATGTATTCACCTTTCTGCCGAGAGTTAGATGAGAAGATGGATACCACTCCCATATATGTGTGAAGCCTGGCTTTGTCCAAAAGTGGCAAAATCCATCTACCAGCATCTCTTAATTTTGCTCATCGACGTGGCATATCTTCTTTGTTTAATCGCTAAAAAAACAGAAGCGTAAAAACGACACAAGGTTATGTCTTGGGCTATTTCTTCCTTGAGTAGTGACCTCATGAAGAAATAGTCACACCCCCATAAAACTACAAGTTTATGTTTCTACACTTGTTTTCTTCTTTTCTTAATAGACTACATAAATAAGATAGAACAGGTTAATTAGCTGCAGCTGCTGGTAGGCTGATTAGAAATGCTTGAACAGAGCCAGGCCAGTAGTTTTTCTGTTTTCCAATTGTGCTAAGCTAAGCTAATTGGCGGCTGGCTGTAGGAATTTCATCATTTAAGTGGCAAGGCCACCTGTCTCACTCACATAAAAAACATCAGCTAGCTTGCAAGCGTTTGCTAACGTAACCTTTGTTAACATTAACTCAATGCTACAAACATTAATGTTCTTTGCAGAAACTTTGCAGAAATTCTTGTCTTGGTGCCTCCGATCTTCTCACTTCTTCTCAGACAAAAAAAGGCATATTTTTCATAGTGTTTCACCATTGT
The DNA here is from genome assembly GCF_040436345.1 of Pagrus major. Taxonomy (NCBI): domain Eukaryota; kingdom Metazoa; phylum Chordata; class Actinopteri; order Spariformes; family Sparidae; genus Pagrus; species Pagrus major. The sequence continues at coordinate 12,203,802 of NC_133233.1, forward strand.
TTTAAATGTTTCCCTGATCACCACAAAATTCAAACAAATTGCAGAAATTATACTGACTCTCCTCTCTAACAGCTGTGGACTACCTCTCACAAACAGTAAAGTTGGGTCTGCTTTTCAGCACTGCCAAGGAACACACTGAGAAATCCCTTCAGAAGACTTTCTGGAATAAGAGGCTATTTCTGACCAAATCTAATTCTGTCATGTAAACTTATGGGAATCACCTTGTTGGACACTCGACCTCTCTGTAAAAATGTTTTAAGCACCATCTTCCCATCATGCGATCCAAAGCCAGACGTGTTTCCATTAGGAACTTGACTCATGGCAGTATCATATCCGGGACACAGGATGTGACCAATGGAGGGGAACCAATGTCATTAACAGACAGCTTAGTAAAGCCACTGCAGCAGGCACCTGTGCTGGGAAAAGACAGCGGGGAAAGGACAATCCCACATGATTGGAACAACTCCAGAAACAAACGTCAAGGGATAGAAGTCGGAAAACGCCTTGTCTTTTCATCTGGGTGGCTAAAAGAGGAAGTACGGTGTGTGAGACGGAAGAATAAGAGACAGACGGAGAGTGAATAAATGAGAATGAAAGAAAGTTAAATGGTGATTGTAAAAACTATTTAGGAAAGGAAAGAAAGGTGTGTGTTAGAGAGAGAAATTGGATAAATGAGGGATGGGGGATATGGGAAATGGTCATGGTGGTTGTGGATTACCATGACAACTCCCGCTGTATCCCAAGTGTTTTTATGTTCGACTGCTCTCTGCTGGATCCAGTCGGATGACTAAAGCTGCGCCAAGTCTCCTGAGGTATCTACAGTATTGGAATTACCATCATTTTCCACAAGGCCTGTGTACTTACGGGATCCTGCTGTTTTCCCACTGCTGGAAACGTCACACAGAAGCTGTAAACAGCTTGGATATTGACAGGTGCGACTGGAAATTGCTGTTGTTTGAGAGAAAACATGTTCCTGCAAGAAAAAAATAAATAAAAATCTTGTTTGGCTTCTACCATCATGAAACTGAATTAACACATAAATGGGCACATGATGATTAAATTGATACAAGTATTAGCAAAGCATTACAATTGTATACAGGAGATGTTTTCCTGACAACAGCAGCAATGCACGATGACAGGACTTGGTGTTCATCTGTAAGATTTATTCACTGAGAATGCACATCAGAGATTGACTCAGTTTAATGCATGCAAGACATGTCGATTACATATTATTGGCTAACATTAGCATGTTTGCATACAAAAACAAATCTGCCATGGTGGGCAGGTTACCTGAAGTTTTTACCTGCTGCAGACATTTACTCTGTATTCAGCAGGTGGCAGGTGCAAAATTCATTCCTTGCCTGTGACTGAGAACAAGTCAGCTCTTATCCTTGTTAATTTGCAAGCTTATATTTGACAGTAACTCTTACATGAAGTAGGGGTGTCCGGATTGATACAGAAATATCGATACATCTGATCCCAAATGTCTCAGTTTAGGATCGATTTTCATATTAAAAGATTGATATCTAAGCTCTGTAATTTAGGGAAAATGTGTATGGTACTGGTGTCAGGTTTTACTTGCTATCACACATCACTAATATGTAGTTTATAGTTATTTATAGAAAAGATATGATCTGATGACTTTTTACTTCAAGTTCAACTGACAAGCTGGATCGAAGACATCATCTTTTTACGCCTGAATGACCAATTATTGCCTCTCGCACCAAATGATTTTCTACAGTACGCCGTAGAGTTTCATTTCCTGTGCAAAACACAAACACATTGACTTTCTGATCCTGTTCACACACCGCTAATGGTGCCTGTACTGCACTGCAGTTTGTTAAGCATTTGGACATGTCACCTGAGGTGAGACAACACAGGTGGTGACAGGACCCACCTCGACTTGGACTTTGCCTTTCACGGACGCTTCTTGGTGGAGAGCCCTCATTGTAAAAAGCCCCACTTCCTGCTGGTAAAGCCATCAGAGTATACAGGCCAGATTGTGCAGGGGCTGATGTGGGGCAGAAAAAGTGAGAAGCCGGTAGAGAATAATAGAGAAGAGGAGAAAAGACACGGACATCCTGGTGTATAGAACTTTTAGGGCCTTTGGAAACTCGACGTGTTAAAGTTGTGATATTTTTCTTGTTCAGATTATATATGGACGGAAGCTTGAGATGTTTTACGTCTCATAAATCTTTTAAAGGGTTTAGTGAAGTATTAATCCATCCCTTTTAGCATTATCAAATGGTATATGCTACATAAATACATATCATGGTATTAATATGAAGAGAGACCCCCTTGAAGCCCACACAACTGGAAAGAATCCACTCTGCTAAAGAGTCCTTGAGCAAGTCATGAAATGAAATGCTACCAGCTCCATGGCTGCTGCTTTGAAGGCGGGCCCAGCTTCTGAAATAGAAAACAGAATTTCCCCACAAAGATCAATAGAGGATTACAGACGGCTCGTGTCCAAGAAAAGAACATGCTAGGTTGCTCTTACATGCATCCAAATATCATTGACGACCTACAAATCAAGCGGCTGCCATGAAGGCTTGAAGCGACAAGGAAAATAGGGCTCTAAAGTGATATTTCAGCAGACACTATTTCATGTGAGACGAGCCATAAATGTCATCAATAGCCAATGAGGCTTCACTTTGCCTCACTGAGCAAAAGCCATATATAAAGACTGTCCATGCTTTTATTCTTTTTGGAAATACTTCAAGACACGTTAAGAGCGCCCCAGTACCTGCCTTCATCGCGTCAAGGTTTGTTTTTATTTTTCTCCGCTTTTTGAAAAAAAAAAAAAGAAGAAATTACAGATGCTGTCACCCACTTACTGGTACTCCCGCTTGCTCTCATGGAAAATGTAAAAGGGGCCCAGCCTCGTTGAGGTCAGGCTGACATTGCCAGTGAGAGAGGTGGCCAAGTCACAAAACAGATGTTTACTGTTTTTCTTAGGATGATTTGTTCTCTGCTCGATATTGACTCGGGTCCAACCATAACCCAGGTCTCTTTAACAGAGCACCGCGTTGGAGTGGGCAGACGGGGGCACAATGCTTGAACCAGGTGTTAATGTTTTATTGTAAAAATGTATTTTATTATACGCATGCTTCAACTGTCCGTGGGTACTCAGAGTTTACGATTCTGACAGGTGTCTGGATTAGTCCGTTCTCAAGCAGATGTGCAATAAAATGATCCGATGGATCACACGTAGGAAAGTTGTGCCTGCGTGTGCGCTCTCCTGGATGTGTCACCCTGTGTAAGCAGTGAGTAAGAACGAGTTTTAGGAAGCCTCTGTGTGTTTCTGCGTGTGTGTCAGTGAAGCCTCAACTCCGAGCGTCTGCAGAGGCAGTCATGGGCCCGGTAAAGGTCTCTCCACAGAAGCCATTAAGCCGTGCGTCTGTTGGAATAATGTGTTTGACTTGGCTCTGGGGCAGCAGCAGGTGCTGGGAGGACCGGCCTGGAGCTGCTGCTCACTGCCTGCTTTGATGTGCAGGCCAGGGACCAGTCTTCCCTTCACTGTCTTTCCCTCCCATCTCTGTCTTCCTCCTTCCTTGTCTTTGTTCCTCTCTTCCTCCCTCCAATCTCTCATTTTTTCCTTACTGTTGTCATTGTGTCCATTTTCTTTGTCTGTTTGTCTATTTTTAGTGGCTCTTCTGCTTCATTTGCTGCCCTTTTAACTTGACTTTTTCTTAAAAGACCCCCCCTTTCACTTTTTCCTTCTTCAAATGTCGTTTTTCTTCTATTCTCTTTGTGTTTTTCTCCCCCCGCGCTTTCTCCCATCCCCATATGATAGCTGTCAAAGAGCTTAGTTCTAGCCCTCGAGCCCTCCACACATCTGCTAGACCTCAACGACACTGCTGGGTGCAGAGCATTGAGTGCAAGCTTAAATTTATGCATTCAATGGATCATTGAAAGCGAGGTTGCAAAGGCCTGGAAGTCGCTAACAAAGACCTTTTTGCTGATTCATTATGCAGGCAGTTCCTTTGGAATGACCAAGTGGATAGTAAGTGTAAAACTGTTGTCTTTCCTCAAATTTAAAAGGAATTTAGTCATGTGTCAGCACAACCGTCTTGGGTGGTGCTAAACCCAAAAATGCAGCGATGGTGCCTCTGCAAAATAGGGTTGTGGGTAACTTGTGTTTCACGTGGAGAGGTGAGTGTCACTACCAACGTTATATTAAAACCTGGATAAAGTTTTGGAGACGAGGCCCCATTCATTCCTATAGAAGCTGCCCAGTGGCACATGAAGCCAAAAGAGTTCTACTACCTGGATCTTCTGCGTTGTGTGGCCCATAATGGCCGTGCACTAGAGACTTCCCCCGATCGAGCCGGCTAACTTCTGGTTTTATGGCAAAAGAATTTTTGGCCCCAGTGCATCAAGTTGTAATTACACAGTTTGGCCACTATGAAAACTGGCTCAAAGCCTGGCGCCCATTATGGGAGCTTGTGCGCAATGTGCAAGCATGACCACCATTTTGGACGGCTGGGTACGGCATCACCACTAAGACAAATCGCATGCACAACTGCAGTAAAACCAGAAATTTCAAGTTAGTTTATGATTATGATAACATTTGCTAATGAGTATTTTGGATGGCGGTGCGAGGTTGCCTGTTGTAGCATCGCATATTTTTCAATGTTTATATTGCTAGTATTTATTGCTAATAGTTAGCCAAAGGCAGGCATTCTGCAATACCATCAGTCTACGTCTGGTGAGTCAGACTAAAAAAGAATAATTAGTCAACATTTTGAGAAATTTGCTCGTTGGTTAACTTGCTTAGATATGATGAGAAGATCAATACCACTCTGACATCTACTGTATGTGTATGTGAAGGTAAAGCTAGCAGCCCTTTAGCTTAGTTTAGCATTAAGACTGCTTTTGGAAAAAAAGCGAGTCTGGTCCAAGCAAGTCCACATACCAGCACCTCTGACTCTAACTCTTGGCAAGATAGCAATTAGCGTATTTCCCAAAATGTCAAACCATGTCCTCAAGATTATATCTGATCCAGACTGTTCTGAAACATCCAGTTAAAGATATCTTTAACCGGATAGGTAAACTGTTAAATGTGATCCAGTATTATCTGCTGAATGGCAGGCAAAACCACACTGAGCTCTAACAAGATGTCATGAGACCCAGTGCTTAACATGGGCATGCAGTAGGTGAGTCATAATTTTAGGTCTGGACTCCTCCCTTCCTCTGTGCCTTTCTCTCTCAGCCTCAAGGTAAACCCATTACGCTTGAAACGAAGCAGCAGCAGTAGCAAAAGCAGCAGCCCACTTGGGTTCAGGGAGACAGGGGAGGGAGACGATGAAAAGGAAAGCCCAGGGCCGTCCTGGGGCCCTGAAAGAGAGTTGCCTTTATTGAAGGAGCCCACTCCCATGCATTCCTCTGCCAAGAGCCCAGGACTCCCTGGAGAAAGCCGGGATGAGAGGCTGACTCACATTCGGAGGGGGTTCACGGGTTGGAGCTGCCACAAACACACAAAAAATCACATCTACACAGAGGCACAAACATGTATGCAGTCACACACATTCAGCATGTACCTTGCTCCTCCTTCCCCTGTCTGCCTCATTGTTCTGTCAGTCAGGATGGTTTTTTAGCTGTGATCCACAGCAGGGATTCTCTATTTCCTGAATGGGTAACACACGCAGGCTTGTAAAGCACAACTGATTGATTTATTGGATCGCAGGGGCTGAGGTAGGTGGGATATTAGATGCTCCTCTGAGATCTCATCGTGAGATCATTCAGCGAGAGCAAAAGGCTTGTTCTGAGAACAACAGGGGAGAAATTCCACTTTCTTAGATCCGACTTACAATGGCAGTATTTTTTTTAAAAGATGCTTTGTTAGCTTTGTGAAATGTTCACTACTTGGGGAGCTTGTCCTTTTCTTCCATCAAGCCTTCCAAAAATGTTCAAGGATAATCCTGTTTTTAAGATGCCTATCATTTATGAGGAGCCGAGAGGCATCCAGAACGGAGGATACTATAATCACTGTTATACAACCAGTACACACTTTTCTTTGCCCAGATTAGATTTGCCTAATTCGATTTTAAGGGTTTACTGATGGGATTTTAATTCAAATTTGATAACAGCGAACTGAAGTATCCCAAAGTTTTATGTGCCAGCTGACAAAAATCACAAAGTTTGCATTGGAATGTGTAATTTAAAGATTATTTCTTTCTTTCTAAAGTGGCTGATGGTGAAATAGGGCTGATCAGTAAGAAATTATTGCAGCAAACATCTTGTCCAAATCTGGAAACCACCTGTTGTGCCTTTTCACTGAGAATGGTGTCTGATTTTATTGACCATTTAAACTTTTACAGCTATATCAGTTTTATTTTATAGTATTCCTAACAATGCACTGAGAATATTCCTTTGGAAAAGCCCTGTGGGTATGTTCCTACAAAGTCACATCCAGGAACTGGACGCTGAGCTGATGAACAACATACAGTTCTTGGAAATTTGGAGTGTTTCGTTTTTTAATTTTCAATTTGTTCTGCATTCTGCAACATCTCTGTTTCGTCAATAACCAAGGCCTTTAATCGTCCTTTATATTGCTTACCTCTCTCCTCTCTGTTCCATGACCTATTTCCTTAAATCACTTCCCAGACAATGAGTTATAAATAACACGATCAAAAAGGCTCAGAGCAAATGGTTTTCTCATGACCAGCGGATTAGATTTAAATCATACTCTTTATTTCACAATGTCAAAACAGGGACATTTCAAGGGAAGAAGTAAGTAAGTAAATCTAGAGTGCAATGAGTTGGCAGGAAGCTTGTAGCTTGTAATGTCAGGTAAATTGACTCAGGTTAAATCTCTTGAGGTATTTCATATTAAAATTGGATGTCTTTGCAGTCTCTCTCAGCTCTACGAAGCATTTTAGTGTCATTGTTGTAGTTTTATCATTTGGGTTCACTCTCACCGCTCTCATAATGACATTCCCTCTGCAAACTTCCTGCCCAGGGCCAAAGTTAGCAGCTATATTGTAAACAAAGTGGCGCTTACACCTGCTGAAGAGCCAGATATGTCCCTCAGGAGCTGGGTGGTGGAGACCAAAAACAGAGTTAATAGTGGACTTATTCATTGGATCACACAGAGATCCCTTGACATTGCTGCAACGAGGAACCTCCAGTATGCCAGCTTTGCTTTTATTAGACTGAACCCAACAATGCTGGCATAATGCTGCCCAAGTGTGGGATTTTAAATAGTGTGGAGCCATTCTGGACACAAAAGAGGCTTATCGTGTAAAGGCTCATTAATGTGTAGTTCACGCGAGACCACCATGGGACACGGCGAAGAGGTTTGTACAAAGGCGAACATCCGAAAGAACTGGAAATGACATTTTTCGACACATCGCAATGAACTAAATGGCCTCACAGACCACCAGGTACATTATCACAACCTGTTGCTTGACTCTGAGCTGACCTGTACTGGATGTATTGCTTAACATCCATGCCAATATAAAGGACAAATGGAAGTATGTGGGCAGTTATGGTTACATTGTTTGAGATGGACTATCTATTTTGGTACATAAAGGGGGCATAATTGAGCCTTAGCATAACTTAATATCTAAAGTACTGGGTCTGCTCTGAGGTGTCTGTCTGTTAAAAAGCATTTTTTTCTCGACACTTCTGCCAAGTGGTTCCTCATGGGGGGATGCTTGGTCTGTAAAATGAATTAAAGCTCCTAGTCGATGAGATAGTTGATTTTTGAGTCTCATTCCCAACTCGTCAAATACTGACGCTATATATATAAAAGGACTTGACCAGTCTTTTTTCAGAGCTGTGAGGTGAAATAACAGAGCAACATTCCCGCCTTGAACAGGCTGTGTAAAAGGGGCAGAGAGATAACATCAGGAAAATACCTGTCTGGTACAGAAAACAGGGAAAATCAAGTCCAGTGAGAAGGTATGTGGTTGGCAGTGAAGCCAGACATTCCTCCACAGTTCAAGAATCTAGACGACAACAAGCTTTGCTGCTGCTGGTGGCCACCGGCCGATGACAGGCCGTTCTCCGCATCCTCTCTGGCTATTGTTTGCCCTGTGATTGACTGAGGAAGGTGTTTGTTGTTGCTGGACTCTTATCTGTGTTTCTTGGAGCTGAGCTGTTGTATTAGCGAGGCTGTCTGATGAAACTGAACAGGCGCAAAACATCACGTACAGTTCAGCTAATTAGACCTTGTATTGCAACAAAAGATTGCAACGGAGCGTGTGTCTTTCAAACGGAGATTATCTGATCAAGACATCTGGTTAAGAAAGTGACTCTGTTCACTGTACATAATAAAAACTGACATGTTACAGAGTCAGCCTGCACCAGGGAACATATCAGTGCGTGCTAATAAGGGAGTGCTGGCAGTTATGGTGAAAGGTGGGACGTTTAATTTCCATCATTTTTCTTTCCAGTGATTGCTTTTATATGCCACCCAGTGCTCATTTTCTGAGCTGCCAGGGTCTGAGACTATCCAGCATGCCTGTCCCTCAGAGAAATATCAATTTCTTAATTTGTTTCACTGCAGCTTTGAGAGCTCTCCCTCTCTTATTTAGCGATCCACTGGGTGAACGTTTGCTATTGCCAAAGAATTCATATTACCACCCGCATTTCAATCCGCGCAGGGTCCATCACCGGCTCCCTGGGGTGGTTTTATGCCGGATTATTAACTTGGAAGCGAGGTGCTTTTGTTCATTGGCATTTTCATTTTGGACCCCTCGGTAATTGAGTAACAGGGGCCCATCACGTAGCACAAAAGAAAGAAAGCGAGCATGCAGAGGCTGAAAATTCTCATAAGCTGTCAGTGAATGAATACCTCCTCGCTTTCTATTGTTCCAGCACAAAATAGTGAAACTGTGTTTCTGTTAGGCCTGCTTTTTCTCATCAGTCGCCTGAAATGAAAGGTGATCAAGGCCAAAGAGAAAAATGTTGGTAATGCCAAGATTGCTGTCAGCTGCATAGAAACTGTAGCAGTCCTCTGGGGTCAGGTGCATTTTATTTCTTTCTTCTAGGAAGTTCTTACTCCGCTGGTATTTTATTAGTTCTGAAAAAGTGCAGCAGTAAAGAAGAGTGAATAGACTTTCAAATATGAGCTGTTCTTGACCTGTCTGACACTCGTAAAAGTGTACATTGTACCTTTTATCCTGATAAAGCAGCCAAAGATAAGAATGCACACATGGGTTTGTAAAAACCCAAATGACCTTTGGTAGGTCGTCTACAAAAGTGCCAGCACAGTATCCTGCAATGATAATTACCTGTACGTCTATGGAGCATAAACATAAAAAAGAATCTGAACATAAATAATGAATCCAGGGATATTTGTATCACCTACTGTACATGGATTACACATACATATGGGTATAATCTTAATAAATCCAAAAACTACATCTATTCATGTTTGGTGTTTAGCCAGACATAAGTCAAATACACACAGTTCTTATGCACGCAACTAGTGCCAAATATTTTATTGATATCTGCACACCACATGTTCTCAGATGAATGTAACCATACAGGCTGATGTAGTTCAGTTAAATCAATGTCTCCTCAGCTGTGTGTGGAAGCCCAGAGGGATCACTGATGAGGAAGAACAAGATGTAGTAGGAGAATCTTTATTCATCACATAGAATGATTGAATGTGGAGCGGGATGAAACTGGTTCTCTGCATTAACCCGTGTCGGAGGAGCAGCAGTGGGCAGCGAGGTACAGTGCCAGGGGATTTTTAACCCTAACTCCAGTCATGGGCACTGACCAGAGAATTAACCTAATACACATGAAACCCATGCAAAATCGGGATTATGTAAAACATTTTTCCCCAAAGGTTTATATCAGTAAATACATCGACATTACAGTATTTTTCTGCACTCTTACTCTTTATTAGCTGCATATTTTTTACAATACATTTTTAAACTGTATATGTATGTTATGTCTTCATACTGTGTTCATCATTTAGATTAAAGAGGTTGTTCTGGGGTAAAACCACAAACGTCATCATTCATTGCAAAGGCAAGGCAAAGTTTGTTTTTTAAGATTACATGGTTTTGAGTGGAGAGTGGTTTTCACATGCAAGTTTGAAGATGAGTGTGGTTTTGCATTTGTGTCTTGTTTCGTGGTTGAATTTTGGGAAATGGAGAATAATTTCAAGAAATGTGTCGTAACATAAAAAAAAAACTAACTTCAACTCTCTGCTTTGGTAGTTGCAGTAAATGAATTAAAGTCTAAATGTAGACCCTGTGTAAATAAGTATTCACAGTTTATTATAACACAGAATTTGGTTTTCTGTACCTTATAAATTGCACAGCTGTCATAGATATTGGTCATAACAATTGTCCGTACATCCCGGTGTAACTGTTTTACATACTTGCTTCAAATCTGCTGGTAGCTGATAGAACTAATCTTGTATTATTTCAAACACGTTGGATGATATTTTAGCCAGTTTAGCCAGCTGGAACAGTCCAATCTCTGAAAACCAAATGACTTCCTTCAGGCCAGCCTATTGTTGTGTAGTCTGGTGGTGTGGTTGGAAAACTTTGGTTAAGATGTTGGCTGGCGATAGCAGCATGTGAGGCAAGGAGAGAATTTGTCAATGTTACAAGCAGATGTTGGGTGGGCTTAATTATGCCAAAACATAGTGCTGAGTATTGATAAAACTGATAAATTAATTAAATTGAACCGCCACGGGACAGGGTGGTCCGATAAACCTGGAAACATTTGCACATGCCTGACTTGCTGTCATTCAAGCCTCTCAATCCACCATGAATGACTCAGCTCATATCCTGTTTTTTAGCAAATGTCTTCATGTAATCTGCACATTTCATCCCTGTCATATATTCCATTCTCTTCCAGTGGATGTGGAAAGCTCTTTTTCAGACAGAGCATCAGATTGCATTCACCAACACACTCCTTATCTGTGTCCCTCGCCCAATGGGCCTCCAGCTGGGTGCTGCTGCTTCCTTCACCATTTGTGTTGGCACGGGGAACGGCAGCTCTGCGGCCCGAGAGTGCTGCTCTCCCTTCAAAACAGGAAGAACACACTGCTCTCTGATGCACACTGGAGACAGAAAAACACACCAGGGGCACGAGGCAGCAGGCTGAGGAGGATGATAACATTTCAGCCGGTGCCCAACCCTTTCTCTGCGCATGGAGTCGTCTTACAGGTCTGTGTAGAGGGAAGGATTCTGTGCCAGCTGCCTGAGCACATGGGATGCACAGTTTCCTCTTAACGTTCAACGGCTATCTATTCAGATAAACCAGATTCTATCCTAAATGCAAGATCGCTTTCGCCTGTTTGACTTCTCCTGTTTTGTACCACGAAACCAGACACTAACAAGGTTGTTGATCAATACCAGTCTATCAACAATTACTTGACCAGATGCTGAGATTTCTGGCTCCAGCTTCGAATCCCAAATTCCCACGAATGTCGAAACCTGTTGTTGTTGCTTTCCCTCGGTCGCAAACAGACATTGATCGAAATCCCAGACTGCTTGATGTCAATTTAGCTTGGAGAAGAGCACATGACTGTTGACAGCGCTGGTCTTGCGCTTTCCCACACTGCCTCAGCCCAGTCATCAGGCAGGTATTTTATGGTTTTGTGGATTTGAACCAACAAAGAGCAGGCCAGGCAGCGACCAGAAACACGTCAAAGTTATGTAACTAGATCTGCAGTACATGTAGATGTACTGTAAATCCTTGAAGAACCAGCCTTATGTGTTCCCTTTACTCTGTGGGAGTTCATACATACTGTCAAACATGATCTCACTTACAAATCAGTTCACAAAATGCTGCAAAATTTGGCTGACTTGAATTTTTCTCTAATTCTGACATAACACGGCAACGTCAAACTTTATTACATCGGCTATAAATCCTGTACTTATCAGTCCAAACAAGTATTAACTGTGAGCTTGTGACTGTGATCATGAATAGCTAACGCTCATATGACTTAGCGGCGACCTTTCGTGTACTCGGGTTGTTTTTCTTTCTTTCCAACGAAAGCCCAAAAAATAAACAGGGGCAGATGAAAAGGTGCCTTGCTGGCAGAGGTGGGCCACGTTTCCGTATTGTCGCTCCTCGTTAGCCGACGATGGGCTGTCTCCACATTGGACAGCTGTGGTGTGCACACAGCACACACACATGCAACTGCTGGCACGACTGTGCCCCCTCTGATCTCTGATGACATGCCAGCCACCCTGTCCTGCTCTGACGCCAGCCATCCCTGACTCTGTCTCTCACACACACACGTACAGTATGCACAGACGCAGGCAGAGCAGCTAGAGAGTAGTTGTGCATGAGAGCAGAGGGGGCAGATGGAAAAAAGCTGCAGCTTCTGTGAAAAGGGGAAACAGCACTCAGTTCACTTCAGCTGTGTTGTCACGGTTTTATTCTTATTTTTCTTGCATAAACTCTTTTTCTTTTCGGATGAGGGGAAGTCTCAACTTGCTTCTTCACATGGGATGTTTGACAGTTGAGGTGTGGGCAGTTTAAAGCAGTGTGTGGTAGGGATCTTAAATATTTGATTTATTACGTTTTCTGAGATGAACTCTGTTCTCAGCCATGCCAGGAATGTGCCCAGTGTGCCCACCCATCCATTAACCTGTCCGACAACCCACCATTGTGTGGCGCAAAAACAAAACACTGCATCAAAAGTGCTGTGAGTTTAACGATCAACCTCAGAGACAACTTTTTTACATTATTGTGCTTAAAAATTCAGTACTTACACTGTGACGCATGCCTCTGTGTGCAATTACTCCAATAAACAGAAGAGGTGAAACAGAAATGAACACTTGGATTGCTTGCTTATCATTGTGTTCATCAACAGCGTGACAAGCAGTAAAAACTAAAAGGATTCAGAAGGAAATTCAAACCAGAATACCAAAATCTGATTTATGTTTCTTCTGTTTAAACAGCAATGAAAATATTGGATTTGGGACTCATTAAAATCAGATTTGAATTGGCAATGCAAACAAAAAACAGCTGCTGCTGATCATTCAAAATGGTGTCAGCAAAGGCCTTTTATAATAAAAGTTACTTCATAGACAGTTAGTTTACTTGAAATTAATGTCAGAGGTCAGATGTTCCAAACACAGCAGAGCTGGTGAGGGATGACTTGTTCTGGAGACGGTTCTGTTTGAGCTCGTTTCTACAACACTTGACCTGCGCTTTAAACACACCTGCTCAGAAGGGCTTTTCTGACATATAATGATCTCGCTCTGAGTGCTTAGAATATCTCGCCTCGGTGCCAAACACCTGAGGCTGGTGCAGATTTATCATCGGCACCCTTCAGGCAGGCATCCATTAAAAATCTTGAAATGTTGAAAACTTCACGGCCAGGGAACAATCAAATGATTGCTTGTTTAAAAAATGTTCCAGACATTTTAGGTGCTGCGAAAATTCCATGTGCTAAAGACGTAAACGTGAGTTTGATGGGTTGTGAAAATGTAACATTGTTAATCACACTCTCATATTTATGATTTGGAAAGTCAAAACAGCCCAAAGCACATAGCTTTGTTTTGCACGTGCAGAGCAGATGTTCCTGTCCATAATAAACATTTACAGAGTGTTCATGTAATAAGAGAGGATGTGTTGGTTCATCAACACCCTCACAAACATCAGCTGATTAGAGGGGTTGAAACTTAGACAAGTCCTTCTTCATTTCGCAGTATTTAGTGCTGACTTGTCCTATAGCCTTAGCGTGCTCCTCATCCACCTCCTCCTTTAATCGCTGCTGCTCCTTCAGGAACTCTGCCCACTCATCTTTCAACCGCTCCATGTTGGCCTGCAGCTGGGCGCTCTGGAAGAATGCAAGAAGATGAGAATACAAACAAACAAAAGGTGACAAAAAGTTTTAGCAAATGTCTCACACCAAACTTGATTTGTAGAAAAGACTTCATTTTGACAGCACAGCTTGATCAGAGATTCGAGTTGACAATAACAGCAAAGAAAAGATAAAGACGGCTTTTTTCATGTTTGATTGGGCTCGTACACTGCTCTGAAGATGCTGATGATGTAAGGCAGTGTACGGGGGATTGTGGTGTGTGGACACAACATCATAAGTGCCTGTAGCTGTGCAATAATTCAACAATACAATACTCTGGCATTAATACTGCATTTATATTATACATTACAATTAATATTTCTTATTTATCTATACTTATTTATTTAGTCTAAAGGATACTAAAAGACAACACCCATCTCAGCCACAGTCTGTTCACCCTGCTGCCATCTGGCAAGAGATACAGAAGTATCCACTGTTGTACAATTAGACTACTGAGCAACCCTGGTATTGTAAAATGTCAAATAAATGAACCTTTAACCTTTTTAACCATTTTATTCTAGCATTTTGAACACATTAATAGATCATTTTACATACTTATTTTTCTTTAAATGTTCTCTACGCTTTCACAGTGTATATTTCTATTCCTAAATGGGAGCAACTATGAAGTGACTCATTAAAGCATTTCTGATGCAGAATCTGCAATCCAATCTAGTTTTTAAGGCTGTGACATACGTTTTGTCCACCTGTGGTCAAAGTTTTTAGCCTGGAGTTGTTTTTACCTGCTGTGCCTCTAGCTCCCTCTGCTGGACTCTCTCTGCCATGTGATTTGCAGCCTCCACTGTAGAACGGGAGAAAAGCAAAGAAATATTCTTATGTTTTATATTTGAGATTCACATTTTCTCCTACACAACACAGATACAAAACTTTTAAGATGGCCATTATTCAGTAAGTAAGTAGGCCTCTTGTGTCATCATACCATCATAGGGATTTTGCTGAATATGCCTCTGCATTTTTAAATATGAAGCTGGGTTCACAAATACATCGCTGTCAACATGACAATCAGCACATTGTATTATAATGGCACATGCTTATAATTACATTTGTAAACTGACCAATACTAAATACAATGTCAACAAATACAAGAGTCTGATTAGAGGTCAGGTCAAGCAGGAAATGAGACGATTTTAGATTTAAAACAAAGTCTCAGGTGTAAATCTGAGAAAGAGGAGACTTACGCCGTTTAGTGACGTCAGACAGCAGCTGGTTCATGCCTTCTAAATTTGTGGGCAGCATTTGCTCGTTTGATTCCAGCACCATTTTATTGAGGTTCTCCAGCAGTCTGCTCTCCCTGTGCCCACGTTTCTCCTAAACAGCAGCAGAGGAAAGTTTAGCCTTGTCACACACAAACAACAAAGTAAATAAAAAACTACTAAACTGTCGTGTAGTCCAGCACTGGATCTTAACGTGTCGCGTTCAGTTGAAATCATTTCCTGGGATTGTCTTTTCAACAATAAGAGACAATACTGTATCTGTAAACCACTGAATCTGTTATTTGGCTTAGTAATATTCTAAATGAGTCAATTTGCACAACAAACAGCACACAGATTATTTCACTAAATGAGAAAAACTAAATTCAGTAGTTCATGAAATTGTGTATAATGTAGATAAATATAATACAGTATATTGCAATTTTAATTTATTGCGGTACATTGTTAAAACATAATAACAGAAAGGAAAAAATAATGTTTTTTTATTGTATCTGTGACCCAAAATGTAGTGTGTTGTGGGTTACGGTTATGTGGCACAATAGTGTTTACACCCTTATTGTTTCCCCTGCCAGCCCACACATTTTTCCTCCTTAGCCACTATGGCAGGCATTCTGATGGGGACATTTGTGCACTCACATGACTGAATGTCCCTCACTGATTGTTTTCTAATACTTGCAGGAAAGTTATGGCACTTAAATTGGTGTGAATTTTCCTGACATGTAGATTCTCAGTGTGTGATGTACAGCTTAGAGAGTGACAGCAGTGTTGAGGGATAAAGAAAATCAAAAATATTGGCAAAGAGTTCAAACAGCTGTAATCAGCGGCACTGAACCCACAAGTCAAACACCAAGTCATAGTGTCACATCATCATCACAACTGTATGTAATTCTTGGATTTTAAAGTGGACTGTAGTCTTATAAATAACAGATATTTGTCATGCTCATGACAAAATAATTGTAATGAAGAAAATGATGAAAGACAAAAAACCTGAAAACTATGCGTGAAGTTTGGATGAGCAACAGCACAGTGTGTGAACGTATAAGAAGTGTGTGTGTAGCTGTTTGTAGGAACATGGTCATTATCACAGTGTGTAGGCCACAGTGTCCCATTATAACTTCATGTCAACTACCTCAAACTCTCTGACAAAGTAGCGGATCTCTGCATTGATGACTGGTCTGTGGTCCAACAGTCTGGACTGGATATCACCCACATCTGCAGGAACAACACAGTTCAAATTACATTCAAACATGAAGAACACACAGAAGAGAACATTTTTACATTATTGTGGTAAGTCAGTGCCATGTTTTAATATTTTAAGCACAGTTTCATAGATGGTGCATGCTTTTAATGCTGTGTTAAGTAGCTTGCTTACTATAAAAAGGTATAATCTTACCAGCATCGACCTAATTCCAACCAAGTTTCACTAAACCTTTTAATCCTTTCATGGATGTGAGGCAATACATATATATCAGCGTCTTGGAGGATGAATTAAGTATATATTTTTTAGAAAGCAAACAAATCCTCATGTCTATTACATCAAATGTCATTTCTAACAGCCCCTTTTTGATCTGTATCTTATTAGACCAGCTATAATGTGACATCAGAGCTTTAAAAGACAAACATCGAGGCAAACATGCAGACAACAAGAACGATGTTTCCTTCTGTTGGTTTTCACTCACCTTGAGCAATTTTGTCCATTTTTAGAAACCCTGCTGGCACGTTGGTTTTAGTAGTTAAACCAAAGTTGTGTCTCCTGTGAAGCAGCTAGCTCAACCAGCTGCTAACTGCTAACCACTTGCTAAATGTTCCAAATGCTAAGCTAACTGGGTGCTTATTGTGAAAGCGAAAGAGCTGCTATAAACTATGAGTCATTAACGTGGCCTATGTTATAATAATATAGTGATACATGTCAGCTACAAATTGAAAAAATACCAATGCTAATTGCAGTCAGGTGAGGAGAAGTCAGCTGACTGCGATGTAAATATTTACTACTACTTCCGGGTACGAGGGCGTGGACTGAACCAAGCGGCGGATAGAGAGGGGTGTCACAGTTTTGGTTGGAGGTTTTTTACCAGTCCACGTGAAATACTGTTCTTTAGTCTCGCTTTGAGGTAGGCTATAATTTTTAAAAGTACTTTTTGAGGTAGCTTTTAAATGTCTGCAAGCTTGTTTGTGAGAAATATGATGAGAGACAGTAACATGTAGACTAAAGGAAGTTAGTGTAGGCTGAGGCTTTGCGTGCTGAGGACAGCAGATGTCAGTCTTGCTCTGCGGTGGAACAAAGTTACATCAAAATCCTGCTTTTTAAACTTATTTCCACACATTACCCCTGTGTTAAAATACATCCTGTTGACCTTTAATATAGGAATGTGTTTTTTTTAATACTATACTATATTTTGCACTCTTTCCCTTAAATGGGTCCTTTAATCCTTGCAAGTCACCTTTATAAAAGGTTTATACATTAGTTTATACAGACTGTATAAACTAATGCCGTTATTCAAGGCTGACAACTCATTTACTTTAGCTTTAACACATCCGTGTGTTATAACAACAACTTGGGGGTTGCCAGGTTGTGAAACATCCCTGTAGGTGTGTATTCTACTTCAGCAAAACACTCCAATAGACCTTCCTGCAGATTATCTTAACCAAATTCCATTATTTTAACACATTTCTTTTAAAACATGTATAACTCTAGACTTGATAAATTAGGAGAAAGTGTGAAAATAAGATGTATTTAGTAATGAATTTCCATCACTTCCAACTGCATTATTACCAAACCGAAAAGGAATATTTCACAACCTGGCAACCGAAAAGGAATATTTCACAACCTGGCAACCCAAAAGTGGCTATTATTAATGTGTCATAAATTATTAATTTGTCTCTTCGTAAAGGTTGCCCTTTTCGAAAGTGGTATTCTATAATCCTACAATAATTATCAAATATCAGTCAGTCTTAATGTTATTGTCCTTATTGTATGTTCAGTGCACTTAAAGGGACATTCTTTGTCTTGGTGCTCATATGCTTTGTTTTAAATGTTCTCCTACTGCCAAGGATTATTTTGGTTACAGTCAGGCCAATTAGGAATTATGGTATGATGTGTTACCTCAGGAGATAAGTACACCAAGACGTACGATAATAACTCTAAATAAACTAGCAAACACACTATAATGTTTGTATGAGTGGTAAGATGGCTTTGTCGACCTCTCAGTATCTACATTAGGACAGCTAAATTCATATTAAGTATACTTGTATGTACAACATTTGCATTTGTAAAGATGCCATTATCATAAGATTAGCTACAATAAGGTATTTAGATAAAAAAACATTAATAGTGAGTATGTTTGAAGAATTGTCTTCATCACAGTCACCACAAGATGGCACCAAATCCCTCACATTAGTTTTGAAAATCCAGGGTTGGCAAAGCCCCCTGTGACCGAATTATCTTGGATTAGTAAATGCTTTTATTACACTTCATGAAATGCAAATATATTGGCATAAATGTATTAATAAACACAGCACTTGTGGCAAGAGCAAAGTACATGCAGATATTCAAGTCAGAGTGAGAAGAGGCATTGTTCGGGGCAAATGTTGCATATTAGTTGTCAAAAGTTTGTTTGTGAGCCCTAAATTCATTAAGACTGTCATGCTCAGTTAAGAGAAAATCATTAAGGCACCACTTAAGTCCCCCCACTGTCCACATTGTTTAGTTAAAGACTTATTACATGCACCATTAGTTTTGATTTGGGCCTATTAAAGAGATTAAGTGATTGATCAACAGCCGAGGGAGAAAAACAAGCCCGTCGCTACAGCTGCAGACGCACAAGAGGATCTCTGACAACAGAACATGTCAGATCGAGCAAAGGCCTCCGTGACAGGAATGTGCATCCTGTTGTTTTGTTTATTTATGACTCTGCAGGGTGAAATTAAAAACATTAAGATCAACTCTGAGAATGGGAGAGGGGCTAGTTAAATGCAGCATTCATTACCATATTTAAAGCACAGCAGAGAAACATAAATATCTAACTTGTGGTTCAGAATACTAAAAAAATAAAAGAAGAGACATGTTTACAGAAAAATGCATCATTTAAAAAAATGATTCATCTTGAACAATTATAATGGATTAAAAATAGGAATTCATTAGAATTCACTGATGTGTAATTATATTATTATTATTATTATTATTATTATTAATGATTTAGGTTTGGAGTCAGTAAAAAAAAAAATCTGGAAGATTATCCTGACCTCTACAAAATGTGAACTCAAATCATCTCTTATTTTGAAATTTAACGAAACATTCAAATGCAGTTCAAATAGGATTCTGCACACACAATTTTGGTGTTGGGAATAAGACTTTACATAGTCGGATGAAGCAGGAAAAAAGGAAGCTCAGACTCTAAAAACTTATCCAAAGTTTAGATTTCCACAGCACTAAAGAATTCGGAGGGCCAGGCCAACATCAGCATAACGAGGAAATATCTGTCCCTCTGCATCAGCATCTGCGAGCGTCCTGATGTTCGGCTGCAGTTTGCATGCGAGAGCTCGTTGCATGAGAGCGGATCATGTGTTTCTCCGTGTTTCTGTCCCACAGGTCTATTAAGTGAATTCTGCTTTTTTATTTGACACCCCTGCACGGAGCACAAAGCCTTTCTGGGACACTCGCCAAAATTGTCACAGAATAAAGAAAAAGACATTGTTCAAAGTCATAACAGAGAATGAAACTTGTTCATGATTAATATTACTTTATTAGGTGATACATTTTTTCAGTAGCTGTGTGCTTTAGATAAGATCATTTTGACGCTGTTCAGCCTTTCATAAAAGCTTTATTGACAATATTTACATTATAATATTTCCGTGTTACTGACCTGTCTGATATATTGTCAAGTATTACTGTCTTACAAAAGTGCTTTTATTAAGATTATTAAGACTATTTAATTGTTGAAAATGAAGCTGAAATATTGTTCAGATTTTCGCTCTATTTCCTGTTACAGAGTCGTCTTGAATTACCCATCAGCTCAAGGCACACGGCTGCATTAAAGGTGCACTATGTAGTTTTGGGGAAGACATTTTAATCAGAAGAAAAAAAATCTTCATTGGCTGTTTTTATAAAATAAACAAACTCTTCATTTTCATGACTGTATAAACTGCCACCTTTCCAGCTTCAAACAGTGTTCTGGGGACTTTATTTTCCTCTGAGAACAGTTTGTTTATTCAATAATGGAAAAAAAAAAAAAATTCTAAGTTTGTATTTCTTCTCCAAAAACTACACAGTGCCCCTTTAAAGCTAATCCACTGTAGAATCATTCTTACATTTTCACTGGGAGTTAGACGTGAGCGTATGTACACAATAAACCCTTTAACCACGTATCTATTTTCCTTGTCATATAAGATACAATCTCTCCCCTTATCTTTTTTATTAGACTTCCACATATGATCTGTACACAGGACCAAAGCAGCAGCGTTTCACCCCCCGTGCGTACACACTCGCCAGCATCCAGATGATCTCCTGCAGCACTTCCACAAACGGTGCTTCAGCAGTCCAGTGGGAGGTCTGTGAGTGTGGTTTACCAAACATGCCCACTGGCCCTGCGAGCTCGCCCCGGTGACGTTCTTGCCTCCGCGTCTCTCTCCTCCCCGGCCCGACCACACCGCCCCTGTAACGACGGTGCTCGCATTACCCACTGGGTATAATTATTCTGCATTTTGCTGCTCTCCGTTCTCTCCCTCTCTCATGTTTTCTCTGTCTCTCTCTCTCTCTCTCAGCCTGGCTGGGTCTTGACACCGAGGTCCAGGCGGAGGGCCGCGGGGCCGCTGCTTTGTGCTCACAACGCGCTGAACGCCACTCACTGCACCGTGGCTCTGAACAGGTGGGGGGTGGTGATGCGAAAGAGGGGGAAAAAGGGAAGGGAAGGAGGGGGGTGTTACTCACTGGATGCCAAGGCCTCTAGGCTGGAGGGGAGGTGGGAGTGGAGGGGTGGTTGGAGAGGACCTGCTGCCCAGCAACCCACCTACCCGCTCCTGCCCTTCTCTCTCTCTCTCTCTCTCTCTCTCTCCATATCCAGTTTCTTATCTCATTTTCTGTCTCTCTCTCTCCTTCAGTCCCTGGGCTGCAGGCAGGTCGTTCGTCCCGGCGCCACCACTTTCTTGTCCCTCTGCCCGCTGGAGGCGAGATGCTTCAGAGCTGTCCACCACGGAGGAGAGGTAGGGGGGGTAGGAGGTGGGAAGCAGAAAATAGAATCAAAGGTAGACAGTAAAAGAATGGAGTTCAACAGGATGGTTATAACCCAAATAAACACACTCAAGGCCCTTATGCAGTGGCACTTTAGAAGTCACTGTGTAGCGTGACACTATCCCGCTGTCACTCTGTCCCAAGGCCTGATGGGAAGACACAGTGGCGGTACATGGCTCACAGGCTGAAAATCAACATATGTACTCATCATCCTGCGCTTTTCAGGGAAGGGAAAGATTTTTTTCTCTTTTGCAGCAAAACAGAACGAAACCTTGTCAGGCTCATCTTGCGATGACGGTGAACTGCCCCTTTTCCTTGGAGCCTGAGATCAGCACTGGACTGGAAGTGTGTGTGCTCGTAAGGGGGAGACCAGTGTGTCGGCCACGATTAGCGTTCGCGGCGGGCCCCTGCCGCCATTTCGGGGCTCATCCTGGAGATTAAAGGGAACTGCACTGTCATTTCTCCCATGGGGGGCTGTCCCCCTGTCCTCTCCCGTCCTAGCACGGGGAGGGATCGCCTCTTTCTCCAAGAGGCAGCGAAGAAGTCGACTGAGGGCAACAGGCTGGGGAAGGCTCCAGACCTGTTGAGGCAGAGCGTCCTGCAAAGTGGCCGCAATCAAAGTGACAGATGTTGGGGCGGAGGGAGCGCCGGACGAGGATATCTCTGCGTTTGCGGCGGGCAAAATCACTGCTTCTCCTGGCTGTAGCATCTCAAACACACATATACACTTAAATAACACATCCACATGTATGCACACACACTACGACTGGAGCGGAGGGGGAGCTGAGACTGCGAGGTGGAGGGGAAGCGTCGACTGAGCTCCACTTGATGGTTTTTGAAGTTTTTCTTCAGTTTGTGTGTGTGTGAGTGTGCGTGTTCGCTGAAATTCGACGTGGGACAGAGCAGAGCAGAAAGGCAAGGAGTAGGAAAAAAGGGGGTCTGCCCTGGGGTCACGCACACAAACTCAAACACACACACACACACACTTTTTTCGGGCTGCTGTGGCATGTTTGGAGCAGTGCCTCGTCAGATTAGGGCCATGCTGGCTGTGTTTGATGGCCAACCTGGACAGACAAGGCCTGCCAGGCACAAACTGCTCAGGCACATGATGTCAGGGCGGACACACACACACACACACACACACACACACATGCACGCATACACAAAAATTATCCCGCGCCAGACCAAAGAGACAGATGACACCCAGCATGAAGCTAAAGCCAAAT
This sequence comes from Pagrus major, assembly GCF_040436345.1. Taxonomy (NCBI): domain Eukaryota; kingdom Metazoa; phylum Chordata; class Actinopteri; order Spariformes; family Sparidae; genus Pagrus; species Pagrus major. The sequence continues at coordinate 12,226,278 of NC_133233.1, forward strand.
CTGTAAGCATCCGCTGCGATCCAGCTGGCTAGCCCTAGGGTACCTGTCTCTGCGAAGTGGAATCAGCGTCACCCCCGTGAGCTGTCAAATTAGCTCACAGGGCTGGAAATGCTGAAGAGATTTGGCCCCTCGTTGTGGAAGAGCAAAAAAAGAGGGGGGGAGGGAGGGAGGGTGGTATTAAAAAAATGTTATTAATTCATCCTCCTGTTGGGAGAAATGGTTAAACTCCCAACTACATAAAAATCAAGTAAGGTGGAGTTATTAGTGTCAACCTGTGTGTAATGAAGACTCACAAAGGACACGTGTACACACACACACACACACACACTGTTCCAACACCAACAAACACACATGCACACGCATACATGCTGATACTAGCAGATGCACATGCTCAGACACAGAAAGAACTGTTACACACATACACGTATGCACCCTATGTGCTAATTCACGCACACACACACACACACACACACACACACACACACACACACACACACACACACACACACACACACACACACACACACACACACAGTGCCAGGGGCGAGTTTTCAATTACTGCCAGTGCTAAGCAGTCACCTGGGAGAGATGTACCATGTTTGAGTGGAAAGGCATTTCCACTAAGGTTTTTTTTTTTTTAATTTTTTTTTTTACCTCTTCTTGTCCCAGTTGTGAGACAGCTGTGAATGTCAGGCACATGATCAAAAGTGACATTAAACAAAACATCAAATGTTTCCTCGCTGAACATTTACATCACAGGAAATGATCAAGGAAAGCCTGTCTGAAAAGTGAGATTTGAAACAACTGTTGAATGCTCAAAAAAAGGTTCAAGATGGAAGGCCCCGGGGATAAAGTTGTCCATTTAGTCAAAATTAAATCATGTAGTTAGTGTGAAAAACTGAAAGTGCAGCAACATGAAGAGAGACATCACGCCCTAAATCAACTTAAATACATAAAAGACATAAGAACACATTTTCCAAGTAAGTGCTGTTGCCATGGTCGCGTCATCACTAAGATATGTGAAATGTGTTTTTATATTTTAAAAATGAGGAAAGCGGCAAAACCTTTTGTAAATGTTTGACTTACCACCCTCACCATCATTCACATATTTTTACCATTGGTAACTAAAACTGCATTAGGAATTTATGATGATGCAGCCAAATAGGAACAATAACTTTCACATATCCACCAGCTGCCAAAATTGGGACCCGTGATCTTCACAAAAATCATTTCATGTCACTTTTTAAAGGTGCAATGTGTACGAATTGGCCACTTGTTGAATTCTTACTGAACACAAATGGGGGGCGGCAAATCACAGAGCAATCCCTAACTGCTTCCAACTGGAGCTAATGTTAGCTACTTAGCTTAGTTAGCCCTGCAGTTAGCAGTCCGGACAGGGAGCTTGGAGCACCAGGGAAGTGTAGGTGTTTCCACTGCTGGCAAGCTAGTTAGCATGCTCAACATGCTTAGCAACACATTACTTACATAACGAAGAAACTGTTACTCGTTCACATTCTGTTGATTATTTGAGTTAATTTTTGAATGTTTTCAACCAAAATTCTTACATATGCTCACACACCTTTAATTTTCTTTGCAATAAAACTCACAAAGGAGATGAAAAGAAATAAATCTGGTATGAGGAAAAATTTAAAAGACCCTCCCCTGTCTTAAAAAATGAAAATACCCTCTCTTGAGCAAAATATACATAACCCTTTTATTACATTGTGCTTTCCTAGAAAGTAACAGATCCAGAAAGTAAAGAAAGTAAAGCTTTATCAAGACTACTCCAAAATGAATAGCCGATAGGCAGTTTTCATTGTATCTCATTATGAAATTGAGATGCTGACTCATTTCCACTACTGCAGACCTGTTATGTGCCGAGCTCAAAAAAGATTTCTTACAGAGAGATTTTGTTCATTTTGTCTCTTTTGATCTCTGCCGGCAACCTAAGCCAGAGAAAAAAACTGCTCTCTTATTCTTGTAAGAAATAAATAAATAAAAGATGGCTGCCAAGTTTTAACCAGGCTGAAGTCCTTCTGGGCCCAGAGTGTCCCTGCCATGCTGGCACGCTAATAGCCACAGCAGGTCTCCTGTGTGTGAGGTGACATGGACAATAGTGAGGAGGTAAGGACTGCCAACAACAACACTGCTCCCTGGTGTGTGTGACAACATGTTGACCCCTTTGGAGAGCCTGTCCTGTCCTGAGACAGACCAGTGTGTGTGTGTGTGTGTGTGTGTATTTGTGCGTTAGGGTGTAAGATGGAACCTGACAGGAGTTTAGCGCTGATGACCACCACGGCGAGAGATGGCAGCGCTCCTCCTGAAGGGAGATACTGTCACTCTTCTAAGTTTGAGTGTGGGTGTGTGATTGTTCTTCCTGGCTGAGCTTCTTGGAAAACGACACACTTTCTCAGTATTGTGGTTTTGAAAAAACATTTCTCAATATGTCTTCTTTCTGATCATGTGAGCATAGCAGTAGTCCATCCACTGATGAAAATGATGAGATGCCCTTTGGAACAGCTAGTAAGTTGACTGTGAGTTAAGATTTTTAAGCATACTAGCAGCATGGATGCAGTTTTCTATAAAATTTGGTGCAGACATTCATGGTCCCCAGAGGATGAAGTCTGCTGACTTTGATGATTCCCTGATTGTTTTCTACATTAAGGCTGGGTTGCACCAACAAGGATTCATTTAATCTAAGATTAACTCTAATCAGAGTTTAGTAAAACTAGTAAAACGTTAACTTTCGGCTGCTCTGTATCTCTTAATAAAAATGTCACATTGTTTAGAAAATTAAATGTGCGTTTTACCAAATTAGTAGAGCCTTGGTAGCACAGATTCTTTAATAATACAGCCAGGAGGAAGAGTGTTTACACCAGCCCGCTGTTGTGAAAATGTCTTGAAATGTCTTCCACTCAAGACAAGTGCTCTGTAGTTTAAGTCACACCTTGAAGCAGGTAGCCTTGTTGCGATGGTGATGTAAATCCCAGCTGTGCTCATCTAATGTGCCCAGTCAAGCCGAGTCAAGCCAGGCTAGCACATGTGGAAATGTGAGTTAACCAGCTGCATTACATTTATCGGCCATTCTGCTAACGGTAAAAGCCAAAAAGCGAAGCATCCATTGTAAATACCATCTAAAAAAAATACACAAAAGATTAAAAAGACGTTGGTAAGTTCTGTTTCTGATTACTTTGCAGATTCATAGATAATGTGTTTCCAGTCAGTTTCCTTTGAAAATAACGAATAATAAACTTGCATGTGTCAGTGCCCATGCTCTCTGAATTAATCATTTCAGCAAATAAAATGTCCACATTCATAAAACCTGGTTGCATTTTCCATTACCAACATGTGAAAAGCTTCACAAATGCCTCTATACACACTCTGTCATCTTTGAACGTGCTGAAAGTTACGGATTGCAGCTTTAAGGCACCTTCATCATTCAACTCTTCTTCTTCTTCTTCTTCTTCTTCTTCTTCTCTCTGCTGATGTTTGTCCCTGGAGGTGCTCTCTTAATGTCTTTGACTAAACTTCAGCCAGTCTTGGCAGTGACGGTGCCCCATAGGAACACAGTTGAGAGGAGACCAATATGATTGTAATGGAGGGTTTGCGGGCAGGGTCTATCACACTGTGTCACCTATAAAAAGCACAAAAGCCAAGTGGCGGGGTGCATAACACTCCTGGCTACAGAGATTTAAGAACAAAATCACATAAGCTACTCAACTGTTCTATAGAGACGCCGTAGAGAGAGGGGACATTTTCATTTTAGTCTTCCTGTTGTGTCACACTCACCACTGATGCAGTGAACACCGCGGTGTCACATTAGCTGTGGAGGGGACTTTTAAGCATGAAAGCCTTGTTGAAAGTTGACGTCTTTATTTTAGTGCCATAATGAAGAATGTACTCGTTTTGAAAGCGTGTAAGGGTAATTTAATTTTGCGAAATCCTCTCGGCTGATGAATGCAGTGCCTTTATTTGCGGTGACTAAAAAAAATTTCAGACACAGATGATTGATTCTGTTCAGATTAAACTGCACCAGAAACAAATCTTATTTGCATTATTGACGTTGTGACAGACTGAAATGATTTTTGATCAAATTTCATTAAAAAATTGAATTTCAAAACAGCCTCACTCCTCTCATTACAGCAATATTATAAAAGTCATGATATAATTAGCCCTAACACAAAGCACCTACTTGATATAATGCATATCATTAGCATTGCAATGGCAATACACAGTGTGAAATGACAAATAACACACCGCATTAACACCATGTCAGCTGTCGGCGAGTGTCTTAACTTATTCCTTGTATCTATGCATCTGTGTACATTATCTATGCGTGTGTTTGTGTGTGTGTGTGTGTGTGTGTGTGTGTGAGGCATCATCACATGCTCCTGCCCCTGAGGTGAGTGGATGAATGAAGGCTGTAAAGAGGAGCATGACAGCTGTGAAAGTCACAAGGGGAGTCCGCCAGCCCCGTAAAGGAGGCAAAGTTTCCCCCCCTTTGGGTATGACCTGAGTATATGTGTGTCTGTGTGTGTGTGTGTGTGTGTTAGTGGACATATCTCTGTATTACAATGTAACAGTTGTAGTGTACATAGTGTGTGTGTGTGTGTGTTTTTAAAAAAGACAGACTGAATATATGCATGCATTTGTGTGTGTTTCTGTTGCCTGTTTGCATGTGTGAGGTTGTTCCTGGAGCTAAATGCCACACACTGGAGTCTATTGTGGAGCCTATCAGCACTCTATTAGAGCCCCACATCCTCTACCCCCTCCGCCGCATCAACAGCATCTTTCATCGCCGCCTCTCCCTCCCACCTTCACCCCTGAGGGAAGGCAGTGTGTGTGACCGTGCGTTCATACCCTCCGGAGTTCACTTCAAAAAACTGGTGGTTTTAGATGGGTCAGAGTTTGCGAAATGCTGAGGCATGTTTGAGATAGATAGATAGTTCTCTGTGTGTGTGCGTGTGTGTGTGTGTATAAACCTCAGCAGCACAACATTCGAGGATCAGGAGATACAGAGATGACTTTGTGTTTTCCTGTCCAAATGTCGATTTCACACCGCCCGCGTTTTGCGGCTGCTTTTCAAAGAGGCCAGTGATCAGCTGTGTGTCATGTGCTGTTAAATTTAGCCCGGACAAGAAGTGTTTTCTGTTCGTCCCTCAAGATCAAATGATATAAACACTGTTCTGAAACACGCTGTTCACGAACCAACGCAAATCATCCACTGTCCCTCGGGGTCACTAACCTTAGGCAGGAACTTCACTGTTTTAAGGGCTTACTATTAAACTTAATCTGTTATATTCATCTATCAAAATATCATGCCTGTCTTCTTCTGAGAATGTCTCTTCTTCTGCAACGGGCTCTTATGGGTGCCAGTTGAGGGTGTGAATCGAAGCCCCTGGCCCTTCACTTTGACAACATGGCCCATTGGCTATTGTATTGTACAGAGAGGCTGTAATCCATTTCATGGGACAGTGAAAATGAAAGCGGCCCTCACCAGTTTGCACCCTGCAAATTGGAGAATTAGCTTGCCTTTAACCTTTTAGTGATCTGTTTGTCTTCTGCTTATCCATGCCTGTCACTGTTAAACACACACACACGCCTGCATGCTGAAAACACTCCTTAAGCTGAAGGTTTATGACTTCCAGTAAAACATGTGACCTGAATTTTTTAAAGAACAAAAGATATTCATTGATTTATAACGACGGCCTTGGCTTGCACCATAATTCAGATGTGCCCTTCCAGAGGCTGCATGACCAATTTAGGCTTGATATAGCCAGCTAGCATTTGATTGGCTGAAAGGGAGGGGGGCTTGAAGGGTCACACCATGTACAAATTTGATATCTGAAATATTAACTGCCAGACATGGAGGAGGCGATCAGCTGAGGAGCTGATCGGTGTGCTGACAACAACAGCAATTAGCTTCACTGCATGACCTGTTTGTGTGACCTAATGTTGTGAACTTTAACCCCCCACGATCAGTTCACCAAAAGGCGAAGCTGCTATGTTGCTCTGCTACTGCCATGTTGGTCTGACAAGCAATGGTGCACGTCGACAGATTAAAAAGTATAACACCAGGATATGAAGCATATCATTGCGGTTGGTTTGAAACTGGTGCAAAGACCAAATTGAATGATTACAAGTGAAACATAACGTTACACAAAGAAATGTCCGTCGTGCCACGACTGACCCATTTCCGTTGCGGTGTGCTTTTGGTCATTCACGCAGCTAGCCTGATTGCCAGCTTACGTGATTACTCACTCCATCTCCTGCACTGTACAGCACAAGTAACGCAATTTTGTCCATACCAACATGTTTTGCAGTAGATATCATGTATGCATTTAACTAACAGCTGGCGGTTGATTGGTAGCCTAATCTGTGCTGGGTCCACAAACTGAAAACGCAATCTCAAAAACGAACACAACCTCTGCGATCAGTCCGGATATGTTTCCTGTTCAGTGTAACCAGAGCGTAACTCTTAGGATGTTCAGGAAATGTAACCTTTGAAAGTCAACATATCTGGTCATGGGTTTATTTAAAAACGAGTTGGTTTCATAAGATCTTACTCATTCAACATTTAAAATTGCCCCCTCATTTTTAACAGTCACTTCATCCTGACAAGGACCTGTTTGTATCTCTGTGGTACAAAAAATTCAGTTTTTATCTTTTCCAGTAAACACATCATTCTGACTGATTTTATTTTGGATCACTACACTTTGAATCACAGGAACACAAAGATCCCATGTTTTTCAGAGTTGAATATAGTAAAATATAAAGGAAAACATTTTGCTTCTGCAAAACAACTTAATTATTTTAGTCAATCACACTTTACAATACAGTTAATTCAAATGTGGACGTATCTCCCAGTCTGTTTATTTAGTAAATCATCAATATCTACTGTATACCCCTCAATTCGGAATGATCCAGGAATTATGTATGTAAAGTCAATGTTTATTTCAAATTATGAGGCGAAAGTAACTATGGATCGTTGTTTATCACAATGATTTAATCTCACTGTGTAGTGATTTATTATAAATTCATACTTTTTATGTCAAAAGATGAAAGCCAAGAACTCAGTCTATGAGTTTGTTTATCAGAGTTCAAGAGATCGGTTGCTTCCTCTTCCTCCTCCTCCTGAATGTCTCACCCATCCCTCCCCTTCTCACCCTGATCATAATGATCCAGCCCCATTTGTCTGTGGGATGTCATGTGTATGTTTCTATGTACTCTCTGTTTGTCTCTCTCTCTCTCTCTCTCTGTGTGTGTCTGGGTTGGTGGGTGGGGGGGCTAAGAAAGGACCATTTGAGCAGAATGTGTGTGTGTGTGTGTGTGTTGGTTTGGGGACTGTCTGTGCCAGATTGCAGCTTCATGCCCTCAGTCCAGTAGATAACCAGTCAGCAGTGAAGCCACCCTCCTGACACACACACACACACACACACACACACACACACACACACACACACACACACACACACACACACAAGAGTAAAATGTGTGTTTCTGCTTCATAATCATGTCCTTTCAAGATTAATCAATTAAAGTACAGTTGACTGGCTGTCCTGTCACTGTCACTCACCCCACCTCAAACTGCATGATGTACCCACTATACTGTGTGGCATCACTGATATTTATATATTCATATCAACTCTGCCATCATATCAGTCTGTGACTCACTTACTGTTTCTGTGAACCTATGTATGAACAGTATCTCCCTCATTAATCTGCCTGAAACTCTACAATCTATACCAAGGACACAGAAACAGACACAGTGACAGACAAGTCATAAAATGATCAATATATTTCTGGAGGGGTTGTATTTGACTTTCCAAAACCAAAATCCCACATTCACACACACTTTATGCAGCAAATGACCAGGTGTGCAGAAGTGAGGAGGTAACAGAAAAACAGTTTGACTATGAAACCAGCTTAATACAACCAATATTTAAGTTTTGTTCAGCGTTGACCTCTAGTGGACATAGTTGTTATTACAACAGCAAAGGAGGACGTCAGGTGAAGTAGCATTAAGAATCCCCAAAGTCCCCAAGGGGAACTGGGTGGACTGGTAAAACATTCACTGTACAGCCAGGGGACCATTGTTCATGTCCAGCGTAAAACCAAAAGTTTTACACTGAAGTTGCATCAGTAACTGAGCTATTTTAACCATACCCATGAGGTTTTCCTAAACATAACCAAGTAGTTTTCTTGCTTAATCCTAACCAAACTGGGAGCTTACAGCAAAGATTCAACACACCTTTAACTGGCAATTGACATATTCAGTTGTAGTAGGTATGAGGACTGTTGGACCTTTCACCGTGCTTTTGAGTGTGGCTGTTTGGAACAGTTATAAATACTTTTGCCTTCTTACGTACATGAAAGGAGACCCAACACTAAACAAAGTAAGCAAAACCTTGCTTGCCATGCTGTCTGATGCGCTGGAGAAACATTTGATCAGGGCAGCTGATGCAAAACGCATGCATACGAATGTGATCTGTAGGAGATATGTCAACGAAGGTTCTCAGTCATCCAGTTCATGGTATTTCTAAGTGCTGTATCGTAGGTAACTGGACGTGTTTCAGTTTCTTGAAGATGTTTCACCTCTCATCCAAGAGGCTTCTTCAGTTCTAACTAACTGGAGGGGAATTGCAGGCTTTGGTTTCTTTTTTATTCAATTTTTCAATTTCTTCATCTTCACGGGAAATATAATTTCATTCAAGTCAAAAATGGGTGAATCATGTTTCCTTAAAAAGAAACAGGGAAGATACAGGGTGGGGCTGTTGTATCATAGGAAAGAAAAGGTGCAAGTGTAAAATCTGAGAGAAATTAGGCAAATGGCGATGATCAGATTAATCTCTAAAACGGAGACAGAGGAACTCACAACAGTTAAGGGAACTATTTTTTCTCTCTGTTGTTGGATTAATCCCTGCACCAGGGGAAACCGCTGACACTTGAAGGAGAGTTTACATAGAACTTACTGGAACTGAAGCTCTTTGTCTTAAATTGTCTGCAGATGGACTCTCCTCTCTCTTTTGAATAAAATCTTTTGTTTTTGTGGTGAAAGCATTGTGCTGGGTCATTTCGTAGCAGCATTCCTCTGCGTAACCACCAGGCACCACATCCATGTCCTCATTAAAAATAACTAGCCGGTTTTCACACAAGAATAATAAAGAGAGCGGGGTCATTAAGTTAACAACTCATATTCAAAGTTAATGATATGAAACCTTGTTTATGTTCTGTTACATTGTCATCAGCCCCGTGTTTTTTTTTTTTTTTTTAATCATTAGGGAAATGAGATGCGTCACAAAGAGAGAGTTCTCTGCAATTTAACTCCAGGTTTAAATAAATTAGTCATCTCAAATTAAAAGCAAACTCTTCTAATAAGAAAAGACAGGCCATAAAAAAATCCGCCATCCTGGTGACGTATGCAGATGAGAAATATGCAAATTAGAAGACTGTTGCTGTTTTGTTATTTTTCCCATGGAGGTCAAATTACAGTAAATGGCTGAGGGCAGTGCTCTCTGCCCACCCAGGAGTCTGTCTATTAGCTCCTCACCCCCCTCACCCCTTGCCCCTCCAAATATCCTCTATGCTTACTTCAAATGCCACCCTCCCTGTGCTCTCACTTTTTTTTTTTTTTCTCAAAGTACACCCCCCTGTCACAGGGTTTCAGCTGCAATTACTTTTAGTATCACTTCTCAGTGAGAAGTCAACTTCCCTGGAGGCTTCCTATCAGAACCTATTACAGCAGGGGGGCAGGCTGAAGTTAAGTGGCATGACCTGTGGGGTGGATGGAGCAGGAGGAGGGGGGGATAAATGTATGGCTAATTTGTGGAACATTTGAATAAGGGGATGAGGATTGTGACGGGGGCCACACAATGTGACAGCATGGCAAATGAGAAGACCTTGACTCAACCGAGGCCAAGTGTGCTATCGTTTCGTTAAAAATGTTTCCAAAGAATTTTTTTCAAATTTTTTTAGGCCTGTTTTCTGAACTCATTCAGCTGAGTGGGTCGACCCTCTCCCTCGCTTTTTTGTTGCTTCCTTCACCCTTAATTCACCTCATGCCCCCAGGCCAAAACCATAACCCCATGAATGGGTGCATGACCACACACACCCATGCACACGCACATACTCACACGGACAGAAAAATGCGAAGAAGCTGCAGCTGAGGTAGATCAGCAGAAGGGGTGAGGAGCGATCGAGGCGGCTAATTCAACAACAGTTATCTGTGTGTGTGTGTGTGTGTGTGAGAGAGAGAGAGAGAGAGAGAGAGAGAGAAAGGAGAGATCTAAGGTGCAATCTTGTGCAATCTCCTTGCCCCGGGTCACACATATGTACTTTAGCACCAACGTGCCGAATCAACCACCCATCTCTCTGATTGATGAGCTGAGTGGGTGCATCTCGTAAAAACTCGGTTCTCGCTGCACACCTGGGATCCTTATGCAATCCGAGGTGAGGCTGTGTCTTGCAGGAGATAGAGAGGATAAAAACAACTTCAGAAGTTCTGCTGGCATAAATGCATACATATGGTAAAGTGGTATTTGCAGATTCACAATAGTGATAGAAAAGCCTCTGAGCCATAGTCTGAGGTAAGCAATCGAACAGATGTCGGATTCGGTTGTTCAAATAATGATGTACTACTCAACAGATGGTGATGAAAGAGAAGATCAGAGTATACATACATCCATAAGTTAGGCATGTGCCTAATGAAACGTTAAAGTATATTTTATTACAGTCTTATGACTCTTATTTTCTCCGCTTTGGTCATAATTTTTATAGGTTATGATAACAGTTATTGCACCAAGTTGATTGCTGAGAGCTGTGAACACTAACAGAAGTCAGACAGGGCAAGAAATGAGAGGTCAGAGTATTAGACAGGCTGTAAACAAGCCAAAAGTTCAGCCAGACTGTATTTCACAGTAAAATAGAGATAGTTGTAATTGTTAAGGTTAGGTAAAAAAACAGGGATCCAAAGGCAAGGCGCTAAGGCAGGCAGGAAGACGTGACAAAAAGTGACCTGTCTTCATTTTATTCATGCCACTGAGAGTAGCCAGAATTCAACTTTAAGCACATGAGGAGCGGCAACGAAAACTGCATCGGATATCACCTGCTGATATCACCACCACAACACTAGACGGATGCATCGCACGTAATCAGGCCGTACTTTGTTTTAATTATATTCCCCATGACAACTGTGTTTACTTTGCTTGGTGAGCAGAAGGTGTGCTTTGGACATGGCTTTGCCAGCTGTGTGTTACTGAAAGGAGAAAATAACAGAGACCCTTTTTTTAACGTGCTGCATGTCATTTTCACTCTCAACAATCCCGAATGGCATCCAGGCTTATTGGAGCTGGGGTCCGCACAGTATCCCCATGGTATCTAGTTACATTTTTGAGGTAGCTCCAGAGCCTATGCCGGTAGCTGCCACTCATGCAGGTACATCCTAACCCCTTAATGAATATAAATGGGGCTAAACATGTAACGTAACAACATCTGGCAGATGAGCCTTTGTTGTCTCTTCCAAATATGTTTAACTAACCAGACTTCTTTTGAGTGATGTCAGCGCATTTCCACATTTTAGCAGCTCCTTTAATATTTGCCTTACTAAGGCTGTCAGATAATCCCCTAACATGACAGTTAATCTCTTAGATGTGGTCTGACACACCTCAAGAGGACCAACCAGCTGAATACTCCTCGCCTCCCCTTCTCATTACAGTGGCTGCTAAAAAATGCAAAACATACAAAAGGCATTCTCGAGAGCCAGGGTTCGGTTTGTCCTTTTTGGGCTACTGTAGTAACACGGCAGTGAAACATGACGGACTCCATGGGAGAATCCTCTCCTTCTGTAGATATAAGAGGCTCATTCTGAGGTAACAAAAACACGAATAATCATGAATATTATATTCCAGTTCTGCCCTTAAATCCTACACGCTGTACCTTTAATATGGTTCTTTCTGAGCATCAACACGATTAATTGTAACCAAGAATAGTGTGTATTTGCTCAAAGGATGAACCTTCACGTATTAACATTTCTATATAAAGATATTAAGTTATAGAAGTCGTATAAAGTGGAGAAAGCAAATCTCTTCTTCACGTCTACAGGAATAACTTTACTGCAAGAACATGTTGTGAACAACACATGCCCCCCCTCCTCCCTCCTTGCGTCCGTCATAGCTGCGTCCTTGCTCATACACTCATGTAATTGCAACAGACAATCAGATGCCATCTTTATGGGCGCATGGTACAACTGTCACAAAGTGTAAGAGCACGATGGAGCGCGGTCGATAAGTCCTGTCAAAAGAGCTTACGACACGCTAACGCTCCCCTCACCACCACGCGGTGTTGATTGTTCCACTGAATCAGTCAGCGAGAGACGAGGGAGTCCTCCTGCTCTTAGCAGATGTCGCGGCCGATGCGTTTCCCTCTCTCTGATGTTGTTAATAAGAATTAATGAAGGGTGGTGGCGGCTGCGTGGCTGTTAGTTGCTGCGTGGGTAGAGGGGACGACTGTCCTTCTTTTATGTTAAGTTAACGCAAGGTGACAAAGGTGTTGGGAGAGGATGAGGAGGTGACATGGGTAAAGCCTGAACGTTTGACTCTTTTCCCTCATCATGAAGAGACAGCAGTGACCCCTGCTCCTGCAACTTTTGGCTCACTTCGGATCAGTGACTGCTGATTTTGGGAGTCCAGCTCGCCGACAAAATCTGCTTTCCATGGACACTTAACTTTGTGTATTTGTGTTACTGGAGGCTAAACTCGTCAGCTCAACAGCTCTTTAAAGACAGCTCTTTAGGCATATTAGATTGTGACCATTAATACAGCAGCAAGCAACTATTTGTTATGTAAATATTTAATGGTTTAATAGACCATATTCACACTGCAGCCATTTTCCTTTGATGTAATGCTCAGGGTGGGAAACTCAAATGCTGGGAAAATGATTATTTGTCACCATTTCATAGCTTCCCAAGTGATCAGCAACAACAAAACGATGACAGTGAAAATCTGTAGGGCCATATTTCAGGTTAAAACAACACATTTGATAACCCATCAGCTAATGTTAGCATCCAAACACTTCCAAGCTAATGTTAGCATTGGATTACATTCTTCCAGGCTTAAATAAATGTGTCCAAGATGTGCGTGGATATTTTAGAAATAATAGTAGTTGAATGCTAAAGTTAGCTGTGGTCTAAAAGTTATCAGATATGTTGTTAAACCTTTAAATGTGGCCCTATGTCCCCAAAATGTCGAATGCCCTTCTTTCATAGGACCTCCAACCATAGCCATACAACATCTGAGTTTTCCACCCTGAGCGTGGCATCGGAGAAAATGTCCACCGTGTGATGATACCTGAGTTATTACCCGAGTTTCTATGCTATTTTTCTTTCACAATCACAATCGTTTTCAACATGGCCACTGGGTAAGAAACTTTGTACTAAAATATGCTCCTGAAACATTTTGACATCAGAAATAATGAAGTGACAGAATCCTATTTCATATCTGAAATCATATTTAATCATATTTGATTAACACTACCTAACGCTGCAGTTTGACATGAGCCAGCGTTTCAAAGCAGGACACAGAATGGTCATAAACCTTCCTCTTATTCTCCAGTAACAGAATGTCACATATTTCATTATTTTATGGATTTTTTAGCCTTTATTTGAAAATTGACAGTGGTAGGTGACGGATGATGACGCACAACGAGGATCCCCGCTAACTGCATGTCACAATGCGAGACTGGTTTAGTAAAGTCTTGGTCGCAATCTGGGTCAGAGTGTGTGAAACTACACTTGTGTTGATCAGTGTATTCTGCGTTGTTTAATGCCATATTTTGACTGCTTTGGTTTGTAATTGCTCGCCACTGTCAGAATCTTTACACAGGCTGTCTTTAAATTGTTAATCAGCAAAAGAGTCGAGAACGTTCTCTGTTTTGAATTGACACTAAATATTTCTTATGTTTCTCTATAAACATCTTTATTTATTTCTTCTAATCCTGACTCTGTAGTGCTCAGATGACTTGCTGATGTGGTACAGGAAACAGGGCCACCTAGGTGCATGGCCTCTTTGGCAGTGATGTAATATGATGCCAATTAATTATGTGTATGATTATTTATTCACTATTATCAGGAGTGTTATGCGTATTCCTGGTTCTTGTACTTACATGGGGCCTGTCTTTAATGCATCTCTGTATATTATTTTTAACTTAATTAAAAAAGTTGTCTGGGGCAGCTCTTAATCAAAGTGTTTATGGGCCTTGGCAGCACTGATACCTCTGGATTCTGCAGATGTAGCAAGTCTCTCTGAAGTCTGTGTTGTAGGAGTCATTAATAAGGAATGTATGGACACATGAAATATCATCTTTCTCATTTCTGTGGAAGTTCAAGTACGTTGCTAAAACCACCCTAGTTAAATATTCTTATTAAATAACTTTTCACAGCTTATTTCACCTCTGCCCTCCTTTTCTCTGCTGGAGAGAGACAGAGAGAGGCACCTCTCCCTGCCACAGCTCCATGATGAGATGAAGTCATCAGTAAAAACTGATGATAACCCTACCTTATTAGACCTTTGACCTCTCCCTCACCAGGCGGCGGAGTGAGGTCAGCGGTCAATAAGGCTGCCGCAGGCCGAGGGCACAGCTGGTAAAGTGGGTGGGTCTTGAGTGTTCAGGTTGGAGGGCCACCCCTGCAGTGTGCTGCTCCCCTCGCCTTCAGAAGTCAGTGGGAAGGTCGTCTCTAATTGGTGCCTCTGTCCTGGTTACCTGCTGTGGCCTCGTCGCTGCGCCTGTGCTTTGACTGCACTCAGGTTTGATCAGGGAGGACTCTGACTGTGAGGCCCAACCACACCAGCATTTTGAGATTCTGCCAACAGTCAGCACAAAGCCACATAAGGACGGAGTAGTTTCAGAACGACTGGCTCATCAACGTTTTGTGTTCTACAGTCGTAATAGTAACCCTTTATAATACCCATCATTAATAAATGTTAAATCTATATTTATTTAAACTTTAGTTATTTCACAGTTAACAATAAAGCATTTAATTGCTTTTGGTAGTGGTGAAATACCTATCAACTTAAGTTTGATTAACTATACATTTACCATTTATTATTTGTTTATTATGACGTGTTACCGCTGTGATCATTCTCGAACACTTTGGAGAATATCAAATGATGAACCGGAGGATGACTGAAATAAATCGACATCAAATAGACAAAAAGTTGACAATCTAATAAAAAAATAATTCATCCACTGGATACGTTAGCTGTTATTATCAGTTTATCTGAGTCTAGGTCACTTTTATCAGTTTAATTTCCATCTTTTAAGTTTTTTCAATTCAGATCTTTTTTTTTTAAAACCTGCTGCTGTCTTCTATTAAGGCCATTTTGGTTGTTGTCACCTATTTCTATTTTCTGCTACTTTATACTTCCACTCCAGTACATTTTGCAGGCAAATATTGTACTTTATACTCCATTACATTTATTTGACAACTTAAGTTACCTTTCAGATTTCATGCTGCATCAGATCAGAACACATTTCAATTTACTTTATTTTATCAGTAATTGAATAAAAAACAAAAACAAAAAAGATAATCAAAAGATTGCTGAATATGAGCAAATCGGGTGACCCATAGTATACAGGATATACATGCATGTATATTTAGGTATAATTTACTTGTTCTTTTTGTTACTTAAGTACATTTATTATCAGATACTCGACTTTTACTCAATTACTTTCAGCTTTTCTCAAGAATGACTTTTTTATTGATTGTATTTTATCTTAACATTTACTGTATCGATATTCTGCCTTCCACTGTCCAAGCCAATGATATCATGTGTAATGTCAGTGGTATTGAACTCTCTCTTAATCTGACTCTTATAATTTGGCCTTACCTAACAAAAAATGTTGCTTTGCCAATCTAAAAGGCTAACGAGCTCCATGGTTTGTCATATACCTGTTTAACAGAATCTTTTCATGGGCACAATAAGGGGTGTATCATTCCTTTACAGTCAACTTTTTCGCTCCCTGGCATCCATAACAATAAAGGTTTTATCTTTGCTTTTGGTCTGTAGCCATGGCATCATCACAAACATGTGAATCCAGAACAATCTGTCCAGCTGCAACTTATGTGGGCAAAGCTTCATTATTTACACCTCACAACTAGGGTCATGTCTGATGCTGCGCATTCAAGACAGCATTCCAACCAAACTTTAACAAAACCGAGAGCACAAGGCCTTCTTTAATAGTAGACCACATCATAAACTGCCCAGACTAGTCACAAGGCTCGCTCAAATGACTGCGAGCTGTTTTTATCCTTCACATCTTCTTCACAGCACTTTGCCGCAAACACTCAGCGAGCCTTTCTTTACGTAGCCTCACTGAACGGCGGCTCTGTCTTCTGGCTCGTTTACGCAAAACGAATTCTCGGAGAATGCGACGAGAACACAGTGAAAAAAGATCTGCAGAGAGGTCAGGGGTCATGAGCTGCGAATCCCTTTGATTTATTGGCACGGGGGTGAACATCATAGTTACATCAGATGACATAAAGCAGCAGACGTTAAGATACGTAGAGCCTGTTAGGGTGGAGGAAATTAAACATAAGGCTGAAATGGGAGCATTTTTACAGAATAAGACAATAAGGAAGAAGAGAAGCATTGAGGCAAACACAAAACTGAGTGTTTATAGAGTTTAGTATTTGTGCTCAAAGACTTTAGTGTGTACAAGTAACGCTTTGATTTATACACCAGCAAAAGCCTTGAAAATTGGAATTTGATCAATAACAGCTGACTGAATAGACATTTCTCTCATCCCACCACACGTTCAGACTGTTCTTTGTCTATTTATAATTACCATTTAACATAATGTGAGTTTACAGGTTCTGCCACCACCGCCACGACTAAACCTGTTAATAGTGCTAACAGCAAACATCCAGCCAGCAGCAGTAAGGCTTTCAGACGCGCGGATCATTGTTCACATGTCACAAAAAGATCCCTCGGCCTCTGGGTGCTCTTTTTCTCTCTCTCCGTGGTCCCTCTCTCTCCAGTAGCCCCCCGTGGGAGCGTGAGGGTTGAAATGACACACAGTGGCTGACTGTCGCCCACGGGCCTGGGTTCTGGCCTTGGCTGGCTGGATCTGTGTGGCAGCTGGTGAGCCCGCTGCCCTCTCTGTGGCCTGCAGCATCAACAGTGGTGGTAGTGGGACTGATTGGAGCCTCACTCTGATCTCTGACTCTGGGGCTGACGCTCAACTGCTCGCTGCTGCCCACACGACTGGTGGTGAGGAAGTGGGACAGAGAGCGGGGATGTAATCAGGAACACACACACATCGAGAGAAACTAAACTGTCCAGTGAAATGGCTGAGAGTTGCATGTGAAAAACATAAACACCAGGGTCCTGATATGGCTGTAAGCTGAGAGAGGCCAATTCATCAGGGCAGAGAGATGGCAGAACGATGTGGACTCAGCATTGACTGTGGTCATTATGGGGTTAGGATTTTTGAAAAGGCGACCACATTTATTTTGACAAACTGCTGCTGAAATGCATTGATATGGCATGAAGGAAGCTGCGTTTCCTCAGGACATAATGTACCGCCAGTTAAATAACATCTTATTAAGTCTTCTTTGAACCTGTAATACTTGTCGTGGCATATTCAAGGCTCAGATTACACAAAGAATCACCATTTAACCACCATTTATAAATAGAAACACCTTTTCAACAAGCTAGCAGCACTTCCCTTCAATGCAACCCATACAGCATTCCCTTTGAAAACAACTTTACAAACTTCTGAAAGTCACACACAAATATTCAACCAAAAAACATAAAGGACAGACGTTATTCTCACAACTGAGCTCCCTAGTAACAGAATAAGGGTTAAGACACCAAACTTCTTTTGAATAAAGCAAGCAGGGTTGTATGACCAGAAATTCATGCTTCCTCTCCCAAAACTTGAGCCGATGGTACTGAACAATATAATGATTAAAACAGACTTTTTTTAACTTAACTGGATTTTTTGGAATCGGGTTCAGAAGCTCATATTCATACTAAGGTTTTAGTGTTTTTGCTCTTTACAGATTTTCCCACAAGAGCAAACAGACAGTGTTCAGGTATGTGACCAGGACTAAACATAAAAGGCAGGAATCATGATCTGAAAAAACTGAAATAAAAGGAGATCTTGGGTAGAAGTGACTATGAGGAAACATCCTTAAATTGTGATGATGATGGTGATGATTTCACCAAATAATTTGCCCATACGACAGATGAGATTGTGACGAGTTGGGCTGGGTTGGTTGGGTGGATGGGTGGAGTCAGTTCTCAGTGGTGTCTGCTGGTGTAAATTCTGTTCCTGAGCACGGCTACGGGAGGGAGGTGGTGTCGGATTCCGGGGTAGTGCTGTATGTGGTCGAACCATCGTGTCACGTTTACATACTGCTCCTTCTCCTGGATGGCCAAGTCCACCTGGCGGAGAGAGGAGAAGGTGAGGTCAACACTGGTTAATCAGTTTTATAAAGTATATATTATTACATGCTGTTGTGCATTTATATTTTATGTAGTCAAACAACGCTTTGTCAATTAAGTGATTATTTGATCAAAAGAAAATACATTTTCATTTTACATTTTATAGACTAAACAATTAATTGATTAATCATGAACATAATCTGCAGATTAATCGACATTGAAAATAATCGTAAATTATAGCCGCAGTATTCACAGATTTCAGTTAATGCAGGTTATTTTATTTGAGATTTGTCTAAAGAGATTATCTGTCTTCAAAGCAATTTTTATGCCAGAAATGCAGACAGGGATATTTCAACTATACACAACTTTGCTTATTTGGTTCTGACTTTTTTTTTTCTTCTTATTTTTAGACAAAAACTGGATAATTTTACTTTTTTAAATTTTCTCCAGGACATTAAAACCCGAGACGGAAAATTCCTCTCCAGTCATACTGATCAGAACTGATAACTTGTGATGCTATTAAGATCACAAGTTAACAGTTTTTATAGGTTCACAATTTTGTATGATCACAAGCCAAAAATCCTGGAAACCCCTGATTTAGACAGATTTTCATCAAATATAAAAAGTGACCAAAAAACAGAGATAAGAAAATTAGCTGGAAGGAAGAAATGATTCCTCTTATTGTGAACTTTTGAAGCTTTGCTCGCTGGAAGGTTTACTCCCCTTCAATTTTCCAAATCAGGAACTGAAGATGGCAGTGACAAATGTTAGTTAATCATGGCCTCTGAACTGATGACAAAAACTGCTCAGGTCTGAGGAAAGCCCCTCTGTGGAGTTCTGCCCGAGTTGCTCGGACTCTCATTACGACAAATGTCGCACAAGTGTTCTAGTAACTGCCCGTGATTGACAAGTTTGTGTCGAACAAACACACTTTCCTGTTACTGCACAACGCAGGTGGCGAAACATAATACTGAAATACATCAGGACGTCCTTGGAAAAAAATTTTATTAGCTGTGTGCTTTTTCACCATCTAATTAACTGAAATGTGGAAATTCCCCACACAGACAACAGTCCAGCCCAAAACCATTCTAGCATCAGTCAGGTTTAATGTTTGTGTAATGTTGTTTTCCATGAATTGAACATCAGGACAGGCTGTGGTTAAGGGTTGGGCTGGCTGACCCCTTGTCCCCGAGGTTAAAAACCACACTGATTGCAAACCAAAGTGACGCTCCTCTGCCTGGTGGCGGGGGGCAACCTTCCATCTCCGCCACAACCACTGACATCTCTCAACATGTGATCCCCCCCCTCCCCTCCATCTCATTCCGTCTCTCCCATTTCTGAACTCACTTTTTTGGAATCCTTGAAGGCATAACAAACTTACTTGTCCTGGTCTGAGGCTAAAGACTTCACTTTGTGCCACATCACTTTATTTCACTGAAGAGAAGTGAGAATGTGTTTATAACCCGTGTGTTTATTGCCAACTTGTTCTTTGTGCCCTTTGGCCAAATGACTGGTCTAATTGTGTGTTATGCACTGTGACAAATTTCTTATTAAAGTTGTGGTTTGACTGAAGTGAGCACTGATAGGGAGGGAAAAGGATGGATGAAGGGATGAAGGAATGGACGAATGAGTGAGTCTCTGGTTAATCATGGTGAGAACAAGGCAAGGCAAATCAATCACATTTACCCCTGTACATGCAATCTTTGAAAAACTCTTTTCAAAAGTTCATTCATAGTTACATAAATCTTTAAATGTGACCCTGGAGTGCACCTAAATGAGTAAAGGTTTAACTGAACACTCTAAAAATCATATTGCATAGATAGAAATTAGTAGAAAATGTTCCTTTTTTTAAAGTCACAGGTTCTGAAACTGCAACCCTGATCCTAACCTAATGTAAGGATTTAATGTTTTTTAACCCAAAACCTACGATTAACTAATCCAAACTAGAACTGCAATGGTTAATCGATAATTAGTAAACTATTGAATTGAATTGATTTACATTTTTCACTATCTCCTTCCATTTTATACACAAAGCAACTCATCTATTAATCGGGAAAATAATAGACACGTTAATTGACAATGAAAATAACTGTTCGTTCAACCCTAAACAAAACCATTAAGTATCCCCAAAATTCCTTTCACTAAGTTGAAATTTACTTTACGTTTTAGCGACACATTACAGTTTAAGTGATTATAAGCGCTAAAAAAGTCTGAATCCTGACACCTACAGGAGCAGCAGTGAGAGAAAATGTGACTTACTATGAGCGGATGGATTCCATAGTACATGAAAGTATCAGCTATGGTGAGCTGGTTCCCAGCCAGGTAGACCTTGTCTTGCAGGTAGAGGTTGAGGTCCTGCAAGAATAATTTCCACAACATAAAAAGCTTTGCAATGCAAATGAGGTTGTTAATTTATGCTTTATGGAATGTAGTCCCATGTAAACACACTTGTCTTCACATGGCAGATGAATACATTATACATTAGGGGAGAAAATTATGTTAATATGAATAACTAATCAAGCCTCCTTGAAGAGAGGAGGTGGTGTTTTGGTCCTGTCGTGACTTATTCTGCATTTCACGAAAGTCTATTGTGGATTTATTGTAAATACGCTTTTATGCTGATGTTGAAAAACAAACTTAAACAAAAAAGAATTTCTTTTTAAAAAAAAACATAATTTTCCTCTCTTGATGGAGACATGACAGCAGGTTCGTTAACCTATATATCTGTGGGTGCGTGAGGTACACAAGTCTGGATCCTAGCTTGCATGCGTGTGTGTGCTGTGCTACGTGGCTAGGAATAATATGTAACCTGAGGGGGTATAGCATCTCTCCCCATTACTGGCGACTTAGCACAGATGCTGTACAAAACAGACTATTTGTTTACTCCGCAACCAAATGACTCCAGCTCTCGCCTGCAAATCTAATGAAGCTGTCCTAAACTTGGGCATCGTCATGCGTATTCCGCAGTCCATGTCTGTGTGTGCAAAGTCGTGCATGGAAGTGCTGGTCCCAGGGGAAAAGACCATCTTTAGCACTTGTACATTGTGCGAAGGGAACACTCCACGCACACAGAGCATCTTGGGGGCAAATGGAGTTATTGTGCGGCAAGAGTGGGTGATGCCAAACAAGGCATGAAGACTGCAGACTTCCTCCCCTTCCACAATCAGATCCTTGCTTTTCTTAGCCTACAGCCATGGAGCTGAAGCCCAGTCGAGCATCAGAGGAGAGGCAGCTCCCCTGCAACCCCCACCCAACACATGGACCTCCAGACCGGGGTCCTTCTCTACCTACCCCCGCCTTAACCGTGCACCCATAGCTGTGACCAATCATTGATACATTCAGATAAAACATTGCTGGGAGAGTTTGCAACAGAATTTTAACAGAGTACTGTTGTGTAATGACAGAGTTAGGGCAAACACTTTCAAAAATTAAAAAATGTGAAAAAATGTATTAGAATTTGTGTTTTTTATGCCCTCTGGGTGGGTCATGTCCGGGCTGGAAAAGCACAGCTGTTCATTTTTACATTAGAATGGAACTAATAAGCAAGAATACCACAAGATATATCTAAATTAATATTGCAGTTCATTGCATGTCTTTGTGCCCATTTCTTTCTACGTATAGGTACTCAAGAGACCATTTATCATTGTTGCCTTTCTACATATTTGACTCTGACGTTACAGCTAGTAAAAAAAAAAAAAAATTCTGCTGGCCCTAAGCACACTGTTGATGAACTCTTGATACGGTAATATCAGAATACTGTTAACGCTTGAGGACATCTCAAATTAATGAATGTTTTCTACCTGTCACATTAATGGTGCACAGATTTTTGTCAAAAACAAACAGCCGTCTGAAGGAAGAAATCATTAAACCTGTAATGCTGCACATGGACTTCAAGATTTTGGTGCTCTCTGTTGACGAAAGAAAACGTGAGGACTGACCCCGATATAATTGGCATTTGCTTCATACAACCAATGATAATAGTCTGTCTGTGGCAGAGAAAGTCATCCAGCACCGTTCTAATTTTCGACATGTATCTAACTTTGGGTTCAGGGCCAAATTGGCCTTGCTTGTCTGTCATCACATTACATGAGTGACAAGATGTTCACTTCAGAAACAAGTCTCAGCTTGAAAAACTATGAATTTCTTATTTGCATCCCGGGGTGAGAAAGTTTAAGAACTCCTGCAGTTGACAGTTTTTATCTCTGGACAATTTAATGTGAGATGACTGGTGTGCTTGAGAGAGAAGTGTTAAGGACAGAGATAAAGCAGCAGGACAGGACAGGAGGCCACCGGGGACCAGAGCAGAGCTGCTCAGGGCGACTTCCTTCTGTAAGTGGCACCATTAAAATATTTAAGAGGCCTGTCCAGATAGCATGCTGCCACACAGCATGACTCCTTAGCCATGCCACAACAGTGTGTCACGCTGAGAAGAGCGCGCGCACACACGCACACACACACACACACACACACACACACTTCACGCTGACACAACAGTGCCAAGAGGCGCCCAGCGTCCAGAAGACCAGTGGCTGGTGATCCATTTCACGCTGACTGGCGTCAGGCACATTAAAGCATTTTTCTCTGTCATGTGGGGCCATGTCACTGAAGGGCCATACATCAGTCTGTATTCCTGTCGCTTGTGACTTAACAAGACAAACACACACACATGCACAGTGGCCTGGCTGGTGGGCAGAGACGGGGAATGTGAGAAAAACTGAGATGCCGTGGCGCCTCTCAAAGGTAGAGAATGAAAACACAAAAACGCAAAAAGAAAACTGAATTAACACAATTAGCTGCGTTCAAATCTGGGGGAATCGTGAGTACAGACACATTTAAGTCTACAGACACAATACAACAGCAATTTGGAAGAACAAGACTTCAAAGGTTTCTCTTGAATATCCGCATCTTTACCTTCAGGATGGTCTTGATGTCTTCCTTTGTGCAGCCGTCCAGCTTGGTGACTCTGTGCTCCAGCCACTGCTGCACCACAGCCCTGCTCTCTGCAGAGTCACCCAGCAGCTCCGGGCGCTTGGCCTCTTTGACCAGGTGACAGGCAATGGTCACCAGCCCCACCAGTGGGGAACCATTATTACTCTGTAGCACAGGTACCTGCATGGAGAGGTGAGGCAGGGAAAGCGCAGTGAGTTGGATTTCATTTCAGACATGCTTTTCACCTTCTTAAAGACTGACTGAACACATTTGTGATACATATTGTTGGCTGTGAGGGAGTGTCTCATATGCACAGTGATATCAATATGTCACTTCATAACGCAGATTAATGAAATGAGGCTGAGTGTGTGGGTTAACATCAACCTTTCCCTAAAGATTAAGCTGTTTTCTCTCATCCCGTTTTCAGTCATCACTACTTCTGGTGCAAGTCATGTCACAGTCCTACAGTATAACTCTACAGCAGACAGTGACAGCTCACTCCTCCTCTCACTTTACATGTGTGGGCATGCGCAAAGCAAGGAGCTATTTCTATTGTGCTGAGCTGTGGATATCAGACAGCTGGCCTCAAATGTTGCTGCCTGAATGCTCTTTAAATATCAGCCTACCCGATGTAAAATATCCCTGACTATCAACTGATAACACGAGGTAGAAATGGCGCAGAGCCTAATGTAACACTATCAACACACATGACCAGCGTGTTAGCATTATCTAGCTAGCTACTGTGTGCTAATTTCAATAGCTTACAGGCTTCTTATATAATTAAAACAGCGGTTTAAAGTCAACAGTGGACGCCACTAACATGTCCGGTCATGTCACCTTTTTATCCCCCTGTGTGCTGTACTTGTTCGGCTTTTTCAATCCTAAAAATTTCTCCAGCGATGATAGCTCCCGGAGCGCCATGTTTCCGACTGTCGGAGGGGAAGTGCAGCGTGCGTGTGACCCGATTGGGTGAAACTGTCTAGTCCCGCCCACTACGTTTTGACTGACTGTAGAGTTAACCAATAACAGCACAGCATGCGAGTCTTTCATCACATTGCATCAGTGAATGAGACGTCGATCCGTTCAATGAAATAAAATAAAATAAAATAAAATAAAATAAAATAAAATAAAATAAAATAAAATAAAATTAAATTAAATAAAATTAAATTAAATTAAAAATATGGTATATAAAAAAAAATCGAAAAAAAAATAAAAAAAACAATAAAATAATAAAAAAAAAAAATAACAATATAATTAACAATTATATTATAAATTAATTCTCTTTTTTTAAATTGATACAATATGAGTTATTAATAATAGGGACCATCGATCACAATGTGTAGTGTCCAGGATGTAGAAGTGTTTGTGTTAGTGCACATTTTGTATACAGAAGAAAGCAGAAATTAAACATTTTGACTTTAATCTAAAGCAAAACTACAATAAACTGCAAACAAATAAAACAATTTATCTACCTCAAAGCCACATTGGAAATCATGCTCCCTCATGTCGGCTAAAATATTATAAAAAAGGCTGTAATGGATGGCAGATAAATGGTGAATGATATATATGAGTGTAAAAAACAAACAAGCACAATTCTGTAGTGATTTGATGGGCTAGACTGATGTGCTTTTGGAGTATGTTTGACCACATGCCAAGATAAATATAACTTATTTAATTTGACTTCACCAAACACACACACAAACACACACTGCACTTTATCAGGATAGTGTGCTGTTATTGAATATGAGCATATCCCAGCATTCCTTAGGTGGGCTCAACTCTGTAATCCAACCCCCCAGCAGCATGGGATGAACTGATCAAAACCGAACGTTATGCAATCCTGCCAGTTCCTAGTAGCATGTCTGTTTTCTCAGAACCTCCCCATGAGGATCTGTGCTTAAATGGAATCAAAATGACAGTGGAAAGTCTGGAGTTTCAGTCTGAAGTCCTGCAGCAAATTTTCCCTGTCCTGTCTGCCTGTCTGTCTGTCTGTCTCTGCAGTGTGTCCTGGCTGTGACATTGTATGTGTCGCGTCTGTTTGGATTTGCACTGTGCCTCTTCGATTCCTCCATAATGAAATGTCACCTGTCAGTCAAAAGTGGGCTTATTAACTCTATACTGTCCAAGTATGTGTGTATTCGTGACACCATAGAGAGTGACAGTCGGGCTGAGGTGTCGCACTACAAGCTTTCTCTCCAACCGCAGCGGTCCCACTTCGTAACAGTTTCACCTGGATGACAAGGCTCGAGGTGATGTCTGCAGAAATACAAATCAAAGTCATATTTTGGATTTTTATTGACCTTCTTCAGACTGCAATAAAATGTACAAGAGATGGAGGGTAAGGGAGACAGAGGCTGGGGAGTCCAAACTGAAGCCCACTGTGACTACTTTATACTGCAGTGTATAAGGGCTACATTTACTTTCAGTGACTGGGCAGATTCATGGCATGGTAGAGTTCAGATCTGTAAATACATTTAGGGAGACAGCAATTTAAAAACACTGCTTTACAACTGAAAGTCAAATTTTGTTCAAGTAATACTAAGTATACATACATTAGTTGATTACTAGTGATGCTTTAACTTGTAAAAGTACAGTATACAGTAGCGTTTTCACGTACATCAGCTCAGTTCTGTAGTTGAATAAATGTGCTAAAAGTAAATTTCTAAAAGTTACTTTCCACCACATTATTAGTGCATGGGAACACACTGTTCATAGGGGAACCCCTAGGTGCATGTGACAAAATGTGAGTGAAAACAAACTGGAAATCTGCTTCAGGGAGTCATCAACCACTTAATTGGAGGAGATAATTTTCAATCCCGCACAACACAAAAGACCTTTTTTCCCATAGCAGACGATCTGATTTGCCATAGTAGGAAAAGCACAAGAAACAGTAATTTAAGGGTTCTGTTTTATGTGACAGTGAATCATTAATTTTGTTATTTAAACCTGGGGTTTTCCTCCACTGTGACAGGTCAAAGTGTCCTCCATGAAAAAAGGCCTTTGAGGGACAATAGCAAGATCGATGTATACATAATGTTTTTCCATTTATCCATTTATCCATATTTGCCCCTTTTTATTTGCACTTTTGTGGGTCATTTTTTTCCCTACAACAAGGAAACAGCAAATGCAATGTTCTTTTTTCAGATCAGCTGAACAAGCAGGCTGCAGAAAATACAAAGAGCTCAACTAAAATTATCAACAGAATGTGAAGCGATAACTAAATCAATTTTGACACATTTGACTCAAAGACGTCTATGTTTTATGATAAAGAGATATCTACTGATGTTAGCATGCTAACCAGCTAGCCCCGGGCCCGAAAACCTCCTTCTCCCTGTGGCCCAAAGCAAACTCCTCCTCCAAACACTCTGGTAGTCTGGCTAGCTGCACGGCTAACTGAGCTAACAAACTAACAGTAGCTACAGTCATGGATGTATGAAAAGAATACAGTCAGCAGCAGTTAGTCGTTAATCTGGTGATATGCTGCCCCAATTTATCGAAAGCATGAATCCAATTCTTACATATTGCGCCTTTAAGGTTTATGGTATTCCAGATTACATGATGAATTTCCAGCCCTGTCGGGCTTTTTATTAAACTTTAACTTAAACATAGCATCTCGATTATAAATATCAGCTCACTGGACAACATCATAAGATAACTATGTGGAGTTTAATGTCGAGTGTGACTTGATTCTCATACAGGCAGCAGTTGTGCTTCAAGTGATCTGCTTTCATTGATGTTTATTGCCTTGCACATACCCACATATCCACATCTTTCCCTGTCACCGTGTGTGCTTAATATAAGAGAACAGATGATATTTTTAAACCCAATTTGTTGAGAAAAAGCTGTCCGAGAAAGCAAATTAATTATAAGAATGAGTACGCAGACTATCACAAATGATTAGATGCCATGGAACAAGGTAAGGCTAATTCTTCCTTTTTTCCCCATGCAACCTTCCATTTTTGCTGTTTGTTTATAGGCTCCAGCACGTCATACACTTCTACCCTAGTAGGGCTCCCATAAATGCATGCCTGCAGCGTTAAAATGCGTCTCCTTTAACTAAATGCCTCCAAGCTGCCACATCCTGTCTGTACTCAGGCGGGCTGAGGACAACGATCCCCAGTGCCCAGGACTAACTGTAGCCTGTGGGAGTTTTCTCATGCCGATTGTGATACATAATCTGGGGTCACATTAGTAAGGAAATCTACAGTGGGAGTCACCGATAGTGCCGTGGGGCTTCCCAAGGCAGGCATAGCCATAAACACAGCCTCAGTCCTGGTAGATATATCCCCCTCTGCTTAGTCTGTAGCTTACAATATGCTGTTACACTGATTTGTCTGGCTTGGGATGCAGGGCCACAGCCCCGCCTGTCTCCTCTGTTACCTTTCATGACCTGTGAAACCTCTCTGACTGAATACTGTATTTTAACCACACAGATGCTCGCAGAAGGAGAGGGGAGGGATCGGTTTTGAGTAGTCGACATGAACGCTGTCAGCACGGATCGGTGAAATTGCATATTGGTGCTAGCGCAGAGTGAACATGGGGACGGGCGCCAGGCGGCTGGGTGACAGTTTGGGAGAAGGCTGCGGGTTGTGAGATGAAGACAGACAGATGTATGGGGGTCAGAGAGCTGCCTGTACCTTCCGCTCCTGTCAGGTTTTGTTTTTGATTTTATCTTGTCCGAAGAGCTTGATGCACGGGGGACTTTTTGAAGAAACTAACATGAAAATAGATTTATCTTAGTGGAAGAGTTTAAATACAGCTTGTTTATTCAGTTATGGAAAAGATAATTCAAGAAATTTATAAGAAATATTTCTGAGTTTGTAATATTACCTCATTGATTGGGTTTGAATTTCTTCTCCAAAACTACATAGTGCCCCTTTAAGTTACATTTTTGGTCGTATTGCTTTTTGTAATAGCTACAAAAATAGTAACTCTGAAAGAGGTTTGTTTTCAACACATGATGTTCTTTTCGATGCGAAAACTGCCACAGACAAGCGTTTACCACATCATCATCACATCACAAGTATTTTTCAAAATTTATTTTTAGAATCAATGAATTCTTTGGTCCATAAAGTGTCTTCCCAAAAAAGCCCATGGTGGCATCGTTAATTGTCTTGTTTTTTCCCTACAAACAGAAGTCCAAAAGTCAAAGATATTAATTCACTATCACATGACAGAAAAAAAGCAGCATTTGCTCAAATTAGAGAAGCTACAATCAGAACATTTGCCATTTTCACCATAGAAAATTATGAAAGTTACCAAAAATATCCCCCCAAAATATTCTTTCCATCAACTAAACCATAAACTGTTTCTGCTCTTGTTTTACTGTTCCTTCATGTATCTAAATCTCGCTTGTTTCTCATTTATTTCAAGGCAAGACCTACTATACAGTAAGTCACTTTCAGCCAGTGTAGTATACGACTAGTCCGCGAAGTGTGTCTTTTTGGCTCCGGAGCTGCTGGCTCTTGTAGTGGAGGAGAGTCAGAGGATGCCAGAAATGTCGCACCTCCAGGCGGGACCTTTGGGCCTTCATGACGACAACAGTGATGGGATTATAGGAACCACCCTGCTGCTCCATGCAGGAACAGGCACCCAAAGGCTAAAAACAACAAGCTGGTCCCCCCCCCCACCCCCCCACTCCATCAAACACAAACACACACATGCAAATGAGTGTATGTTCGAATATGTTTACAAGGGAGGGGGGGTGGGTGGGGGTTGAAGGGTTGGATGAGCCCAGTGACAGGAGTGGAGTGATGACATTTTTGTGGCATTTCGTGTCTTTCCCTTAACATTTGTGACATGAGATTAGCATTGGAAGGCATGTTCATATGTGTGTGTGTGTGTATGTATGTGTGTGTGTGTGCGGAAGGAGGGAGAGTCTGACTGATCAGGAGAGGCCCCGCAGACAAACGAACAAGTAATAAAGGCACTTTCTCCATTTCCTCCTCCTCTGCTTACATGCCAACCCACAAGGCTGTGGGACATGCTGGGGACACAGTACCAGCTCACAGTAACAACAAACCCCGTCCCTGCCTCCCATCCAGCAGCAGTCACTTAGGACTATTAATTACCGCTCTGAATTTCCTCCTCCTTACCCGTAGCCATCCGTGTCCCCCTCAGACAAACAACCTCGGTGGGAGGATCTTGATTATTATAGCTTCTGAAAAGTCAGATTGTCTTTTATTGAAGTTGCCCACTGGCCATGCAGGTTTCTCTCTCTCTCTCTCTCTCTCTCTCTCTCTCTCTCTCACTCTCCCTTGTTGTCCCTCGCCCATGATTCAGACAAAAATCTTGGAGGAAACCGTTACGCCGTGGCTCTCGCTGTGGGCAGGAGGTTGATGAGGGGGAGACTCCCGCGTTGTTGGAGGTTTGAACTCACGCAACCCATGCGAGGTCGAAGCATGCACACAGACACATATGCATGCACCGTTGGGCGCCCACTGTGAGCTGTGGCCCGTGTGTGCAGCCTTCAGAGTCGTGTTGCTGTTTTGCGCTTCACCAGCAGGGAGCACTGTGGGTCTTTGAAAAATCACAAAGTCCAGCTCCCCTCTCAGTCCAGTTGCATCTAAAGCAGGACTCTGCCTTGTAAAAATCAACTTAAAAAAAAAGAAAAAGTGAAATAAGAAGGTGACTGTTAAAAAGAGATGGGATCATGTGGAACTTATAGAAGGAAAATAATGAAACAAAGACAATGCACCACTTTTACTATCGTTAAAGAGCATTTTATTATAATTCTACAGTAGAATTACTTTGTTATTTTATTGTTAAGCCCTAAATCTGTGTGTTGGCATTAAAATGTGATGCACATGAACTGATATCTAGGCTGATAGAGCAGTTTGGTAACATCAGCTTCCACAACAGGTTCAGTTGTGGTGCCTCTTTTTGTTAAAGTGCTGCACTCTGGGGCACATTAATGATTTTTTCTTTCCCTGGCAGTTTTCAAGAGGTTAAAATGGAACTTGAAAATGGAAGTTTGAAATGTTTAAGAATCACAGGCGTACGAGAACACATTTGGGAAACCTCTGCCCGGGTCCTAATCCTCCCGCTCATCCGTCTTCATGTCTTTAACCCATTAGTTTGATTCACTACCTCTGGTGCGGGAAAGTGAAAGCTCAGGCCGCCACTTGTCTCTCCTATGACTGTGTCCACTATATCCCTTCCGCGTGGCACTTTATGGCCTGCCGAAGAGGGGTGGAAGGGACATGTATGTGTGTGTGCGAGTGAGGAAGAAGACAGAGAGTCGGTATGTGGGGGGGAGGTTGTGGAGAGATAGATATAGGGAAATTCAGAGGGTTATTTGTCCCTCTTCCCCTCTCTGAGAGCTAGGAATCATGGTCTGCATGACAGGTCGCCAGCCCCCGTCGGGGGTGATCTATATGAGACCCTCTTTATTGGCAATTTCAACCCAGGGACAGATGAGACTGCAGCCAGCCAGCCGGACAGCCAGACTATGATGAAAGCGCCCAGGACTCACCTGTGACTCTCGCACTGAAGGCTAGAGAAATAATGCATCAGAGGTTATATGTGGAGCTATGTGTGGTGTGTGAGCCACGAGTGTGTGTGGTAGAAATAATGTATGGCTGCTGTCATGCCCAGAGGTCTCCGTTTAGCATGGAGAGAATCACTGAGCTGTGTTGCAGGCAGATTTCGATTGAGATGGTTTGGGTACTTTACATATTGTTGGAATGTAGGGTAAATAATTCAACTGAGAGCAACAGTCAAGAATCTGTCCGTGACTTATTGCTTTTGGCTTCCTCAGAGTAGCACGGCTGTCGAACATGCGTACGAAGCGCATACTGCACTGCATGTGAACCATAT
The DNA here is from genome assembly GCF_040436345.1 of Pagrus major. Classification (NCBI taxonomy): domain Eukaryota; kingdom Metazoa; phylum Chordata; class Actinopteri; order Spariformes; family Sparidae; genus Pagrus; species Pagrus major. The sequence goes on from NC_133233.1 coordinate 12,257,468, forward strand.
AAGCCGTGTCTTTCTGTGCTGTACGAGGGGAATATTGTTCTGCCTGAGTGCTGAGGAACATTAAAAGGCATTCTAAAACCTGGATGTAACGCTGATTGTAATAAAACATTAAAGCCGCCATAAGTACTAAAACATTACTTTAAGATTCTGACTGAACTGAAACATAACTCCATTCTCCCACAGACTTTTCTTAACATCCTGCACTGGGTAACACTGATATCACATTCAGCCCTCCTCTCCCCAAGTCTGCGAAACACATTTCCCATTTTTCAAAGTCTTGAATCGCACGAGGCAAATCACTGGGAACTAGCATGACAACATTCAAGCTCTGAGCAGACAATATATCCCGGGGCCATTCCTCCATCCAACGCGCTGCTGAATGAAAGACAGAAGCTTGCAAAGCGACGAACACCATGAAATAGCCCTGTAATGAACAATTGCTCTCATATGAGAAGGCCTGTTCAGTCAGGACCAGCCATTAGACCCGTCTCTCTCTGTTCACTCCTAATCGATTAGTACAGTCTGCAAAGCATTGATCAGCGGTTCGCTTTCAAGTGTCGGGATGGCAGAGAGGGTTAGAAAATACAGATTTAAGGGCACTGAACAGGTTTAGAAAGAGGCTAAAATGTCCTTTCGAGGCTGTGAATAAGTTGAACCAGACAACAGAATAGGAGTTATTGAGCCTTGTGATTTTGAGAAGAGGGAAAATTAGGGTTGTACATGTCACTCTTTCATTGTACTGTCTTTGTCTTTACCTTTACCTCTAATGTCCTTTAACAACTAAAAACAAACATACTTAAAGCTGCTGTAAGTGATTTTTTTTTATTAGAATAAATGTGAAATAGCTCATTGCTACATCCAGTGATTACCGCTCCGCCTTCATGTGGTGACGTAGAGAGGAGGGAGGGGAGGAAGTTAGCTTACAGCACATTTAAATACAACAGTGACAGGTGTTGATGGTACATTTTTATGCAGCAATACAACTCAGAATTCCCAAATTAGTATGTCTGAATTTCTTTTATTAAGGTTTTGTAACTGAGGTGTAACAGGGAGTCAGACATTGTACATTTCTTACACTATAATTACTTTTTGGCAAACAAAATGAGTATTTATTTGTTCATTCATAGCCCGTATAATGTGCAATATTATCGTATTTGGAATGCTTCATGGTAATTTCTCCATTTTCTCCACTTTTATGAAGGGTGCAGTCCAGGAGCAAAAAGAAGGGTTACAACCTGAAGGCCCGGTTTGTAAGAATTCCCAACCCATCACATACTGACGCTTTGGGATTGTAGGTCGGGTCGGCTGCCATTCCAAAGTGTCAGTATTTGACGTGTTTGGAATGAGACTTGGACAAAAAATTGGACCTTAAATATTTTTCTACATATTGTATCTTAATAAAGTCGGAGAAATACAGATTAATATACTGTATATAGAGGCAAAAATACAATCATTATTATTTTTATTATTATTTTTATACATTGCAGTATTGACGTCTGTGGGGCCTGAATAACAAGGAAGTAAAGTTGATGCCAGCAAAACACAAGTGTCATGGATTTTCATCTTGAAATGCATTTTTTTTAATCATTTGAGCTACATATTGAAACAGCTGTTGAAACACAACTTTGTGGCTGAAGTAGTGAAAGTAAAAAAGAAAGTTTCAGGCTGTTGTTGAATTTTAAGAACTTTTAAATCCTTTAATCTTAACAATATTGATTTATTGATTGAGTGACACACTGTGCATGTATTGGTGATATATTGCATAACGCCTATGACATTCTGTGTACTGCTATTTGAAGCAATGACAGACTCATGGGCTCATGGTATTTAATATAAATGGAATGCATAATAAACTGTATTTCACAACATCATCTATGTGTGTAAGTGCCTGTAAGCGTCTGCCTCATTGCACAAACAGTATGTATACAGTACTGAACATCCATATGTGTGACTGTTTGTCTGCACAGCACAGGTCAATGCATGCATGTACCGTATACGTCCATATATAATCTTGTGTGTTTGGCTCCTGTTGTGCAGTGGCTGTCAGCGCTCCTCTGTGTTTGTCATTCTGTCTGTCTGTGTTTGTCGTCTTGTCCTGTGTACACTCAGCATCTAATTAACTTAATAAAGTGTAGCAATTTTGACATTTAGGGGCCTAATTTGCTCCGCAGTTTGCGGACTGGCTGACCAGCGTTGCAGATAACGCAGACTGACAGGATCAGAGAAAAGTCTCTTTATCTGGGGAATTAAAGGGTAAAAAGGGGTCTGGCTTGGTGATAGGTGCTCTCCTGTACAGTGTGTGTGTGTGTGTGTTTTGGTGCAGAGAGAACTTTTGTGCTTGTGCACGTGTGTGTTTGTGTGTTCCTGTGAGAGTAAGTGAGAGACAGGCCCAGTTATTACTTAAATGGCTCATGATATAGGCTGATACGGAGCGTCCGCTTGTTTAGGCTTATCAACATTGTCCATCTAAAAATTGCCTATCTAAAATGTTGAACTTGTGACCTTTGCCTCGGGTTTCTCTGGGCTTGCTGGTGGCGCTTCACATGCGCTGTGTTCTGTCTTTGCAAATCTTCCTCTTAATAAAGCTATCAGATTTCCCCATAGACAGAGAAACACACACCACACACACACACACACACACACAGCAGTGCTCTGTTTGCAGATACAGCCAAAGACAATCTTCCCATCTACCTGGGGGGACCTGCTAGCGCCGCCGCTCGCGGCTATACACATCCTCCATCAAAACATCACTGACAGAGAAGTCAAGTCGCTCTCCCTCTCTCCCCTCCTGCCGCCTCCGACCCGTAACCCATTTATCTTGAGATAACTTTGTCAGATTGTCAACCAAACTCTCCGGTGGGAGCCGGGCCCAAAGCCTATTACGGGGGAATCAGCGCAGGCCGAAGCTGGTCACTGCTAAACGGATACTCCCTCCGAGCTCCCCCTGCCTGACTGCATTATTGGTGCTGCTGTTCCCACATCCGCTCCAGTCAGCCAGTCAGGCAGCCGGTAATCGTGTTGCTGAAATCCCTCGCCATTCGAAATTGCGTTGGTTTATTGATTACATAAACAGAGCGTGGTTATCAGTGAGCAGATGTAATGCTTGTAAAAATGTGAGTATAACCGCATTCAGTGTTGTTGACCTCTGGTGTCACTCACTCCTTCTGCCTTCCCTCTGGCTGTTAGGAATGTGTGTACACACTGAATAACCAAAACACTTGATTTAAGTGGTAGCTGTGTCGGTGGCAGCAGTAGCATCAGTGAGAGGGGTTTGTGTGTGTGTTGTGTGTGTGTGTGTGCACACTTTCTTTAACCCCGATGCTTTGTGACATGTCGCCCAGGCCACTCTGTGCTATTCCCGGCCAGGAGATCTTGGGCTCATGAATAATTTGCAACCGTTAATCTTGAGCGGTCTTGATTTACTCTGGGATGCCTTTGAAGCGCCAACATGCTGAGGGCTTTACAGGGACAGCTACCAAACTAAGGAGACTAACAACAGCAATAAAGGGACCTGAAAGAGGGAGAGACACAGGGAGAGGAGAATGAGGGGAATCTATTCATCTTAGAAAGTTGCTGCTCTGTTTGCAGGGATTGTTTTTTTTAAAGATAACACTGCAAGGCCTTTCTCACAGAGAGGGAGTTATTTGTTATATAAGGGCCAAGAGTGACCCGTCACTGACTGCGCAATATGGTGACATTAGTGTGATTTCTTGATCTGGCATTTGACCTGCTGTAAGATACCAATTTTCTGGCATCTTTTGACTTTGGCTACAAACTTAAGTGAAAATATGCTGGTGTTGACAGAAGACAGTTGTGTCCAGGGCTGCAAACGGGGGCAAACACCGATGGTGGGGCTTTGGAGATTATTTTATCCTGGGCACAAGCAAGACTATTGGTGGCCCTGGTTGCGTCAATGGATTATCATACAGTTAGCTTTCAAGTGGAACAAAATAGCATCGATAGAATGCTAATGCTAGATAAATGGACTCGCCTGAGGTCTTTAACATGAAACATTTACCTATCAGATTATTATTATTATTATCAACAGACAACAAATTCAGAGAAAAACAGGTAATCCAGTCAATCGAAATAAAAACAAAAACAACATAGCTAAGTGGCTGGCTATATTATTATCTTGCAAACTAGCTAGGTATAGTCCACCATACCACGAATTTGGTGCTACTCAGCCTCGCTCCAATTTCGCCCAGTGGACGCTCAACGGTTTGCATCGGAAAATTTCCCTGTGACCCGCAGAGCATTTGCCCCATAGACCACCGTTATAAAAGGGACTATTATGACTCTTTATTTTGGGTTTTGATTGACCAATTGCCAACAGACAGACAGACATAGATACTAAATAATAGATAGATAATATATAATAATAGATAATGAATATGGCTGTTCAGTGAGGGTGAAAGAGAGGCGTCCACCCATGTCATCTCCCCAGTAGCCCTCTGTGTGACACCCCAGTTTAGCAGTGTAATGACCCGGCACTAACATCTTTCATTTGACTCTATCAGGGTCAATGTCAGCCCCTGTATTCTTAACCATTGGCCCCAACTGGACACACAGGCAGGTGTACCATGATTAATAGATTGTAAATAGAGGCTTAATAGGAAGACAATTTGATTTTAAGTATGACAATAGTTTTAATTTCACGAGCAATAAAGAGTGAGATATTGGCAATAGTTTTTTTTAATGTAGGTTTTTATATTTGCTCACTCATTTACATAACTCATTACATATCCATCTTCATATCTATGTTTGTTATTCTACATCAGAGCCAAGACTTGGTTTCATTTCTCTGGTTTAAAATGCTGTTTTCTTCGCACCAAACCCGCATTTTCAACTGGTTTGTCTTGAAAAAAAGGCAACGTCCCCATCTGAGAACAGCTTTGAAGCAGATTTATTTAGAGTAAGGATATGATCATATCATATGATGAGATACACAGTTTTATTGAATGTTGATTTGCGTCTAACAACATCTTAAAGCATGTCTAACTGCTAGGTTTAAATGTCGGCCCCTGATGGATGTATTCTGGTGGCTACTTCCTGCAGTCCAGCCAGCCTCACTTGTTAGAAAATGATGATAAACAACCGCTTTGACAAATAAAGTGACCTACTCTGGAAACAGTCTCCCTGCATGTGTGTCTGTGTTGACCCTAGTTAGCATTGTGTGTGTGTAGATGTTATAAGCTGTCAGGGTACAGAGTGCGGTCCCAGGTGCTCTCCTCCTTGTTTTGGGACCAAGCCCCTGAAGGCTGTGATGGGGGCCTGTTGTTTGGGCTCCAGGGCTGAGCACTGAGATTTATTCTGAGGTGGAATCACTACACTCGTCACTCTGAATAGGATCTAGTGGTGTTTACCAAACATACCTGAGGCAAATATGGCAAACTGTTTGCTGAACCAGATCCAAACACTAATGTTGTGTGTGTTCATGGTTTTCTAACTTTTTCTTGAGAAGGACTGAAGCTGAACTTAGTTTTGCACGCTCGGCTATTGTGCAGAGAAAGTTAAGTATTTAGCCTGCTGGAGCACACTGTTTTTGCTTCTCCAGTCAAAACCCCTGTCAAAGTTACCACCTACATGATGACTACAGTGTCTGTGTTGAGGTAATTCAATAGTCAAGCCCCATGGGTGCCTAAACTTTTAGTGCAATAGTTTGACATTTTGAAAAACATGCTTATTTGATATATTGGTGAGAGTTAGACGAGAAGATTGATATTCCACTGAGGATACTAGCTTAGCTTAGCATTAAGACAGCAAAACAGGGAGAAACAGTGGGCCTGTCTCGTAACAAAATCCTTATAGCAGCACCCCTAAAGCCCACTCATTATGTTTTTACACTTTGTCTTTTATATTGATTAAACAAACAAACAGGACATCGTGTGTTAAGTAATGAGCTTCAGGGTTGCTACTTTTATGCTAAGCTAACAGTAAGCCTGGCTCTAGCTTCATATTTATTAAACAAACATGAGTGGTATTAATCTGACAGGGGCAATATTTAAAAAAAATGTTTAAAACATTCAGAAATCTATTAAAACGATCAATAATGTGAATATACAGCAGCTTTGACATTATAATGTCTACGTAGTATGTTGCAGAGATGTCTACTGAAGTTAGCAATGCTAACCAGCTAGCCCTGACCCATCCTGGTCCCAAAACACTTACACACCCCTGGTCCCTGAGCTACCAGTATGAACCGCTAGCTGCACGGCTAAATGTAGCTAAATGCTGCCTTTATTTATCTTGAGCAATAATTTTGAAATTCTTACATACTGCACCTTTAAGACAGCTTAGCTAGTGCTAGTTGTAGTCATTGTTTTATCATATATAATATTTTAATAAATCATATATTGTTTTTGTATAGCTATTTTGTCCTTAAACAAAGATTAAAATGGAAATAGCTGCTAAAAATAGGTATTGTTTTCTCTCTGTGTCTTACTCTCAACCTGTTCTGGTATAAAACAATATGAAATAATGCACAATAACCAACAGCTACAACTTCAAGTAAGTGTTTTGGATCATAGTTGAACTCAGACAAGAGAGAGTGTGAGAGTTTACAGTATGGTACAGTATTGACTTTGAATAACATTAGCTTTTGGGGGCTTTGTGAGTATTTTGGTGGAGCCCTGAGGGTTCCAGACAGAAAAGCTTGAGAACACAAACACATATGCATTTAGGGTTTCTGCCCCTGTTAATTTCCTATCTGCATTATCCACTTATAGACAGGCGAGTGGCTGAGATGTGTATCACCCCAGATATAAATTCACTTCCTGGAAACACTCAACCAGGATGTCCTGTTTGTTAATCTTGTCACTCATCAAATGAATGTCAAATACAGTGCAAGCTCTTTGTTATTACACCGACTCTTTAAAAGGTAAAATGGTTGAGTGTGCAGAATTAGAAATAATAAAAAAAGACATTTTAGCTATGTAAAAATAACTAGCAATTTTAAAGGGGCGCTATGTAGTTCTGGAGAAGAAATTCAAACATATTTTGATATTTACAATATTAATGAGGTAATAACACAAACCCTGAGGTATTTATTTTTCCATAACTGAATAAACAAGCTGTTCTCAGAGGGAAATAATGTCCCCAAAACACTGTTTGAAGCTAGAAAGGTGGCAGGGTCCACCAAATATAAACAACATAAAACAGCATGAAAGTGTGTTGCCCTTTAAGAAACAAAGAGAGTTTGTTTAGTCAGTTTTTTTAGGCTTAAAAAATGAAGATCTTTCTCTTCTGATTCAAATTTCTTCCCCAAAACGACATAGTGCACCTTTAAGATGAACCCAACATTTGATGTCTGAATGGATAAAGGTATGATTAATGTTAAGATGATCACAGCTATCATATTCTTCTGAATTACCCAGCTATTGCTCCTTCATTGGCTCGGCCACCATGTTAGTGTGAGGTCAACGATGCTTTATTTGGAAGTGACTGCTGTACACGTGCACTGTGTGAATCACATAAACCCCGGATTTGTAATGAGGCAGAGAGTAACAAACAATAATACTGATATCCTCGATGTGTTTTAGGAGCAATAAAGCAATAACAGACCTGAAAAATTCAGCATATTACCCGACGGGTCCTGTCTGAAGACAACCAGACTATGTGTGCAGTGGCCGTGACTAAGTACACACAAATCATCTGAGATAAAAAAAAAAAAAATTAAATGGGGATGGATTAGATCAATTTCTTTTTGGGGGGCTCTTCTGATTTTGAAGGGGAGCGGTAACTGACCGAGACGGACAGCCCCATCATTACCCAGCGAGACGGAGCAGGGAGCCTCCACCTCACCTTCCCAGTCAACTGGCCCAGTAAAGCCAGGGACAATGGCACCGGAGTGGAGGGGGGTGGGGTGGGTGCGATAGGATGGAGACCTCGTCGCTGCTGCAGAACGGGTAGCCTGCCTGTCATCTCTGTCTCGTCCACGCTCGCCAATCTCACTAACTATACTCTCCCACGGCCTGGGCTCTCTCTCTCTCTCTCTCTCTCTTTCTCTCTCGCTCACTCACTGGCTGGGGTTTTCTACCAGTGCTGACAACCCACATATAATTAAGGGCCATGAATGCAGCACTACCTATGAGTGGAGATGACAGCAAGAGGCCTACCTATAGCTCCTCTCCTCCTCCTTCTACTCTTCCATCTCCTATGCACCGGTTGAGCAGCAGCTCAGTGGAGCGGTGGGGAGGCTGAGGGACGGTTGTGGACCCACTGGCCCTAATTGACGGTCTCTTATTCCGGGATGGGTGGGTCTGGGTGGGCGTGAGGAGGCGTGGGGGTGGCTAGTCTTCAATTGGGGGGTGGTTGGAAATCTAGACGTCCCCCTTTTTTTCCCCGTGACCATTACCCCACCCCCCCAGTGGGTGCACGTCTTGCTCTCTTCTCCTGGCCTGCCTCTCTGCACAGTCTGGCACACTTACCACAGAGTCTCACTTCCCGTTTCTATCTCCATTCTTGTCTCATAAAGGGCTGGAGGAGAGAGTCGGAGACCTCATGTTGCCGCTCCAGTGGAAGCAGCAGTGTAAATGTGCTGTATCTCAATATAGAGCCTTAGAAGGAGGCTAACTTAGTGGTTGCGTAATGCGCTTGGTGGAATCCAGAGTAGCTTCTCCTGACCACGGAGAACGAGAGACACCGGAGAGAAAGAAAAAAAGGAAAAACTGACATGTAGACTGACAGAGGAGGAAAGATGTAACGAGTAAAGAAGACGATGATGGGCGGGGAAGAAAATAGAGTGACAGGGGAAGGCGGAGGGAGAAGCAGCAGCCTACCCCAAGAGATCACACTTACTGTATAGACGTTTAAGTATATGTGTCAACGCAGAAGCCACGATAATCGCAGGACAACTCAGAAGAGCCATCCCCGCACCACTCGGCCCGCCTACACCCCGGTGTTTGTTAATACGCCGGGGAAGACGAGGATAGAGTGGGGGTGGTTGGGTGGGGGGGGGGGGGGGGTTCAGTCGTGAGCCGTCGAGTGATTAGAGCAATTACTCGTCAAGAATCTGTCACAGCCAGTCACATCCGTCCCCTCTGACTCCGCAGAGACAGGCGAGGGGGTGACCCAGACCTGCCTGCGTCGGACCGACGACAGCCTTCAGTGTAGTGAGAGTGTGTGTTGCTAGTGCTGTTAGGCCTGCCGTGCCTTGACACACTCCAGGTCATTATCTCTTACTAATGATTTCACGGCGCAGAGGTGGGAGCGGTGCTGCTGGATGGTTGGCGATTGGATGGTTGGGTGTCTGGGCTGCCAGGGAGGAGACAAGGTGCGTCGGCACTTGTGTTATTGTATGATGTCTGTGCATGTGGAGGTCACTGCTGAACTGAATTCCCACAAGACCACAGTCAAATATTCTAATTGATTTAAGACACTCTGGCATACACTGTGTGTGTGTGTGTGCTATGCCTTTTTTTCCTTCAAACAGGGCAACTAATGTCACTGTATGTCCCAACGACTCATGAAAGATAAGAACACTGAATCACATTAAAATCAAGTAAGTGTTTGAACAGTACGATTCACATGGACTCGACAGAAGATGCATTAGATGTAAAAAGTAAATAGGACTTGGAGGTCAACATGATAACTAAAGAGATGAGGAGTGGGAAAGGTCTTGGATGTCTTGGCGTAAAGGCTTAAGTAACCCAACTTGGAAAGAATTTGGATGGAGAGAGAATGAGATTTTTTTCAAACACTGATACTAATTTCCAACTTTGGCAATGAACATGATTTGTTGGAGTGGATGTGGCTCGATTAATCGCAGACTTTTCCAGATTTTTTGGGGGATTGTCCAAAATTACACATCTATTGGGAGAATGTAAAAAAGAAAATAGAAGAAAAGAAAAAACAAACGACAAATGCTCAGAGCTATTGTGTTGAAATTACACCCATACAATTATTATAATAAACTGGCTTCAACTTCACCCACGCGCCCTGGACCAATGGACCAAAAGACTTAAAGGGTAACTCCACTAATTTTGCACATTAAAGTGTGTTCACAGGCCTTCAGGAGTACTACTTATACTACTATGTAGTCAAAGGCTTTTTTTGTGGCTCCAGAGGAAGCTGCATGCAATCTTATAAATTACCTCCAGTGATGTTGCTAAGTTGCATTGTGGGTAATGTAGGCTCCATGTTTTAAAAATGAAGAAGAATGTTTGGGATAAAGAGGTGATATATCTGGCTCAGCTGTCCATAATGAGTCCAACAATGAGTTTAATGCAGACCAGCGGACTGCTTTGCAAAACCTGGCACCTACCTTACCTACTTACCCACAATGCAATTTAGCCACTGATTTTTTTTCAATTTTTTACATGCAGCTTCCTCTGGAGCCATAAAAGGCTTTATACTACTATTTTCCATATATGCAGCAGTGCTCCCCAAGACCTGTAAACACACTTTTAGGATGTGAACTGTATGGAAAACATAACTTTGAGACTTATTTAGAAAGATAATCTTCTGTTATATTGTACCTAGCAGTGAACGCACTGTAATTATTTAATATTGTTGATGTAGCAAAGATGTGTGAGACTTGTTGTCAAGGAACTTGTTTTAATAAATGTTAAAAAAAAGAAATTACAAGCGATTATTCACATTACGATAATTTATGTGTTATCACGACAGGTTCCCTACCATAATCTCACCAATCCGTTTGCTTGCTCTCCGTTCCTCTCACTCTGTTTGTTCTCTCTTTGGTTCTCTCCTTCCCTCCTCTCCTGCCTGTTTGACTCTGCTAAATTCAGAGCTGTGACACTAAACGAAGGCTTTTGGCAACGCAGCGCTGTTGTGGAGGACTGACTGGCCCCGTGGATCCCCTGCTGCGAGAACCCTGGCCGCACAGCTCCGAGATCGCTGCAGATGACCCGCGTTGTTGCTGAGCCTCTCGCGCTTGTGTATTTATGCGCGCGCTCCTGTGTTGTTGTTGCTGCTGCTGCCTGTGTATATCTCTCAGTCCTGCCTGACCTTCCCTGCTGCAAGTGCTGCAAGTGTACAAACATGTTATTTCAGTGTTGGGTAGGAAAGCGTCTCTGAGGTCCATCCGTTTCCTCTTCTCTCGCTATTTATTCCTCTTACATCCATCTAGATACCTAGTCGCGTTTGAGTTACAGCAGCCAAAAGAGCAGTATTTGTAATTATGCCACAATTATAGGTAACCTTTACTACATATGCACATAACAGGTGGGCTACAAAGGGCTTGGATGATTCTTCAGAGCATCTTAATCTCACATGGGAGATGTGTGTATATAAGTAGGCACTGTATGTGGTATTCAAATATTGTAAATTTAAATAACCATGCCAGAAAAAGCTCCATAGTTGTTTGACATTTGCACAGCTGCATGTTTCCTGTACATTTTTAGCATCTGTATGTATCTTATGTGTTTGTGAGTGTGTCAATGGTCCTGACCTCCCCCTTTTAATGCTGTGAACGCTCCTGCACCGATCACACAACAACTCAACGTGCAATCCTCACACTGTGGCGCGCCTTAAGTGATTGTAAATTCATGGGTGTTACAGTTCCACTACATGAGCGCACATTCACAATGCGGGTGTCGAGCTTTTCCGATGCACCAGCATGCATAATTTCAGGTTATATATATATCGCACCCCATGTTTTACAAATGGGGGTGATTACGAGTGATTATCCTCAAAAATCCCCGCATGTAGCGCACGTATGTCGTATCTATGTGATTACATATGTGCATAAATACAAGGATTACACGTGTGCCGTAGTAGGCCTTTGCAATGTAAAGTGTATGGGCACACTGCCATTTGGTTCAACTCTGAACTTTCTCTTGTTTCCATGACCGAGGCATGAAAGAGGAGAGAATAGCACATGACAATATTTGCTTGATGCATTTAGCTACCATATTTATTTTTGTATGCTTGTTTGATACACGGACTGTGCTTTTAATTAATGCTTTAAACGCAGTAATTTGTTCTCCTGCAGATCCATGTCTGTTTGTTAAGTGGGCTAATCTTCCTTAGCCTTTTAGAGAAGCGACCACTAAGAATAGCAAACAGTGACAATCTGCCAGAAACTGTGACTGGCTGGGGCTGGGAATATTACGCTCCGGGGCGTTCTCCAGCCCTATCTCAAAACCTTACATCATCTATTATTCTCCTGCTCATATTGATATGTAATTTTTTCTTTTATCCATGTACAAATTCAAAACGACAGATGCAAGAAGAGCAAAAGAAGAACAAAAGAACTCAATTTTCTCTCCATCCCTCCTCGACTCCAAACAGACACACACATATATTCTGCGAGTGTTGTTTTTTTCCGTTATCGTTCTCCATCTTCGCTATGATTGTTTTTGAAGTTGAAGTCAGATATATTGTTTGTGATGTCTCCATGCAGTCCGGCTGTCACCAGCCCCCAATGTCTACATTCTAGATATTATTTCTGGCTGTCCGTACTCCATCTTGGGGCACAATGGAGCCTCTTTCATTTTCTGTGTCATAATGCGATAGCACAAATTTCCCTGCGAGGCATCACACTATTGGAAAAGCGAATAACATATGTTGTGTCTCAGACTCACCCTTCTTCCCCTTATCCCACTGGTGCAGATGACCAGTGAGTCCGCCAGTGCCAAGGGCTGAGGACGAAGAGGGAAGGCAGGAGGAAGAAGAGAGTGTTCTGGAAACATGTCACATGGACTATCATTCATCTCCAGAGTGAAGAGCAAAATAATATGAATCCTCCCTATCAAAACCCAGAAGAGAAGCCATAATGCATTAAATTCAGAGCACCACCACCACCACCACTGAACACGGCTCTGTAATGTATTGCCTGTATGTTTTATTGATATTGGAGGAGAATAGTCTTTGCGCTGCCTTGAGGAACCTTCACAAAGCAGATTATCTTTTCCTTGGCATGTACTCTGACTTGCTGCTGCTTTCCAGGAGGGTGTGTGTTTCTATCTATGTGTGTGTGTGTGTGTGTGTGTGTTTTCTTGTATTGTATCATGTTTCACTAGATGGCTTGGCCATGCTAATCTTTCACTCAACACCAAGCTTGCAGGGCACGCTGGCAGCTTTATTCTGGGGGAAAAAAACAAAAAAAAAACAGAGGAGGATAAATAAGCAGAAAGCGACAAGAAGTATATACTGCGAGGAGCAGATCCTCACTGCAGGCCCACTCTAATGCGCCTGGGAGTTGTGTTTCCATATACATCTGTGAGATGGATAGGGAGAGCTTTGACAGCCAGGTAACTTCAGATGGCTCCACTATCCCTTGATTGGAGGATGAGGGGCGGTTATTAAAGCGAGATAAAGGGAAAGTGAAACGGAGAGCGTGCGAGCCAGTGAGCGGGAAAAAAAGAAGGAGAGTTGGTGAGTGGGTTCAGATGAGGCGAGAGAGATGATGAAAAGAGTAGCCACTTGGTCCTCTGAGACTCCTTTTCTTCCCTTGCTGCCAAATTAGCCCAATTAGTCAGAGTGGCCTCTGTTCAGGCTGCTGTCAAACCCCGACACCATACAGCAGCGCCAGCGGTCATTCTCTCTCATTTAAGTCAGGCTTTTGACTCTCTCCTCTGCCTCCTCTCCTGAGCCACCTGCACATGTCTCTGCTGAATGATTACTGCGAGTGTGTGTATGTGTGTGTGTGCGTGTGTGTGTTTGCACGTGTTTGTGGAAGGGAGCTTGAAAGGGAGATGTTCCCTTCAAATCAATCCCCACTTCGCCAGCATGGTGCCCGCGTGTCCTTCTTCGTGCTGCAGCTTCCAAAGCTGAGGTGTGAGAAATCTTTTCACTCCTCAGGTAAAATCTACCAAGTCTCTTTAAAGCTCGCCATCGCCAACTCTTTTATCTTTAAACATCTGAAGAACCAAACTTTTACACAGTGCAAAGGAAAAGATTTGAGAAAAGAGGGCGTTGAGGATGAGTAAAGTCTAGGAAAGATGCCTTGAGCGCAGGTGTATGCATGTGCTGATTTGGCAACACAATAACAAAGCCTCAGCCAAAAAAACAATCCCGCAATTTACTGCGATTGTGTTGTCTGCCATGCTAAAACACAAAATCTACTGGTAAAGCTAATGGGCACCTTCACCCTACAGCATCTCCGATGGCCTCATCCCGTCACAAGTCCCCCTACAAAACAGCCACCCCTTGTTCCCGAGATGAAGGAATCACTTATAACTCCGTAGCCACAGTCATCTTTCATTTCAAATCTCTGGAATTGGAGGAAGAGCTGGTCTCTGATAATCACCTGCCCACAGGCCTCGGGAGGAGAGAGGGAGAGGAAGTGGGAGAGAGATGGAAGCAGATACAGAGATGGAGGGGGGGTGGGGGGCTAATTGGACGACCTCGTTGCATGAACAAACACACCTTGAGCCACATGAATGGTGGCGGCGAGACGGGAGAGTCACTGAGTGAGCCAAAGCGCACGCATTCATCTCTTTAATTTACCTCGCGAGTGTTGTATTTCACCCTGGGCCCCGTCACAGGGAAGCCAAACACAGTTCTGACCGGCTGAGACGACGGAGGAAGTCTGTTTACCTGCGTGAGTGAGTGTGTGTGTGTGTCTGATGATTTGTCGGGGCCCAGATGTATGACAAACACACCACCACTTAGATGCTCTTAATCAACTCACCTAAGGATACCAGGTCTGCTTCTGCCGCACAACACAGAGCTGGATGAGTTAGAAGTAGATAACGGGCATCATAATGTATCTCATATGTACACATTCATTAAATAATAAATGTGATCAGCATGTACTGTAAAATCAGGATGTAATACATTAAATAAACTGATTAGTTAGCTAACTTGCTAGGTAAATCAGCCAAATGTTTGCAAACATATTAAGATCATTTGGTCTTATGATACATTAAACTACTGTACCTGCTAAAGTGGTTTCTAATGTCTCCTCCCTTATTCCCCCTGGACAACCTACAGATGGGTTTGCTGCAAATTAGGCTACTTCACTTTTTAGTTTTGATATGTGTCGCTAACGATGGAATATTTTTGTCATTACAAATGCTAGGCTATGCTATGCTAAGTTTTTCCCATTGTAACTGTGACCTTGTACCAATGCCCCATTACATGCCTAAATATCAGATATGTTGAAGAACCTTTAAAACATGTTTCCACCACTTTTCAACACAAAGTTACGCTCTTACTTCCATTATCTCAAACGTTACCGCCAATGTTCAAACCCACAGAAATCTGTACTTTCGCCTGTTGCTACAGTATAGACCGAATCACTGAGATGACGTGGTGCTACTTAGGTTCTTAATCGAGAAGGAAATTACGTACTCTGTGTTTAAACATGTCATGTTTAGTATTTATACATGTCGGCTATGTTTTGCCGTACACATACAGTATCTTCACATGCACTGTATCAAATATAATGAATTGGTTGTTTTTCATATCTGGTGCATTTCATATATTTCAATGCAATTTGTGCTAAAGACTGTTTTTTGCCTGCCTTTTTTAAATTAATGTATCTTTCTTTCTTCTGTAAATACAGCAACCTGATTCCCATAGCTTCACTGCGGTAATCATTTCCCATCAAGTCTGCTGACACGGCCTGTCAAAATCTTGTCTAAACAAGGTATCACTGTTGAAGGCTAATGATGATACTGTTGGATTTGTGTCGAAGCCTGTTTACAAAAATGATGTGAAAAGGGCTGACTGGAGTGGATACAAATCTGCACCTCCTTTGTCAAAATGCACAGATTTTCCTTTGGAAAGGTAGGTAAAGTGCTGCAGCCTGTGATTGGCTCTGCCCACATCACGATAGAGGTGTGGTTGGTTGTTTGGGTGTGTGGGTTGTCTCATTCAGAGGCTGTAATGTGACCTGATGAGAGAGGAATGGAAGGAAAGAGGGATGCGGGGGGCCCTTGTAATACCCTCCCACTCCTTGTAATGTCAATACTTCATACTCACGCTCATGAAGATGTATGAACACGCATGCCGTAGCGCACAACGTGACCCCGAAACCCCTTTCCACATAACACTTCACTAAAGTGACCTAATTGTTGGAGTGAGGTCTTCATTCCCTGCCTCCTCCTCCTGCCTGCCTTTCCTCTTCTTGAACCCCATCTCTTTTTCTTCTTCTATTACTCCTAATTCCTCCTCCCCTCTTCCTCTGCTCCTCTATAATTGCTCCTTCGCTCTATTCCCAAGCCAACCCCTCCTGTCCTCCCTTTTTCCCTTCTCCCACTAGCTTCCTACCTCCCTTCTGTCGTCACCTTGTCGGTTTCACAGAGTTCATTGTTCAGCCTGCTGCAGCTATGGTAAGTAACAAGAAGAAGCAGCAGGGTAAAAAAGTGTGTGTGTATGTACAACCTGATTATCCTTGTTGGCTGTCTTTGTTCCCCTCATGCACAACCATCCAAACTCGTGACCTTTGACTTCAGAGCAGACTCTTCGATTTATGCATCCGTTTTTACCCTCAGAAATGTCAGTGTTGTGTTTCTTTTTGCACATTTTGATGTCGAAACCATTTGCAGTGAGTTTGACTTTTATCTATGTTTATTGGTGTTCATATTGTTTGTTTTTTTTCATATGTAACTGGATATATTCCTATTATAGATATTGCAACACCATCCAACACCGTCTGTGACTTTAAAATCCACCTTACTTTCCAGACTAATCCCACTCTCCCTGAAAACTTCACCACATTCTTTTCTCCATTTTCAGGCTTGGAAAGGTTACATCATGTCAAATTAAGCTGTCTGTATCAGACGATAAAACCTTTTTGACTCCAACAGAGCTACATCTTTTGACTCACAGATGCCTGGTTCTAAAAGAATTTAGCCGCATAAAATCTCATGAAAAAAAGGTTTCATTCCAAAGCAGGGGTGGGTCGTAATGAGTTAGAAGTAACTTATGGCTGCCGTGTAATCCTTTGGGGCAACTCCAAAAGGTCAAAATTGTTTTAAGTGCCTGACAACATTACGGAAAAGAAATTGTACGGATATAGACCTGATTGTTAAACAATAAGATCCTTTTTGTGACCAGAGACTCGATCAAGGAGAAGTCTTGCTCTGAAATCTTGCGAGAAGTGAGTTGTTACATGAAGACGCAGCGATAGAAATGCAGTCAGAGCTGAAGAGAGGGGTTTGGATTCCAATGTCATGGCTGACTTCCTAACTGATTTTGACAATCTAGATGTGGCAACAATTGTAATCGTATGATAAAAATACCAGAATTCCCCTTTTATCGTGTTCTCAGTGCTGCAGACAGTGTCAGCTCTCAATTCCAGCAGAGTGAACAAAAAGAAATAACTATAACCAACAAGAGGAAACTCTTTTGACACCACTGTCTTTCATTATCAAACATTGGAATATTCATGCTCCTCATATCAATTTACTCCACTCCCACTTTGTTTTGCTGGAGGGGATTGAGCGGACCACCTCTTAGGCCCTGCTGGCCACCTCTTAACCCCAGCTACGGCGTATGTCAGGCTGCTCCAGGACCCGCCAGGCGCTTCCAAAAGCCCACCGACTAATTAGGCCCTCCGCATGGGTCTGATAAGAAGAGCTCACCAGCGATGGAGAATCGACACAGTCCTACTGAGCGGCCAAATGAGCCGGGCACGGAGACGGATGAACAGACAGATGGCTGCTGGCTGACTGGTGTGAAGGGGCCGTACAGGGCTGTAGAGGAGACCCAGGGGCCACGGAGGCTGGGTAAAAGGGGTCGCGACAACCGAGGTCTGGTGCCATCCAAATAAGAAGAAGAAGGGGAGAGACCGAGGTGCAAATAGGATGGAAGTTATAGAAAGATTGATGGAAACATCAAATGGAGCAACGTGACATCATCTGGGGATGTTTCAAGGGGGTGGAGGGAGGGAATGTTGGCATGGAAACTGGTGGCCATGGGTGTCTTCTCATTAACCCTTTGTTTACCCTTCACATGGTGTTTACTCATTTTACCTGAGGCAACTTTGAGTACAGAGACCCCTGACTTTGGAAGCCTTTTATTTCATGTTACATGTTGACATGGGTAATTACAATAATTCACTGGAGAATTACATTTTCATAATGTAATGTCGATGATGCTTGCTTGGTAAGGTGACCGGATATAAAGTTCCAATATTTGTATCTAATACTGTGATGTCTTTTAACCATCATAAAGAGACATTTTACAGAGGCCATCCCACACACACACACACACACACACACACACACACACACACACACACACACACACACACACACACACACACACACACACACAGACTTCCTACATGTGTGTTTCCTTGCTCTACAGTAAAGTTTCTGTGCCTCAGCAGATTCTTAACAAGCAGCGAAGATCTCAGTGACAGAAAAGCTTCAAACCTGTTCCTCCGGGTAGAGGTCTTTGTCTGTAAGACAGCCTCCAGACAGAAGCAGAAAGGGCATTAGCGCAGGCATCAGTCCATGCGTGTGTGTGTGACAGCTAACGTCCACCCTGGTGACATGCTAGCAGCTAGCCCCTCGGTCCTGCTTTGACATACCTTCACTGTGGGAACCGTGAAAAGATACATGCGTGTCTCCGAGTGCCTATGTGTTATTTCCTGTGTCAGATGGGTGATGTTCAGCACTTTCAAGGTGGCTGAATGCCTCAACAGTCCTGTCGTGACCCACAAATCTAAGAAGACAAACCGATCCCCCCCTGTTGACATGCCCTTGGTAGCACTGGAGACACACATTCAACATGAGGGACTAAAGAAGAGGTGAATGTGTTTATGTGTCATAGTTAGAACTGTTCAACCAAAGGAAAATGCAACTGTTTTTTTAAATTCGCCAATCTGTTAGAAGTGGTATCTAAAATAATTAGTATCTATGAATTTAAAGGATCATACCAATATTTTTTCAAGCTTTAGCTTCTTAAAGAAATAATTCTACATCTCGAGAAACTAGCTTATTCCCGATGTTGTAGTTATTTAGATGAGAGGATGGATACTTATCACGTTTTTTGGCCATAGGGATGCAGCAGAAACAAACTGTGAACACATACTATAGAGCTCAACATCTTTGTATGTCTGCTGTGTGTAGGCAGCGTGCTGTAGCTTTTTAGAGCCTCTAAAGCTCACTTAATAACATGTCTTGTTTGTTTAGTGCACACAAGAATCATTAAAGCCACAGTAGCCGACTTATGCTCTAGAACTATTTCTTACTAGAAGCTAAGGTACAGTGCCAAGCTGGGGTCGCTGTTCTCTCTGCTTTCCATTAGCTTTACATGCTAATTGGCTGAAATCTCTTAAACTGCACCCAAAATATCAAACCACTCATTCATAATTTCAGAGTTTTAAATGACCGAGAGCCATTTACATCCATTCATTTTCTGGAATATAAAAATAAGACGACCCACGAAAGATGAGTTTTTATCAAGTTTATCTTCCTTGTGCAGCCCTGCCAGCTCTCTTTTATTTACCGAGCTACTTTTCAGTGTTTGACTGTGAAGTCATGAGGCAGTGTGTGTGCGTGAGATGCACTTAAACCTCCCCATTAGAGTCTCTCAGTGCTACACCCACCCAGACAACCCACAGTTCACCATTTCAGAAATAGACTAGGTTCAATCTCTCTCAAATTTGACTCACGGAGCACATGTACATGCCCTTTGTTGGACGCTTTTATCCACAGTCCCTACAACAGTATGGGTGGGCCCAGAGGGAATCAAACATTCTCTCTTTTTCTCTCTGTCTCCTTTTCTCTTTCGTTCCTCGATCTGAGGTAAGTGACTGAAGATCTGTATCGGCTTGTGAATGATCAGAGTTCAGCGACTCAGCAGTCTGTCTGAATATACTTACAACAGAAGGAAGATGCTCAGGGGAAATTATTTCAGGTGCTGCAAATGTGCTGTACTAATAAAAAAATCATATGTACGAACCTTTGCGTTATTTACATATAGATTTATGAATATGCTTTAACATCATGTGGAGAGTTATTTGCAACTTTGGGGTTATCTTTTTGACATGTATATAGGTGCACTTGTCATGTCGGTGTGAGATGTGTGTGTGTGTGTGGTCTATATGTGTGCCTGTGTGTGTACACTTCATTCCAGCTCTCCCAGGAGACCGGCTGGTCCAGGCAGTTTAAATTGGAGCTGCTGAAAGACCCTTGGCACAGATGTCACCAGGCCTGAGCCTTTTCCAGGCTTATCAGATCATGTTCCACTTTTTGGACGCTTGTTTTTCGTCCCCCTGCCTTCCCACTCTTTTCCATCCAACAGGCTCTACCTGTCTCGGCACCAAAGCAGCTGCCAGGTATCCATCTCACGATCATTTCAAGTCCGGCCAGCATTCATTCCCCGCCTGGCCTGCTGTCCCTTGCAATTTGTGTCTCTCAAAGGGAGCTTGATTTCTAAGTAATGGACCTGATGCCAGCTATTCTTCCATATTGAGGCTAAAGGTCTTTGGTTCCGGCTAATAGCTTAGCTACTGTATGTAAAGAGTCTTTGTGGCCACCTGAGTGCACAAGTCGTCTTTAAAATCCTCAAACTACACTGTAATGGATCCAAACTAAACTTTTGATTCTGATTCATTCCAAAACCACAGGCTGCTGAATTGGAAAGGCAAGACAGAAATGAAAGCAGTTGCTAAAAATAATATAGAAGAATGGAGAAACAATAAAGGAGAAGTTGCTGTTGCAATTTGGGGCACAGCCTTTAATGAACAAAGTTCCTCAGTGGAAGATGTAGCGTGTGACAGTCATATAGCCTTAATATATTAAGATTTATTCATCACAAATAAGCTCAACATTTCAATTTCTCAGCTTTTCTTCATGGTTGCAGACTGTTAGAAGTTTGACCTGTGGCATGCTTCTGCATAAAAACATCAATCTAAACCTAGTCCATTTCTGACAATGGGTAAGTGCTGCACATTTCATATAAATAAATACATACACACCCCAGTAAGTGCTTATAAAGATGTAAAAATGCAAAAAACATTGCACATTAAGTACACAGTTGTTTGGAATTTTACCCTTGCCTCATATGAAAAATGAGGCCCGCGCATGAATTTACAATTCAGATGGGTTTCCTTAGGGATGCCCATTTAAGATGCATTGGTATAATATATTTGTTGTCTTTACCGCTCACCACTGCCATTGAACATCATTAGGTAATGCGCACTCACTGGTGGAAGGAGAGCTGGTGTTTATCATCATTTGCTTGGCAAGGAGTCGTTAGCCGGGGCCTTGGGTCGACTCTGTTGTGAACCGGGCGGAGCGTATTACCACCACCACTGTGTTTGAGCCTGCACTGTGTCTCCTATGATCATCTATCATATCAGTTTTACATACTAAAGACCAAGGAAGACGAATTCCATTAGCAGCATGTTTAGAGAGGGGGCTTATGTGCGGACAAAACGTCTGTGTGCGTGCTTCAGCCTGACAAACATGAAAGTCATTTATAAGTCTGTTGGAAACTGCAGACTGATAAATAAACAGAGAAAGTCTGGGCGGCCATGTTGGTTCAGGGAGCGACAAGTCCACACTGAGTGGATCCTTCCTGCCTGCTGTGAAGGATTATGAGAGTCATTTTCTAGGGTCTTGAGAAGAGGTCTATATGGAACCCAACAATCCCTATTTTAACTGCATTATACATCTCCCTGTGGGGTGCAGAGAAAAACCATCCATCATGTTTTGGGGGAAATGAGAAATGGCCATATCAGTGTCCTTGAATATTTTTCCAGCTTTCAGCCTCTTTCTTTGGTCCTATTCATATGTTTTATTTCAGTCCTATAATTAAACATCTATTATTATTTAGTCTATTATAATGTAAATACTTTAGAATTAATTTGTTTCTTTAAAATTCTCCATTATCCTTCCTTGTCTCCCCCAAATGCATCATGTCTGTCACAGTCCCAGTTTTGATAAATACAACATTTTATTGTTATCTGGAAAACGGAGCGACAGACAAGAATAAATACACATGGATGGATTTGTATTCATGAGGGAAATAATTTTTGACTGATATCGTTGCTTTCTTATAGCGAAATGCTTATTTGCTTATGTTGTATTATGATGATTGAGGTTAGCAAGCTTACATACAAGGCAAACTCCAGAGTCTAACACTGCCCTGGAGCCAACAGGACAAAAAAAGGCTCTTTTTTTTACCATTTGTTTTTTTTTTTTAGCAGAGGCAGGCTGGAAATACTTTCTGACTCTGGATAATGGGGAGAGTCATTTGACATGGCACTGCATGTTCAATAAGATTTCTTTCCCCCCTCTCTGCACCACTTTTTACACCACTTGTGTTGATAATTGAATTAGACGTTTAAGACCATTATGATACTGCAATTAGAGATTATTTAATTCCCTTTTATCAGAGGGCTCTTTAATTTAAGCAGCCCGCTGTCATCAGGATCCAAACAGAGTGAGAATGCCATTAGTTATGTTTTTCCACATTATATGGCTGCAATTTGTATTTTTAAATCCAAATTTTTAATCCAAAAAAAGAAAGGCACTCTTTCTAATTATTATTTCTGATACATAAAATAATACTTTTAAAGGGAGCATTGATTGATTTTCATGACTGAATAAACTAAAGAAACAATTTCATACTCATTTACTTTTTTTGGACTTAGTATCCACCTTTCTAGCTTCAAACAATGTCCTGGAGACTGTATTGGCCTGTGACAAAGGCTTGTTTATTCAGATATAGAAATACAATCAAATAAATATTTGTATTTTGCATTTTTACCTAATTAATATTAAATGTTACTTGGTTTAAATGTATTTTCCAAAACTATGTAGTACACCTTTAAGCTGCAAGAACTACACTAAGAATTGGTGTCTTGTCGAATTCAAATAGGGGGCAGCCAATCACCAGAATAACCACTAACTGCTGCCTACTGTAGCTACAGTTAGCTAGTTAGCTCGGTTAGCGGCGCTCGGAGCACCGGGGAAGTGTTGGTGTTAATATATGGTGTTTTTATGCTGGCATATGGCTATCGCAGGAGCTTTGGACTGAGATGGGCCGTGGCTAGCTGGTTAGCATGCTAACTTTAGACAGACATCATCATAACGTAAACATTATGATCACATTCTGTTGGTAATTTCATGAATTATCTCAGGTTTTTGACTATTATTCTTACATATTGCACCTTTAAAGGAAATACACTTTCTAGCTGAGATAAGATTTGAGATTTAATTATGGAGATACCCCCAGCAACCACTTAGCTTAGCTTAGCTTAGCTTAGCGTAGAAGAGAAAAAACCATGAAATAGTCACACATCCCCCTGTAAAATCACTTTGTATTGAGCAAACGAGTAATAACTTGTATTAGCATCAGACTTGTCATCTTAACCTCTGGAGAACATAAACATTTGCTCGTGTTCAGTTTGTTTTTGATTGAAGTTTTCAGTGGCATATTCAGCATGTTTGCATCAGAGGACTCTCTGGGGACATGAGCTCTTTTAGAAACCTTTCACAGTCCCTTTACCTCACTAACTTCTATAACTCTTTCTTCACACACATACAAACACAAACACTCTCTTTTTCATTTTGTTCCTCCTTGTCCTCCCCCATCTCCCTCCCCCCGTCCCTCCCTCTCTCCCGTCCCTGGCCCGCCACGCAGCATCTCCCGCAGTGGGTAATGTGAATGGACTCAGTCTCCTGGGTGTCGTGGCCCCCTCTCGAGCCTCGCAGGCAAATCCGCGGCAGCCGCTCAGATGGGGGCAGCACACGCGGAGTCTGCAGCAGTCTGTAGGGGCAAAGAACAGAACGATGTGAAAGGATGATGATGGGTTTCGTCTTGGACTTGGAGGATTGTATTGCCCGCCGCATGCAGAGCACAGCGGAGCAGGGAGCAGGCTGCCCAGCCAAGGCAGAGCGTTCTTGACAGTGCTTTGTTTTGAATCCACAAGGACTTGACATATGCCTCAAATCGTTTGCTCTCACCACGCTGCAGATCCATGCTCCGCCGTGATCGGAGACAGGGCCCTGCTGTCTGCTGCTCAGGGAGTGTGTGTGTGTGTGTGTGTGTGTGTGTGTGTGTGTGTGTGCGAGCCAAGAAGACGTGCATTTAGTTTAAGTGTGTGTTGGCGTGCTTGCAGTGCATGCGTGTGTTTGGTGTGTGCGTGATGGGGAGCATAAACAGCAACATCCGACAGTGCTGTTGCCTGCTTCACTGCCTATCTGTCTTTGTTCAGTTTGCCTTCATGGGGCAGACTCCGCTCTCTAAAGTGGAAGGTACGGTAGTAAACATCCACTTGACAAATACAAACATCTAAATCACTAACCCGTGACCTTTTTGTTACCTTTTAGAGCATCTGAGGTCTTTTACAATTCATTTCCCCATGATTTCTTACAGTCCATTTACCTACACACGTAGTCTGTTCCAATAACGTATAATCCTTGTTGACCTCCAGCTTCACTGTCAGAATTAATGTTGCTCTCGTACGTTACTGCAAACTTATGCTCTGGTTAGTTTTAGGGACAAAAAGCACCTGGTTAGGGTTAGGAATAGATCATGTGTCGGCATGATCAGTAAGATTTCCTAGTAGTGGCTGCAGCACCCCCTAAAACAAGGCATTATAAACACTTTCTTTGGTCGTGAAGCCGAATTTTACCTGACAGTCCTCTGGCTTATCAGTCAAGTGTATGAACTACACTGCAGACTGGAGTCTGTACATGCTCCATGTATAACATTTGCCGAATTCACCAGAAGGCTCAAGTAGTAAAGATTTTGTCGCAGACAGTGCTATACAAAGTTTAAGTTTCTCCTCACTCAAAATTGAAGAGATTTTCTAAGGGAGTCTGGGGTATTTTCTCTCTATCACCCTCTCCTTGCTGTTGTCAGCTGCAGTTGCTGTGGCTGCTTTGACCCGCAGTATGTTGGTGTTCATTTTGCCGTCTGCTGTAATGCAAAACGTTTTGTTGTACATTGTTGTTAATAACTATTTAAATGTAAGTTATCCTAGCCATTCAAATGAATATGTTGAAACACCGTATCATACAGTAGTCTCTGTTTTGGTGTCACTGAAATGTCACAACTATCCTGACATGAAAGTCACCTCATATGCATGTAATGTAAACATGAAATGAAATGAACTGTAGAAATGTTGATACCAGACGTATGATATGTACAAATCAGAATTTTCCATGGTTTGCAGGTCATCCGTACCCCCAAAAATGGGAAAATACACTACGTGAACCAGGTCATTTGACAATTTCAGATGTTTTTGCCATTTCTTTATTATTATATATGTTGGTGAGGGGTAATTGTACAATTAAATGGAATATTGTACATAAGATGTGTCTACAAATGTATATTATTTTATCTTTTCTCACCTTTGTAACAGTGCTCGAACCTTATCTTCTACTAATATCTGTTATGTTTGTGTCTGTACGTATGTGTGTCTGCAGCACATATATGACACTGTACATTCCCGTGTGTGTCTATATAAATATGTGTTTGTGTGTTGCACCAAGAACCAAGAGACTGTGGATGCAGCCGGTATAAAATAGGTCAGTTCTCCGAGCTTCTGATCGCCAGAGCATGGCAGCAACATTTCATGCTACATTAGTCTGGTTTTAAGACCTAATCTGCCTCTATTAATGTTTTATGCTTAATTTCATGGAGGTGAGGACTGGCTGATGCTGCTTGGGCACCAGAACTATTACCTGGCAGCAGTGGGTGGCAGTGGGTGGCATGGGTGAGTGAGCATAGTGCAGGTTTGAACCTGAATGCAGGCTGCTATTCTGCAGAGACATTACCCTGCAACACACGACTAATATGACAACATTTTCAGGTTTTTTAATGTATGTGTGCTGTCTTGCTACAGTACTTTGCTGTAATTGAACAGGAGTAAATGGCAAGGGAATAACACTACTGTGAAAAAGAGGTGCCTCTTGTTTAGTCTTCTTTGATGGCAAACATTGACTGAATTTTCAAGGTTCAGTGAAAAAAAAAGCTCATGACGGCATTTTTTTAACAAAGCTGGGCAGCAGAGGAAAAAGATGTGGGTGCCACAGTTCACTGGGTGAAACAAAGGTAAAATGAAGGCTGAAGTTGGTCATAATTGATGGCAAAACTGCCAAAGTTTTCATATTGCCTGAAACTGTTGCCTGACCCAGACATTTCAGGTTAAATTCTGGCTTGTTTGTTTCTGTAGCATCAATTTGACAGCTCCACTATAAACACACCATGGTTAAAAACCAAGTACGCTCAGCAACAGAACAGCTGCGCTCCATGATGACAAAATAAATCCTAAATCAGCGTTTGACGGGAGAAAATATCAGAAGTTCTCTTGAAGTTCCTACAGTAAACGAGTCGCTCAAAATAAAACACATGTAACCTGCATGCTGCGACGTTAAAGTTGCTGCTGTCGCTGTGTACTAAGGTGGTTTGGTGTGGTGCAGCGTTGCATAATAAACGACTCGCGTTGCCCCGGAGCGAAGTGCTAATCAAGGCTGTCCCCTAACTCCAATCTAATTGTCCACATCCAGCTGATCAGGCATAGGAGGCCTTTTTACCGAGCACTTACTGAGATCATTGATTTGAGAAATGATCCAGTGGACTGTACTAACTCAGATATGATTGGGTGGGCATTTAATAGCATTCGGGGGATGGTCTTGTCGATGTCTGCTGCAGCGCTAATTGTAGCTAATTTACTGTGAAGCTTATCCCAAGCTGCAGTTGTTGGGGGAGCAGCCATAATGGTTTTATATGCTCGCTATTTATCGACGTAAGTAGGAGAGAGAGCAGAGGGAAGAGGGGCCAGATCGAGATGATTGAGTTGACAAGCAAAGGTCCATGTTTATAGAAATTAATTTTGGCTTTCAATTTTGAGCTATATTTAAAGTCATGCAAAAGATGAACCCTGCATAAAATTCAGTAATCAGGCAAAGATTATTATTTCAACACATTTATTTAGAAGAATAACAAATAAAAGCAGCTATTATCCAACATTCATTCACTGCTCAGTACTGTGTTGCCCATGTTTTATCACCATATCTGGCTGCACTGCACCCATAATTTGTACATCTAAGTTTTTCAAATACCCATGCATCCAGGCATAACAAAGAGGAACGTATCGCAATTAGTGCAGTCATAGGTGATACGCAGTTGATTGTCTGGTCAAATATGCAGCATAATGCATGCAAATGTCGCACAAACATCCTAGGCAAATGGCCTTCTTGTTGGATACTTATTAATCTTCTCCCTGCCCGTGCCATCAGCTTTAAGGCTGTCTAATGACTCGTAACGAAGGCAGTGCTCTGTTCTTAATGTGGGCCTACTGGGATCACCCCCATACTCGAACACCAGGCTGTCCACTCATCAGTTCCGAAGGACAACCTTTCCTCCCTCGCTCAAAACATGTTGGTTATGCTACAATTATTTCTCTTTGTCCCTCTCTCTTCTCATGTGTGACATCTATCATCCCAAACGCCACAATAAATGTTAGCTGACTTTCTGCGCAACCGCAGATAAGTTCAAGCTGTACGTTTCTTTTTATTGCGACTTTACGTTTGTTCAGGTTCAGTTTTCTATTTCTCTGTTGTCACAATGCTGTGCTTATGCTCTGGTTAGGTTTAGGCACAAAAACACTTGGTTATGGTTAGGAAAACATCATGGTTTGGCTTAAAACCTTTTGGTCACCACAAACACAGCTGGAAATGTCTCAAGGTCTCCTTCAAAACACCCGATTTTGTTGCCACCAACATGTTTGGAGATGGCATGACTTCCAGTCAAAAATATCCAGTTTTGGTCGCCACAAACATGGCTGGAAATGCTCCCAGATCTCCTTAAAAACACCCGCTTCTGTTATCACAAACACGGCTGGAAAGGTCCACAACGCAGACTCGAACTGCGGTCGCACATTTTGCACAAATGTCAGTATGGTACGTATCCTATGCCACATCAAACCTATGTATCTGAGGTTTGCAGAAACATTAACTGCTAACATTACATCCTGGCAATTTAGTTTTGAATATAAACTGCCAAATGAACTACTTCCAGTAGTTTCCAGGAACTAAAACATTCCTCATCTTCACCCCTGACTGTGCCATTGTTCCATATTCTAACTTTGTCTCAAACACCTCTTTCTTCTCACATCCATCCATCCAAAAAAAGTCTTATTATTGCTTCGGTCGCTCTCCAGGCGAACTCGTCACCTCTATGTTACCTCTGGGTTTGCCCCCACTCCAGGCCCTAGCTCTTTTTCCAGGCCGCATTATTCCATTTAAACTTCAATCCTATTTACGGCCTATCCTTTCCCCTCGCCCGCCCGGGGCTATCAAACTATTCATCCAGCGGACTTCATGTCACCCGGCCCTGTCATAAAAGCCTCTGTTAGGATATGTGTGCTGTGGACGTGAGTGTTTGCGCGTGTGGTGCGGATGAAAGGTGTGTGTGTGTGTGTTTGTGGTGGAGAGGTATGAGTGTGCATGTTTTTCAAGCAGTTGCACACGCCCATTGTGAGTTTGTGTATGGTCGATACAAAGACTTTGTATGTACATGTATGCATTTGCGTGTGTTTCTGTGACTTTGCATATCTGCTCATTCAGGTGTGCAAGTGTGAAATCAGACTTGCACGCTCTCATTAAATCTGCTTCCCTTTTTTTGTCTTTGCAGCAGGTGGCCTTTTGTGTTCCTCCATCTTGACGGACACAAACAGTGCTAACGTTGCACTAAAGACAAGCTGAACATGCTTGCGTGGCAGTATTTGGATACATGTGTCATAACTGCACGTGATGTCAGACAGTCCTTAACAGAAGACCCAGGTCCTGTCTGAAGGAAAGCGAACCCACTGTCAGACGACTTGTTTAAGTGTCGCGTCAGGTAAAAGGTAGATATGAGGCAAAGGATGGCGTGTTTGAGAGCAGACACCTTAGAGGGATGTGATGAGGAAGACATGGCCAAAGAAGTTAGATAGATAGATGGAGAGAGGTGGAGACAAAGTGTGAGGGTACAGATGCAGTGCATTGACAGAAAGAGAGACTAACAGAAAGCTACAGAGAGCGCACGAACACGAGCTGTCAACTTATGGCTGAACAGATTTCCCTCTTTGACTCCCTCCCTCATCCCAATTTGTGCCCCGGTGGAACCTCCCGGATCAGCAGAAAGGGGAAGTTGAGGATAAAAGATGTGCCCATCACCGTCCTCTTCCCCCCCTGTTTTTGTTGTTGCTTGTTGTTGTTTCCTCCTCGTCTTCCACGTCTCTCCCACCAATTAGTCTGGAGGATGCTCCTAATGGGCCGCTGCAGCGATGTTTCAGGCGAGGCTCTTTGCTCTTTGGTGTGCCGGAGTCAAGGGGTGCGGGTGATACGGCAAGACAGGCAAGATGAGGGATAATGTGAGATAGATTGACAACCACAAGAAGGCATTAGGCAAATGGCATCATTAAAAAGTGCAGTTACCTGCGCCAGGCTTCATGTGGCGTCAGATGAGAGGGGAAGAGTGAGAGGGAGAAAGAGGGAAACACATCGGGGCTTTGCGCCCGAAGCTTTGCTGCCGCTCTGGTAATTTTGATCTTCTTGCTCTTCTTCTCCTGTTTTAATATCCTCCACCACTTGACTTTCAGGCTTGCTCATGAGACGGAGACCAAAGGAGAGGTGTTGCGTTAGGGGCGTCCCTCTTTGATGCCGTTTGTGCATGTGTGTGTGTGTCTGCATGTGTGTGTGTGTGGTGAAACGCGAAGATCCTAATGAAAGAGATTAAAGAATTTAAACAAACAGCTAAAAGGTGTTTCAACGAGATATAAAGTTTTATTGGCGCGCGTAGGAAGCCATAACCTTTAACAGGTGATTAGGATTAAAGTTATTATCTTTACTGCTATGTTGTGACTGTGTCTAGACGTACAGTACTGAAGCTTCGTGTCATTTGTTTATTCATGAAACTGTGGACTGATTGCCACTAGGCTTCTAACAATACAATCAAAGACCACTGTGCCTGTGTGTATCTTCTGCCTTTGACACCGCATGTGTGTGTGTAAGTGGGGTTTGTGCATGTGATGCGTGTGTGTATGTGTTCTCGGCACATATGACCGTCCTCTGTTGGTGCTCTTTGTAAATGGCAGCACAGGCAGCCAAGGAGAAAAGGGAATGTGAAATCATTTGACTGCAGAGCTTCCTGCTGGGGTGCCTCTGGCAGCTAGTGACACACACACACACACACACACACACACACACACACACACACACACACACACACACACTGTATTTTATGTTCAGACCACTGTGTTGTTGAAATATTACCCCTCTAACCCAGTTTTCTTTACTGGTTCACAATATACACTGCAGCAGCAGCTGGTGTGGAAACTTGTATCCTGTACAAAAAGGCCGTCTGCAACAGGAACGACCGTACTTTATCTTTTTTAGCTCAAAAGCTGTATAGCTGAAAAAGCATATTGCAATGTGTAAGTTCAGTTCAACCTGTTGCTAGACCCCTCTGTGTGCTTTCTGACTGCTAAACAAACTTTAGCAGGTGAATGTTCTTCTATGGGTTGAGCAACAGAATAACATTTGTATTTCTTATTTGATTTTACACAAGCACTGAATACTTTTACATGTAAGCAACAAATGGTAGATGGTTATGATCTAAACTACTGTAAAGAATTATTTTTTAAAAACTTTTGTCAATGTAGCTGGACTGGAAACACATAACGCTAGCAGTGTGATTCTGGCGATGTCGTAGACCATATTCACACGGCGGTCATTTTCCTCGGACATGACGCTCCGGGTGGGAAGCTCACATGTTGTACTGTCAGGTTGCAAGTCATAAAAAATTAGGCAATCTGACAAATTGTTGTCATTTCAACACAACAAGATGATGGATAGCCAAAATCTGGAGGGACATGGGGCCATATTTCGAGGTGATACAACATATTTGATAACCCATTAGTTAACGTGAGCACACTTAACGCTTCACTTCACACTTAAACAAATGTGTCCAAGATTTGTGCTAATGTTGTGGAGTTAATTTATGCCTTTTGTTTCGTTATCATTTAACTGTTTCCTGATTGAGCAGCTGAAAGATGACCCATTAGCTTCAGTAAGACAACAGCTTACATTAGCATTTAAGCACCCCCTCGCTAACATTACCGCGTGACACATGTTACACAATAGGCTTGGACACATTTATTTAAGCCTGGGACTTAAAGGAACTGGATTTAATCAGTGTTGTGTATCGGTATCAATGTAGCTTAACAAGCTAAAGGTGTTTGGTTTGTCCATTCTGGGCTACTGAAGAAACATGGCTGTGCAACATGGTGGACTGGCTCTCTGTGTAGGCATAAAAGGCTCATTTTAAGGTAACAAAAACGTAATGGTTCTTAGTTCCAGGTGATTATACACCAATGAAAACATAATTGTGAATATCATATTCCATTTCTGCCCCTAAATCCGACAAAAATCTACACACGAGAGCGTGTCATTATGAGCATGTCAACATGCTGACAATAGCATTTAGCTTGAAGCAACAAGTACAGCCTTACAAGTGCTGCAAGTATGGATGTAGACTTTTTGTCTTGATGCAACTCTAGCTGTCACCGTAGCATAATGACATAGTAGCAGATGATAAGAACATCAATATGGATAAACCAAAAGCAAAGTCAAGATGGGAAAAAGCGGAGATAGAAAACAGGCCAGAAATGGAGGCCGTGAAAATGATCAAATTGCTATTAGTCATTCACTTGTTTTTACCGCCAGGTTGCTTATTTAAATGTACAAATAACATACGAGTAACAAGTCCCCCTATATTGATGTGCGTGCATGTGTATGTGCATTTGTGTATCTGTGTCACTTTCAGAGGTCTACACCTGCGGATGAAACAGTTTTCTCATTCCAAACACAAATTGGATTCCGGCACTAAGCGTAGTCCAGGACAGGAGAAATGTTCGCCTCGTGATTGTCGCAGACCGACAGCTTTCTTGTTCCCGGGTGCAATAGACCAATGAATGAATAATGAAATAAATAAAATCAATGCCTCGCACATGTTTCAAATCCATAAACCTATCTAATCGGCTCGGCAGAGAAATGGAAAGCAGTTGAGGCCTCACTTTCTCAGCGTTCCACCATTATGTAAATTGAAGCCAATCAAACTGCCGCCATGGAGAAGCTTTGTAATAGAGCGTTGATTAGCTAGGCGGCTTTGAATCAGCCATAAAAAGAGTCATATAAATGGGTAAATTCAGCCTGGCATAATTTAGCCCAGTGAACTTAATTTGACTCTGAAGTCACACTGTGTTATACATATGAACATTATGGTAGCCATCAATGTTCAGTGGAAATTTATCTTTCATCTTTGATGTTATTAATGGATTTGATGCTAATTCAGCTTAACTCGAGACTCTCTCATCAGTCTCCGGGATGTCTTCATAACCAAAAAAGTCCCCTTGACATTTTTGGGTAGACTCTGTGAAAAGTGAGCCCCTTAAACCCATAAATAATCTCATATTAGGTGTGTGTGGGGACCATATTAGTGCACTGCTACTCATCTTCTACACATTATCATCACCACTGTGCAGACAAAAACTTGTACGAGACGAAGCTAACCAATCTAAAAGAAACTAACGCTGTCCGAAACTAATGCGATTGTAAATGAGTAAATAGATAATAACACTAATGAGAATGAATGTTGTTTCTTCCTCCCACCAAACTCTGCTACACCCTCTCTCCTCTCTGCCCTTGTTTGTTTTCATCGTCCCTTCCAGAGTCAAAGATAGGTCTGGCCTGTTTGTGTGTCCTTGTGTGTCCCTCCATCTCTGCCAAAGACATGTCCATGATTAGAAATAGGTGAGTGAGCACTTCCTCTAGTTGCGTCCCCTCTGACTCGCTGTTGTCCTATTTAGTGTTGTTAGCCAACGATATCACTCTGGCGTTTCCCCTTGGTGACGGTAAACTGCTGTTTCTGCCGACCTTGTTGCACACCGAGCCAGGTTGCAGTTTATAGTTTGGTCTTCTGTGGACGTGCTACCTCTGTGTTTGTGTGTCTGTGCCGAGGAGGAGGCGTTGAGGTTACTGCATGCTTGTGCTTGTGCGTATACAATGCTGTGATACGTTAAAGATGTACCAAATATGGAGAAACACATCCTAACAGTGATGCAGCAAAAACAAATGAATTAAAAAAACAATCATACAATTGTTTGATTAAATTCAAAGGGCCCGGTATCCCTCATATTTATTCATATTGACTGCACCTTACAATTTATATCTAATGCAAAGTTCATTGCAGGAAATTGTGCGCTATTTTGTTGCAAGGTGGAAAGTAAGTTCAGCCCCCGTTGCTATGTAATGGTGTACTAACCAACAGCAAAGCAAGTTCGACCGCAGGATCATTTGTGTTTGTTCGCCTTGCCCGTGCAGTGTTTATCCGCTGCACACACAGCCAGATTACTTTACTTCATTAGCCGTGAGCTAACGTTAGCCAGCACACAGGAAGAGTGTGTTTGTGTTCCAATTCAGGTAAACTCTCACTAGTTGGCACTCACCAGAGACTGCGATTCCCTCTCTCCTCTCTGTAACGTGAACGTTCATGAAGTAAAGTACGTTTCCCCTCCAGCTCCAGTCAGCAGTCAACACCGACAACAGAGGTCTCCTCTGCGGATCACTGCTTCAGTCAGTGTTTAAGTGACTTTATCTGCCATTGAAGTGTAAGAAGTTAATTAAAATTCATATACTCTGTTTAAAGCACTCAATTCTACCATTTGACACCAGTGTCTCTTTCTGTAAACATTGTCCCATCTTGCGACCTTTATTAACTGCTAACAAATGGGAGAGTATGGTTTTTTTTCCTCTTCTAATTTAAGCATATAATAGTCTTTATTTACTTGCCCATGCATTACTGCAGTCTTGGGTGTGTTCCATTACTCCTACACAGAGGCTCACTGGTAGGTAGGGCAGTGACAGTGCATATCTATTTCGGTGAGTCCTTGCCTCTTTCACCTCGCATCTGGAGGGCTTTGTCTCTTTGCCTATACAGTATAAAGCCACTTTGTATGGCTTGCGCATATCTGCAGGCGGCACACCTTGCTGTACACATATCATTTGGTCTATTGGCGACAGACCCAGAAGACAGAAATCAAGCATGCACACACAGATATGTTTGCCTCCTGAGGTCCTCTTTCCTCTGGTACATCTTTTATTCAAAAGTGACGAGGAGCAGTAAAAGAATCGGTCAATCCAGTCAGAGTGACGCGTGGGAGAGAAGGGTGGTGTGTGTGTGTGTGTGTGGGTGTGTGTGGGTGTGTGGGTGGGTGGTGGTGCTGACGACACATTTGCGTACTCATCTTTTTTTCTCTCCTCTGCGCTGGCAGTCGGCAGGGGGGCTCTCTAATCATGTTTTTAGTAGTGTTTACTAATGTTTCATTCATTAAGCATCAGCAGCCACGGGAGAGGCATCATCCATCCGCCAAAGTGGAGGTTATTATCGCCTTAAATCATCTCGCAGTGTACCTGTTTGGTTGGCTGTCAGAGGCCAAGGGAGGCCAGCCCCTGTTAGCCCCGGGGGAGGAGAGGCTGTCACTGTCCCCCCTCCTGCCTCTCCCCCTCTGCCATTCTTATTCCTCCGCATATTACTCTCCCCTCTTGTTGCATCTTTCTTTCTTTCTTTCTTTCTTTCTTTCTTTCTTACTCATAAAAGTGTCACATGTAGTGATCACAATTTCACATGTGAATTGCATATTTTTACACGTGACAGGCTTTTTTCATAAAATTTTGACATTTCAAAATAAAATGTATGGGCATTTTCACAAGTGATTGGCTTTTTTCACATATGAAGTAAAATTTTTACATAAGGATTTTTTGCATACGTTCACACACAAGGCTTTGTGTGGCTTTTTTTCACATGGTTCCTTTCTTTCTTTCTTTCTTTCTTTCTTTCTTTCTTTCTTTCTTTCTTTCTTTCTTTCTTTCTTTTTTTTGTCTTCCTCAATCAAGAATATACAATTTGACAGATTGCTGGTTGGATAAAAAGTATTGTTTGCCAAACATGCTCAAAAAATAAAAATAGTTAACACAAACTAGTCTCATTAACTATATATGTACAGTATTTCCTGTCTAGGCGTTAGGCACGACAATTGTCCTTGCAGTGCCAGTATGCTTTGTCTCTGAATCTGCCCTCTAGCAGTCGCACACACACACACTCTCACACACTTTCTCTCCATCTCTACTCCGTTCTCTCATCCTCCCTCTCTTTCTTCCTTCTATTCATCTCTGCCTCCCTCTCCCTCTTTCTCTGCCTGCAATCCTTCACTTTTTGCCGCTCAGCACAGCAATTATCGCCCCACCTCGCTTTGCGGTGACCTCTGAGATGATTAAGTGAGATTACCTGTTCAGTACTTGTGGCGAGAAGCATGCTGTGAGACATTTTGTCTATGCGTGTGTGTGCGTGTATGTGCGTGTGTGTGCGGGGATACAGTAGCTACAGTCGTCTTTAGCCACAGGGCAGGTGAGCCCCTACAGTGTCTGTATGGCTGGCTGGCTGCTTACAGTATGTAACAGTGATTTGTAGCCTGGCATAATAATGTAGCGCTTATCATCCGAGGCCTAAATGAATAGATGGGAGTGAAGGAGAAAACAAAAAGTGACAAAGTAGAATAGAAGAGTCTCTTGTGCTTGCTTACCTCACACAGCTCATCACATAACACAATCTGGACGCACATTTAAACGTGGCTCAAGTCTTGAGGATGTTCCTAAAAGTTGTCGTCTTCATGAATACAATACAGATTACATACCCTACAGAACAAGAAATGAATACATTATGCAGCACGTATCAGAAGTTTTTCCTCACACCCCAATTTGAGGCGCCTGTGACTGAATCTGGGCGGTTGTTGGTTCCCTGCTTTCATTACAATATGCGTCTCATTAGGTGTTCGTTGCTCAGCACCACCTCCGGGTGGAACTTACACTAATGAGGACACTACATCTAACGAACATCCTCCTCCCTCTGTCCTTAATTACAGCGCTGCGCCTCTCCCCGAGCCAACGCGGCACCCAGAGTTGCAGCGAGAAAAACCCCAGCTGAAACACAAGCGCCACAAACCTCTTCGTCCCCGAGAGCCGAAACAGAAGACACATGTCCGTGTCCGCCACGCTGCTGCAGCGCCATGTTCGGAGGGTGTAGCAGTGAGGCCGTGTGTGCGTGTCTTTGTGTAGGGAAGAGGGTGTTTGTTCATTACACGGTGAGCTGTGCTATTATTTGATATTAGCTGAAACAAGCTGTAGGCTCCTGGGTGGAATGGTGATTAAACATGCAGTTACAAGTCCATGCGTGTCGCACGGTGCGTCAGTGGATAATAGCTTAACAAGGAATATAATGACTGATACACTCGCTATTTACATACTGATGTAACCACTATAGAAGCGCACGGTTCTCATGTACAGTAAACAAAGTTGTCCTCGCATTTTTTCTTTAAAGAGGAAACATTTTTCTCAAAGTTGGCTTTCATAAAGGAGCGGTATAGAGAGACATGAGTTTTGTTATTATGATGCTGAAATCTTACAATTATCTGTTATTTAAGGACAATAAATCATGCGCTGTTCCTCTGCTTTAGAGCGAGTGAAACTTTCTGATGTAGAATGGGATAACTTCAGACAGCACCTCATCATCCGCAGCTCCTGTTTCACGTTTAATTTGAGGATCGCGCTGTAAAACAAATGCACACTGGCACTTATATGACAGTGAAGGAGGTAGACCGGAACAATATATCACAATGCTTAATAATACCTTCAGTCGAGGCGTGACGGCTCTGTCAGTTTTCCATTTTAACTCGATTTCCAGACACAAGCTTTGTTTTATGAAAATCAAAGTATGGCCCAACACGTGCTTTTTGACCTACATGTAATAGAACAGGGACTTTTTTTACGCTTTGGTCTGACTATCTGAGAATTCCTTTACAAATCGGTGCGGTAATTACAATTCATGCCTATGATTCAATGAATCATTTAACTGTGTGTAGCCGCTAAGCCCTTGAAAGGATGAGTTGCAGCTAATCCTTAGTAATAGGCATAAATTATGAACAGAAGATGTTGACCGACTGTTGAATTATCTCTGGCCAAAATGAGACGGCCTAATTGGTCATTTTGAGCTTCTGAAGACCTCCAGTACCATTTTCGCTCGCACATGCTTCTGGGCCTACATTTCCCATGAGCACCCAGGGCTATTGTGTGCAGATTCATAACAATTTCTCAAAGATTGACCCATGGTCATGGCCGCTGGCTTCTCCTCCCTCACAGGCTTAGCGAGGATGTGAGGCCACTAATTAGGGCAAAGGGGAGACTCAAGTATGCCTCAAACTTTTGGGCCCATTTTCCTTTTCTTCCTTCTCTTCCTCCTCTCTGGAGATGTTCTCTCATGGCTGAATTAAGCTGGGCCGAGTTCAGCCGGCCATGTACAGTTAAATCCTTCCTGTGTCTTCATATCCCCCTCCGTTTATTCATTTGGTTTGTGGGCAGAGAAGCGGCCTAGGTTATTAAAGCGTCCTCTCATTCCTCCTTCCGTCCTTCCATCCTTGACTTCACTCTTCTCTCACTGCTCTCTATCAGCCTTTATTCCCTCTTCCTCGCTGTGTCTCTTCTACCAAGGGCGCCCACAGCTTATAATAAAAGGCATAGGATTTTAAATTAGAAATTAATTTGGATAATTTGTCTCCAACGAGCACCCTCCTCCTGCCGTTCCTGCCAGAAATATGTTAATATATCATATTAAGTAATTTCTGAGCCCAGATACACATGCTTATGGAGGGAGAGAGTGAGCCTATGTGTGTGTGAGAGAGAGAGAGAGCACTCATCAAGGTTGGATCTCTAATTAGTTAGGTTGGCTCTTTGAGCATGCTCAGTGAAGGGCCTGCTAGCGCCCTGCTAGCACCTTAGCACTGTCACCACTTAG